>NC_139000.1:42495081-42840081 GCF_964374135.1 Grampus griseus | reverse complement strand
GCACACAGTAGGCTCTCAATAAAGGACTGCTGGATGAAAATATTCTATATCACTGCTCATAATCACACCTTCTGGTTATGGGTTATGGCCATTTTACAGAAGAGGAAACTGAGGCCCAGAGAGGGAGCAATCACACAGCCAGCAGGTGGCAGGACTGGGTCTCGAGTCTCATCTAATAAACTCGAGGCCAGTGCTTTTTTCTCTAAGAAAGAAATAACCCTAGGCTCAGTGTTCTCACTTCTGCTTTCTGTCCGCGGGGAGTCGGAGAAATTCCAGAAAGGCAAATCAAGCCTCTACGCACAAATCCAAGTAGGGCTGGAGCGAACACCTGTGCCCCACGGCGCCTGCTGGGCCAGGCGCGGGGCTGGACCAGTCGGAAATATTGGAGTCGGTGGCAACGCTAGAGACTACGACTTCCCAGGACGCCGTGAGTGGAAGAAGTGTGACGCTGCTGCCCCACATCATCCCGGGCTGCATGGGTCCTGAGGTCCCTGAGCCGTGTGCCCAGGCCCCCGACACACCGCGGGTCGGGATCACAACCTCAAACCTCAGCTCCTAGGAGCGCGGGGCCTTTGAAGGCGCAGTTCAGACTCCTGCTTATTTGGGGGAGGAGAGGGGGGGAATAAAGCCCAAGGTCAACCAGCAGGTGGTGCCAGGGTTAGGGCTGGAAACCACGTGTCCTGGACCCCCAGCCGGCCTTCTGCCACACGCTTCAAGCCCAGGTTAGGGGTAGCGGCTGGGAAATGCATGGGCGCTGGAGTCAGCTGGAGGTCAGGCGAGAGGCTGGATGGGGTGACAGTAAAGGTGCCTGGGAGAATCCCAAACGTAACTAACCCAGGCAACCTTCCGCACGTCAAAGGTCAGTAGGTAAACAAAGAACCTAGGAAAATCGAGGTGTGCGCATGAACTTTTACCTTCTTCCCGGTCCTGCACATCGTTCTAGCCGCGTCGGTGCCCTGCGCTCCTCCTCACGCTGGGCACAGCTGTCCGCGGAAGCTTTCGGACCGCATGGCTTGGACCCAGGCTGAGGGGTGCGTGGGACCTTCCTCGGGGCTGGGGGGATAAAGGAGAGAGAATGAATAAATAGCCGCTTCTAAAGTTCCACATCATTTTCTGGCAAATTTTTACTCCCCTCCATAGAGCCAATTAAACGCAATAAAACCTTGCATGGAACCCCTCTTCCTAGCAAAGCGTCGCCAACAATTGCCTAAGGGATAAACCAAATACGCCTGAGATAATTACACCAAGCCCGGGGCGATGATTTGCCTGCCAGCGTCCTCAACGCCAGCCAATATTTGTATAGCATACTGGTTGTTTTAAAAAATAAAAAATTACACGCGGAAACTTGAAACCGACTGGTTGGTGCCAGGGTGGTTACTTGATCTGTTTTTCTTGAACGGGGGTCTGCAGGCAGCTGGAGCGCGCGCGTACCGGCCCCCGCCGGTGCTGCTGCACGCCTGCAAAACTTGCCGGAATTAAATCAACCTCGGGGGAAAGGGGGAAAGAGAAAGAGCGCGCCCCCCACCGCGGCCGGAGCTCCGTTGCCAGACCCCGCGCCCCGCCGGGAATCCCCCAGAATACTCCGCGGCGGCGGCGGCCCGACTCCGAAATGGACACGCGGCCGGCGCTGCGGGGCCGCGCTCTCCGCCGCGACTGGGGCCTGGGCCGCGGCAGCCGCCTGGGGCTGCAGTGCGGGGGAGGACTTTCTACCCTTGACAAGTCCACCCGGAACGCGGAAGCTTGAGGCTTGCCGCGCACCGCTCGACCTCCGCGTCTGTGTTTTGGTCCGAGTTGCGGGGAGCCGCTCTGCCAGGAAGAACGCCGTTGGCTCGCCGAGGCCGAAGGCGCCGGTCACGCGACTCGCGTCCCCAGGCGCCGAGCCCGAGGTGGTGGCGGCAGATCTGTGGGCTGGAACGAGCTTACCCAGCGAGAGGCCAACTCCAGCTTTAGTGTTGAGGTTATGAGCATGAGGCTGGTTCGGGGCACCCTTCAAGGACCCCTTCCCATGCTGTCCCCAGACGCAGCGGAGTCCAATTGCCCAACGAGAACGTCCTCAAGCTGCTCCCAAAGAGGAGGCACTGCTTTTTCGGGAGCCCGCGGAAAAGATATTCTCAACAAAATTTGTCTTTGCCCGCGCTGCGTGTAGGGCCAGGGCCGGAAGAACCTTTGAGCGCTGGGCACGCCGAGCTCCCACCAGCAGCCTTTGGGCGGCTCTTGGGCCTGGACAGGGCTGTTCTCGCACCGCGTCCGTCAAAGTAGAAGGGTACACCCGGCGCCAGAGGGCTCTAGCTGTCACTGGAGCTGTGGGCGTCCTCGTAATTCCTCCATGGCTTCGTGAGGCCAGGAGGCCGTCTGCTGCTTGGTTCCTTAAACTGCTTCAGCAGACCAAAAATCCCAGAGAAAACTCCACTGGCGGAAGGAGCCTTCCCGGCAGGGAGCGTCAGCGAAAGCATCCTCCTCTGAAAGGGTCTCCTTTCCTTAGGACAGGCCAAGAGGCTGCTCTTTCGCCCCGGGTCTCTTTTGCACGCTTCCCTTTAACGCCTATTCTAAAACGTCTGCTGGCCTAGGAAAACTAACCAAATAGCACTAGCCAGAAATCCAGCTGCTGCCTAAAGATTAATATTATGAATCTGTTCCGCTCACCGCACTCCGGCGACCCGACGCGCAAACAGCCCTTCTTCTGATCCTCCCCTCGGGCAGCTCGCCAAACGTCGGAAGCTAAAAACACTCGACCTGGCGTTGCCAACCAAGGTTGGAGAGCGAGGGGCAGTCTCCTGAGCAGTCTGGGCCAACGGCCTTCGGCCTCCAGATTTAGGCACAGAAAAGAAGAAATTAAAAACAGAATGAGTCACAGTCCCTGGTTGCTGCTTTCTCCTCAAATCTGCGAACTGGAAGGGACCCGTGAAATTTCCAACTTCAGACATCTCGTTTTACAAATAAAGAAACTGAGGCCTAGAGATGGGAAGAGGGTATATATATATATATATATATATTTTTTTTTTTTTTTGGTCTCCTCCTTCTTCTAAACTCTGCTTTTCCTCCCTGCCTAAGGGCAAAGGCAGCCGAAACCAGACTATAACTGCAGGTTCTCTCCAGTCAACTGGGATTCGCTCATGGGTGTGCAGGAAAGTGCAGAGCAGGAAACTGCTTCCGGGATCCCAGCAAGCACGGGGACCTCAGCGCTGCAGTTCATCCACCCTCACAGGTCACACCAGGGCCCTGTGGATTGGTCATTTTGACCTCCTACTTAATTTTAACTATCTCCCTTTCCCTCGACGTGCTCAGAATAGCAAGACTCCGCTCCGACACACCCAGGTGATGAGACCTCTGACCCCCCAAGCCCTCCTTCTGGCCCCAGCTCAGACGTCACCACCCAAAGAAACGCTTCACCCTGTCCCATCCACCCGCTCTTAATAGAGCCTCCATCCACCAAGCACTTAGTATTTACCCAACTTTCCCGGTTACTGTCAGTCTCTCCCACTAGACTGCGGTCTGGAGCGCAGAGAGCTGTCCCAGACCTCCATGTACCAGGCGCCTATCATTGGGCCCGACACTCAATTGGCGCGCAAGAAAACTGTGATGAAGTTGACATTTAGCGAAAACGGCCCTGGGTCTCCTCCGCTTTAGCTTTTCCCTCCAACCCTCCGGCCTTTGGGATTTCTTGAAGAGAAGAGACCTTGAGGCCACGCTGCTGCGAACTTGGCCCAGAGTGGCTAGTCCAGGAGGAAGGCAGTGTAAGGAGAGAGAAGCCCAGAGCTGGTAGGTGGGAAGAGGGACGACTGAAAGGGCGGGGACAGGCGGGAGATGCACGAGAGGAGCGAGAAAGCAGGCTCCTGTACCCCTCTGCCGTGCGTCGCGACCCGGGTGGGGTGCAGCGGCGGGGACCGCACCGGGCGCCGTGCCCCTCCCTGAGAACAGCCTGCGCCCCCCGCCCCACTCGGCCGCGGCTGGGGGCTGCGGAGCGGGTGGTAAATGCTGGGGGTGGGGCGCCCGCGCCGAGATGGAGGAGGGGGCGGGGGCGAGGCACGGCGCCTTCTCGCCCCTTCTTCAGCAAGAGACGCGGCGGCGGAGTCCCTCAGCCTCGGTCATGTGATAGTCTCGAAGCGCGAGCTGCGGGGGTCTCGGCGTCTCCGGGACCATTACAAAACGCAGCCAGGAGAGCGCGTCGCTGCCACAGCCGCCGCCGCCTCTCCAGCTCCAGACGGGCTCGGGAGAGCGGCAGCCGCCGCGGCGCGGACGGCGGAGCCGCCACAGGCCAGGCCCGCGCCTTCCCGGCGTTCGCAGACGCCCCTTCCGCTCGCGCCCCGCGTCCAGAGCCCCCGCCCCTCGGCAGAGCCCGCAGGCGCCGCCGCAGCAGAAACCTCTAAACTTTTTCCCCCCAGGCGACCGCCTACAGCTCTATCCCAGTCTCCGCTGCGAGCCGCTGGAGAAAAGGGAGACGCGGGCTGCTGGAGCCGAGCTTCCTTCTCCTTACCTCGCCTCTCCCCTCCAGGAACACGAGAACTCCAGAGCGGACTAAGTGGCTGGTCAAGGGGCAGCGCTCAAGGCGCTGTTAACTCCCGCCCACCCCGGCCTACTGGACAACGAGCGCCAACTCGATTTAAAGGGCTAGAGTCCTGATTGCCCAGTCCTTCCTCCCAGCTCTCTGGGCCTGCGCTTCCCTCGGACCGAGAAAAAGCAAAGAGGAGGCCGGAAGGGAACAGGGCCCTCCCCACTCCTTCTCCGCCAGCTCCCACGCTCAGCCTCTGGCCACCCGCGGGAAGACGCCGAGAGGGTGGCGGTGAAGCTGGCGCGCCCCGCCCGCGACTGTGCGCGCCAGTCGGCGACCGTCGGGGCCAGAAGTTGCGAGCGTCGGATTGCTAAACTGGGTCAAGAGGCCAAGCGCGGAGACCGCAGGCCGCTGAGAGAAGGCGGGAGAGAAACGGCGAGAGGGTCTGGGGGGGAAAGAGGGCGGGGTGGCGGGTCCGGGAGGGCGGAGTGGGGGTTAGTGGAGACAACCAGGCCCCGGGAGCGGGGTGCGGAGCGACGCTGCGGTCCACTGTGAGCCAGAGGGAGGTGGAGGCGCCAGGGGCGATGCCGCGGCCGGGGAAGAGTTCGTACAGCGACCAAAAGCCGCCCTACTCTTACATCTCGCTGACCGCGATGGCCATCCAGCACTCGGCCGAGAAGATGCTGCCTCTGAGCGACATCTACAAGTTCATCATGGAGCGCTTCCCCTACTACCGCGAGCACACGCAGCGTTGGCAGAACAGCCTCCGGCACAACCTCTCCTTCAACGACTGCTTCATCAAGATCCCGCGGCGGCCCGACCAGCCCGGCAAGGGCAGCTTCTGGGCATTGCATCCCGACTGCGGCGACATGTTCGAGAACGGCAGCTTCCTGAGGCGCCGAAAGCGCTTCAAGGTGCTGCGCGCTGACCACACTCACCTGCACGCGGGAAGCGCCAAGGGCGCGCCAGGCGCTGGCCCCGGAGGGCACCTGCACCCGCACCACCACCATCACGCTGCCGCGCACCACCACCATCACCACCACCCGCCCCAGCCGCCGCCGTCCCAGCCGCCGCCGCCGCCGCCGCACATGGTGCATTATTTCCACCAGCAGCCGCCTCCGGCTCCGCAGCCGCCGCCGCACCTCGCGTCGCAGCCACCGCAGCAGCCGCCGCAGCCGCCGCAGCCGTCTCACCCCGGCAAGATGCAGGAGGCGGCGGCCGTAGCGGCGGCGGCGGCAGCGGCGGCGGCGGCGGCCGTGGGCAGCGTGGGGCGCCTGTCACAGTTCCCGCCCTACGGGCTGGGCTCGGCCGCCGCCGCTGCTGCCGCCGCCGCCGCTGCGTCCACGTCGGGCTTCAAGCACCCGTTCGCCATCGAAAACATCATAGGCCGGGACTACAAGGGCGTGCTGCAGGCCGGCGGGCTGCCCTTGGCGTCCGTCATGCACCACCTGGGTTATCCCGTGCCGGGCCAGCTCGGCAACGTCGTCAGCTCCGTGTGGCCGCACGTCGGCGTCATGGATTCAGTGGCCGCGGCCACGGCCGCCGCGGCCGCCGCGGGCGTCCCCATGGGCCCGGAGTATGGGGCCTTCGGTGTACCGGTCAAGGCCCTGTGCCACTCGGCAAGCCAGAGCCTGCCTGCGGTGCCCGTGCCCATCAAGCCGACTCCTGCGCTGCCACCGGTGGCCGCGCTGCCCGCAGCGCTCGCTGTCCCCGCGGCCGCACAGCAGCCGCCGGCACCGTCCACCGTGTGCCCGGCGGCCGCCGCCTCACCCGCCGTCTCTCTGATGGAGCCCACCCCTCCGAGTGCGGCCGAGAGCAAAGGCGGCTCTCTGCACTCGGTGCTGGTGCATTCTTAGGGTACCCAGCGGGCTGAGAGAGACGAACGCATGGAGACTCACCTGGCCCTGGACCGCCGGAGAGGGCGAGGGCGCCCTGACCAGGTCGGGTAGAGCTGGCGAGCCCCAGCCTTTGCGGGAAAGGAAGGTATTTAAACAAACCCGAAAGTGGATTCTCCAGTGGTCTGAATAAATATAACACTTCTGGTGTCTGTGTTTATACTATGTTGTACAATCAGAATAATGAAAGCCAATTTTCAGGTAAGAGTTTCTATTGTAATTAAAATTATAAATCCGTAAGTTATGGGGGGAGGGAACGAACGAGTTTGGGGAAGCCTCATTCCCTGGCATATTGGAATTGGATTTCTGTTCTTACTCCCGGGAGCAGAAGATGGCAGGACTAAACCTCCCTGGGAGAAATCCAACAGAGAGTGACGATGAAACAGACCTCAGCCACCAAGTTTCTTCCCGCGGGTCTCAACCTCTCGTGAACAATGTCGCCTCTCGTGAACATTGTAGACAAAACTGCTATTCACTAAGGAAATCTCGTTTTATTTAAGAAGGAAAAGAGGGAGCATTTGATACCGTTATTTTCCTGGTCGGTGAAATGGACAAGGACACGGTAGCATGAATAAAGCCTCTTTGGGGGCAGTGGGAACCTCACGAAGGATCTTGGGAAACAGTTAAGTTTCTTGGCTCTGACCCGAGGGTCGAGAAGGATAGAAGGAACGGCTAAAGCAATTAGTTTGCACAAAAGAGAATGGCAGCAGCTTAAAGCGCAAAGCCCCAGATTCCAAAAGTAAGTTCGGGAAACATAACCAAAGAGAGACATTAAAGGAGACTTTCTACCTGCAATTCTTTTGTGAATCAATCGGATGAGACCGTTGAGGAGCCCCCAGACAATGTGAATTCCCATGATCCGTTACATTTGGGATTTTTGTTTTTAATCACTTGCATCACGGGATTTTGTTCCCCTAACTCAAGAATGCAAGAAAAACCTGCCACGTCACCCGACAATATTGCTCTTAACGTTTCCAGGAGCGTTTTGTGGCCGTTGCCTTCCAGCCTCCTCGGGACAGATGCGTGAGGATGACCGGTCACCTTTGCACGCTGCCTTCGATTTGGTATTCCGTGTGCTGTTTGGGCGCGTTCTTCTTTCAGGCGAACTCTTCAGTTTCAGATCCTGAATGGAAAAGAAACTTGCTTTGCCGCTGTTGCTCTTCCCCGTTTTTGAGACCCAGGAATAGCACTTTACTCGCAACAAACTTTTGGGAACGAATGGGGGGCAGGTAGGGAGAAAGCAGCTGTCCTTTGCCCCGAGTCACCTCTGGCCTTTGTCCGCGCCGCGTTCGGGTTGTGACTTTGTGCCAAGTTCATGTCTGCCTGTGTTGTACGCGGTGTTCTCCATTAAAGCTTCTCTCTGGATGTGGCGGTGTGAAGGTGTTTCGCTTCTCAAGAGACGAGGCCGCGGTTTGAGTGCCCACTGGGGGAAAGTCTGGGGACTTGGCAAATCCTCTTCCTCCCCTTCTTTTTCAACTTCTGAGCATCAAAGAGGGTGAGTTCACAGGCGAAGCGGCAGCTGGACAGGTTTCCTCCTCCGTGGCTCCTTTTGTCAGTTGGTTCAATATCTCTATCTGTTTTACCCGTTCTTCCGCTGCTTTCCTAGCTGAGCTCTAGTCCACCTCAGTGCAAGAGACTGGATTAGCAAAAACCCGCCACAGTGAATTTCTTCTGTTCCTACATGAGGTTTATTAGCAATAACCATCACCAGCCCCCAACACCCTTTCCCTTTTCTGAGAGCGGGCTATGGCCCGGGTCCGGGTGCCAGTGGGTGGGGGCTGGCGGCGCCCCATTAAGTATGCGGGGCGGGGAAGAGGGCGCCCGGACTCCGCCACTGCCGCCGAGGCCCACATTCCCAAGAAGCGCGCGCCCAGCCGCGGCGGCCTAGGGGACCTGTTGCGCATCCTCGGCAGCCTGGGGCCTGGAGGCAGAGAGCGCTGGGCCCTGGAGAAACGGCAGCGCCACAACACGTGCTCCTTGGAGAGGGCCTGCGAGCTGCAGACCCTGTGGTGCTGCGCGGGAAGGTGGCGGGACACCTCGAACAGGGGTCCATCTTAAACCAGCTTCACTGTGCCCAGCCAGGCCGGACAGAAGCCTCCTCTAACCTTTCATCAGAAGAAAACAAAGGACCAACGAGGTGACCTGATCATAGTAATGACACTGAGGGGATTTGGGTTACTTCTTAAAAATAAGAATTTCCACACACCCCTTATTTACAAGTCCCATTGCAGCGTGCAGCTAAGTTTCGTCCTCGCCTGGGAGACAAGTCTCAGTTTAGGTCACTGCCTCCTTGGAGGCACAAACAACTCCAGTGTATCCTATCTCTCTAGCTTGAGACTTTGCAAGGTTCCCCGCAGGGTTTTCCTTTACACTAGTCTGAGGCTGTTGAAAGAAAGAAAAGGGGGAGCCACTGGCATGGGGATCATAGATTTGGGGTGCCTTGGGAGCCTGGCTGCTTCGCCCACTTCTGGGTGAGTTGGTGCCTGAAAGCCCCAGGCTGGGACCCCTAGTTCAGGCGCAGCAAGTCACAGGGCCTGAAGAAGGGCAGTCGCTGGATCTCAGTTGTTTCTTCAAAAGAACATCACATCTCTTCTTCTTTATCCACCCGCCCCAAAAGGGCCAGTGTGCTTTTTAGCGGTGCCCATTGTCCCACTTCCGGGAGAGGGGCACAGTGCAAAGTGTCGTCCAGCACCCAGGGGACTGGCTTAAGTGACAGCCCCTCCTGAGAAGAGAGGAGCCTGTGGGCCAACTCGGCAGAGAAGGATGAGTAATTGACCTTCCGCATTCCTCAGACCCTCTTAGCAACCCAGCCTCACACCAACTCCCTGGAACCCCTCCTACCTCTGTGGGGAAAGCATGGTTGTTGTGTTTTGTTTTTACTGTAAAGAAATAGAGAAAGGAGAAGGGAAAGCAGAGTGAGCTGAGAGATGATTCTACTCAAGTTTTCATCCAAGAGGAGACCCTGGTACCCAACGGAAGCTATGCATGGCATTGAAGTTGGAGAACAAGGGGATTCATGTAAATATACAAAGGAGGAGGAGCTTTCTGTCAAAGTGCTGATCCTAAGGGAGGTCCCAGTTAAACCCCCAATACTGACAGAGCCCTGAAGACCCCCTCTTAACTAAGATGGATCTGCAATCTAACTGTAACTCTCAACTGAGTGGTGGTCTCATATGGTCTCACAGGTATTCTCTCTCTAGCTACATGTTGGAATAGAGAAAAAGTAAGTTCTGGACATAAGTGAGGTAGAAATAGAGGCACTTATAAATGTATGATCATCTCAGTTCACAAGATTAATAAAATCACTCTTGGTTTGCTAAGTACTGGTGGAGATAACCTGAAATTATGCTCCTGGTTTCCAGGATGATACAAAACACTGTAGTTGTTTAGCTTGTCCCAACTTAATTGAATGCACAAAACCTTGAGAAACATGGGGAGAGGCAAAGAGGAGGGAGAAAGATTTTCATGTAGCTGCCCTTAAAATAAAAGAAAAAGGAAAACAACTTGGAATGATCTACTTGATTACATTCCCTTGGGAAGATGAGAAGAGAGCTGAGGGTCGAGGGAGAACGAAGCTATTTTAGCTGTGGTCCCTAGGAGAACAGGCCCTCCTGCAAAGGCCAGAATTGGCACAGTTGGCATCTGGCACTTAGGAAGCCTGTCAGTCAGGCTGGCTTGTGGTCAATTATCTCCTTAAGTAGACTGGCATTAGTCCAGCCAGGGCGGGGAGGGCTGGTTGCATCAGAGCCAGTTAGCTGGAAGTGGCACTGCGGAACTCCAAGTATCTTTGCATTGGGGGGTTTGGAAAGCTGATCAACACATCTCCCTCTGGGACTCAAAGGTGACACTTGCCTACTTGGCAATAGTACAGCAAGACTGCAGAAGAGGACAGAAACAGAATGCCTTAGGAAAAGAAACATTGACCACCAAAGCCACTAGTTCCCCTGAAATTCCATTCACCTGACAAAACTGCCATTTCTGAGATGCACAAAATTATACAGAGATCCCTGTAAATTGCGGTGGGATTTGACTCCTCCGTTGGTAAGAATTCTCATTCTTCATTGTACCTGACTATGAGATGGGCAGAAAGGCTAGTTTGGGGTCATGTTTAGGTTTGGATGATATGGCAAGGGTTTGAAGCAGTGTTAGCGCTCCTCAGACTAACACTAATTCACATGTGATTCTGCATGGGGTGTGGGGCAGGGTGGCGTAGATGTTGAAAATGAGAAACTAAAGAAATGGTTTCAAAAGCCAGTGATAACTTCTTTGTGGGTGAAGAGGCAGAGTGGGAATCCAAGTGGAGGTGGGAAGTCCTTGAATTCCAAAGGGCAAAACTGTTTCTCCAAGTCCAACATTTTCATTTTGTTCATTGAAAGTATTTTCATTAACTTTATCTTTAAAAGCTGAAATGCTAACTTATACTCTTTGGGGGAGATTGAAGAGATTTGTTTGGGATTTGAATTCAGTCTTAAGCCATTGTTTAAATGCTATGAGTTTGGCAAAACTCCAGATGTACTCTGTCCCAAGCACTTTTCCCCTTAACTATCCTCTGTGTATTTTAAGGAAAATTCAAGCCACATGTTGCTCTTTCCCCCTTGCATTCAAATGTAGTTTTATTGAATTTTAGCATAGTCCATGAAATTTAAATTCTGAGTTTTAAGCCATAATATATTCATATGATCTACAAGCAGTCACATGATATGCACATATATCATTAAGCAGAAAATAAAGCCTCTGAGAACTGTAGTCATATTATTATAGTAACATTTCTCTAAACTGAAGAGCCATGCTGAGAATGCCATATTAAGAAAGGATTTTATAAAATTATCAAAAAATTCAAAAAAGCTGACAGCAATCCATAAAAATATTTTTAAAAGAGTATTTCTTGGAAGATATTTTGGTTATGTTTAGTTTGAGCCAAATAGTTCTTGCCTACCACAAGGAACAGGTCTTTTGTGTGCACAAGACACCCAGGATTTGCTTGTAAGTCACAGATCTCATTATGGCAGCATCATTTAAAAGTGCTTTGGAATAGGATTTCCCATCTGAGCCACTTCCAGTCCTGTCAGCAACTTCGTAGACAACATGGTTTTACTGTTACTGAGAATGGATGCTTAGTAAGGAGCTGGAGAGCTGTAGTCCAGGCACAGCTGAACTAGATTCATTCCAAAAAGAATTCACAACATTGAAATACACAGATGAGAAAAGGAAGGAAGGAAGGAGGGACAGAGGGAACGAGGAAAGGGGAGAGGGAGAGAAGGAAAGAGGGAAGGAAAGGAGGAAGGAAGGGGAGAGAGAGAGAGAGAGACAAATGTGTGCATCTAATATTGACAAAGCAAAAAAATTTACAATTTTTAACATAGTACTGCTCTGGTTTTCTCTCAGGAAACTATAGATCAACTCTTTCAATGTATGTGACTATAACTACTTGACTGAAGTCGTTTTGCCTTGAAAGCAATATTCCTCTTCTCTTAGCACTTTTCTTAGCTAGAGAGGACAGGACATTGTATAACTAACTTGCAGCTCCATTTATTGCCTAAAAAGATGAAGCTTTAGTCTGCTGAAGAATTCAACCTAGGTGAGGATTTTGTGACATTAACTTTGCTGCAATTTATTTTATAGAGATTAACCTAAATCCCCATAGGGAAATGTTTAAATAAATGATGCTATTTGCATACTGTGGAATATCATTACAAATAATGCTTATGAAATTAAACTCATATAGAAAATGTTTATGAAATCCTATTGAAGGAATAAGCTCAACCCACTAATGTCACTGAACATGTACCAGAAGAGACTACACCAAATATTAACCGTGGTACCTTTAGATTGGTGAAATCCTAAGTCATTTTCTTCTTGTTCCCCATATGTCTGAGACTGTTTTAGATTGTCTACATACACCGATCACACTTTACTTTTATAACCATGAAGAGGATTACTCAAATCTGTCCAGCCAGTATAACTGGCATTTCAACAATATGAATTATTATTTTTAAATGTAGTACCTTAAGTGGGGGAGGGGAAGGAGAGAAGAACTAGCTGAGGAAATATACTTTAAAAGCAAAGAGCAGCAAAGACAAACGAACCTCACACACCTTGCCGCCCTCCTGCTGTGGCTTTGACAAGAGCCCATAGCAGCAGACCCTTCTGGTGGGAGGAAAAGGAGGCTGTCACTTGAAGCATTGACTTTTGGAGAACTTTCAGAGACTCGCTGTCCCATAATGCTGGAATGGGAAAGGTGGAAGCGTTAAAATTACAAAGGGGGCTGGCTAAAGAATAAATCTCACATAATTTTATTACCTTTTTAAATAGCTTCCTCTCTATCTTTTGCATTTCATGAACTTTTGTAGTAGCCTTGAACTTTTTTTGAAACTAGGCAGATAATGAACACGAAGTAAATATAATCTACAAGCTTAGGCATTTCCTTCTAAATGAAAAAATAACATCTAGTTTTCCAAAATAGTAATGTAATTTTTCTTTTTCCTAGTTGGCAAATCCTTTTTTTGTGTAGTGACAATGTTTTCAAGGGAAAAGTTTTAGATACTGTTTATACTGGTTTGAGTAAAGCTGTATTGTGTCTTCCCTATCTACCTTGAAATAGTTTATTTTCCCCCCAAAATGCAAAAGCATGTAACTACTCAGAATATGCATGTTTTCAGATGATTAAACATGTCTCAACTTTTATGCTAGAAGCTTGATAACCTCTAAAAATGACCACAGATCATTGAGACTTGAGTTTTTTTAATAACTTGCACTGGAGAACTAAAATTCTTGAAATTATAAGACTGAAATTTTCACCCAAGAACCAGAGAATCAAATATATCTGCTTTGCCAGTGTCGAGAACAAAATAACATCCTATTTCTCTAATACGCAAAAATTTTGAACCTTCATTCCAGTTATTTCTAGAAAATTCCTTCTCGTCTTCCCTGCCGGGGACCCCAGGCTGACCTGAGCCTGCTTACTCCTGCCTTACAAAGAAAAAATATGAAAAGTTGAATGCATCTGCTAACATTGCACCTCAAAACTTTAGATGTATGTGAATCGCCTGGAGAGGTTTTTCAAACACTCTCTGCTGGGCCCCATCTGCAAAGATTCTGATTCAGCAGGTGTGAAGTGGGCCCGAGATTGCACATTTCTAACAACCTCCCAGGTGATGCTGATGTTGCCGGGCACCTTGAGAAGTTCTGCAAGAAAAGAGATCCTTTTTCATCAGTTTATCAATACCTCAGTTGCAGCCATCTCAGTCCATCAGAAATACCCAAATAACTATGAACATTATAGAAGAGCCATTACGATCTCTATCCCCTTTCTCTCAAAAACTCATTGGTGCCTATCGCACTTACCCATCCCCTTGTCTATATATACTAATATATAGTATAATAATAATATATATTAATGCACAGGAGAAACAGAAAAACTCCATATGCCTCCAGAGCTGGAGCACTCCCCTTTATAAGTCACCTGAAGACAGAAAAGTTGGGTCAGAAAGCAGCAGCAAATTTACTTCCTCAAGAAGGCGACTGAGGGCTTCCCTGGTGGCGCAGTGGTTGGGAGTCCGCCTGCCGATGCAGGGGATGCGGGTTCGTGCCCCGGTCCGGGAGGATCCCGCATGCCGCGGAGCGGCTGGGCCCGTGGGCCATGGCCGCCGGGCCTCCGTGTCCGGAGCCTGTGCTCCGCGACGTGAGAGGCCACAACAGTGTGAGGCCCGCGTACCGAAAAAAAAACAAAACAACAACAAAAAAAGAAGCTATTACTTTACTGCAGTGCCATGATGTTGGCCTATCACACTTTTACATGACGCTTTACACGTTATACTGAGGGATTTTTATATCTGCTATTTTATATAGGGGAGGTAGTTTTATTCTGAGTTTAAATCTGCGCAGGCTCAGATCTGCGACTTGGTGACTGGAGCTTATCCAGGTGTACAGAGGATGCATCAACTCAGTAAACTCCCACTTTACTTAAAAATGGAGCCATTTAGCCAAATATTTATGAAAATATTTTGTTCTTCAGGGCAAACATTAAATAATGTACATTATAACAACACAAATGTTGCCAGGATAGGAGCTAGGATCCCCTCTGATCTTTGAGAGTTTATGAAATTTTCTATAGCCTCATCCCGGGTTCTGTGATAGACTCACACCCCGGTCTCTCTGGGGAATTTTAGTCAGTGGCAAACAGTGTATAGAGGCTTCGTTGCTCCTAGTTGTCTCTGACTTATAACTCCAGCTTCCAGAGACTTGTTTAAATTTATGGATCATCTCAATGTCCAAAAAAAACCTGCCTTTTTATTTGCATATACTCCAGATGTAAACTGGTGTGAGTAGCAAATGTCAATGTCTTGAAGATTTGAGTTTACTTTAAATTCATAGTCTTAAAACTTGAATTCAAATATTTATCATTTCTAAAAGTCATTCTATCATCTCTCTACCAGGAATTTCTCACTGGTTCCCTTTCACCATCCCATCTAACCTTCTTAGTTTGCGTGGCCTTGACTTTCTTCTTTGACTGTTTGATCTTCCCTCTCCTCTCCAGCTGCTTACTTTGCCCCTCACCCTACTCCACCCCAATATCTGCTAACTCCTTATGAAGGATGGTTTAATTCTTTGTTTCTCTCTTTCCAGACTGTAGCCATTGGGACCTCACTTTCTACTATGAAAGTGGCCTATCACGTTATTTTCCTATATGAAGACAGCTATTTTTATAAGCGGAACTAAGATGTTAGCTATTAAAATCATTTTAAAATCTAACTATACACATATCCATTCCACAAGCTTCTATTCAGTACAGTAGTTCAGGAACTATGCCAGGGGCTGACAATAAGACAAGTTGCCTACTTGTTGCCTACACCAATTACTAAGCTATTATTTCTCATCTCCAAACCCATCCTTCCTACTCTGCTCTCAGGTGCTGGGGCTGAGACTTTGCAAACCCCATTTCTGCTTTGCCAGCTGGCTTTATATTGGATCTGGTAACATGGGGTCTCTAGTGGGAGTTAGCAAAGGTGGATACAGAAGAAGGGATTTGCTCCTTCCTGTTTTTTTCCCTCTAGGGCTTTCTTTCTGCTTGGGAATTCCTGGAAGCATCACGAAGGCAAAGTTGCTTCACCCTGCATTTCCTTCCTGTAGCAGCAGCTGAATCAGTTGGAAGTCTTTTCAACACTTGAAGAACCAGACTTATCACACTCCATCTCAGAGACAGCAGGACCACGAGCAGGCTCGCCCGAAGGTTCTGAGCTTTAGCTCCGTGGGGATCACCTCCAAGGGTCTAAGTGTTAATAATTCCAACTTCTTCCCTTTGCACTCACCACCCTAAGGGTGGTAGCTGCTTCCTGCAGTTGCTACAGTCTGTCATATCTCAGAGCTCTCTTTTTACCCTTTCAGTTGTTAACATCTTTACACCTAGTTAACTATTCTTTATAGTAAATTTTGTCCTTAAAAACAATTGGCGTGGTTTTTGTCTTCTCACTGGACTTCAATACATCTGCCCTCAAGGACCAGATAGTCTAAAACAGAAGATGGTCTCCTCTGACAAAGGTGTGTACAAAGTAAGTGCAGGGGAGCATGAAGGAGAATGTTAAGATTCAAATTGATAATACAAAATCAAATGTATAGCTGTAGATATGCTAATACATATCAACAAAGAAAAACATTAAGACTTTTCTTTACCTTTGCAAATAATACGATATACTACTTCAAAGCTGCTACAGCATGCATTTATAGCAGTATGACAGTGTTCTTTCTGCATGACTTTATTGCAACATGGTTTTGAAAAGTTGCTTCATTTTGCAGCTAGGTTCTGTAATCTCAGTGTCACAGAACCTTCAGGAGCTAATTCCCCAGGCTGAAGCTACTCCAGACCACTTTTGGCCTCCACCCTCTAAGAATCAAGGAACAAAAAGGACACAGCTCTCCCTGGGAAGGTAGGAGACTCGAAAGCAAAATGGTAAAAGATGAAACAAAACAAACCCAAAAAACCCCTCACCACTGGGAACAAAGCAACTAATCAAATAAGTCAAAGGTAAATAGGGTGTTTTTCAAATTTTCTAACTTTGACGATTCTGCTCATGGATGTAACACAA
This sequence comes from Grampus griseus, assembly GCF_964374135.1. Classification (NCBI taxonomy): domain Eukaryota; kingdom Metazoa; phylum Chordata; class Mammalia; order Artiodactyla; family Delphinidae; genus Grampus; species Grampus griseus. Next base: position 42,823,615 of record NC_139000.1, on the reverse strand, counting down.
GGATATTAAAACTTTTTAACTATTTACAATAATAAAAGCTAGAATTCACTGAGCTTTTTGATTTAGCTTCTATGAGCTAAATGCTTTACATCCTGAATCTCATGTAATTTCACAACAACTCTTTAACTTAGGTGTTTCTTTTATCCTCATGTTACAGATGAGAGAGCTGAGGCATAGGGTCTTAAGGAACTTGCCCAAGACCATGCAAAGTGGAGGTTGGGAGTAAGAACTCGGGCTCAAATGAACAAAAGTCAGAGCTCTCTACTGGAGGGATCCTGGCTCATATCCAGCTCCTTAAGACACTCACACACACACACACACACACACACACACACAAGATAGCAGGTTAGAATAAATACACTTCAGGGACCTCTGTGGTTTCCTATTAGGGCAACAAAGACTCATTTAGAAACAGTAGTTTTGACAGTATTCAAGAAGCTCAAGACATATTTGTGTACTATGGGGTCCATGCAAGTTTTATTATGATGTCAGAGATCAAGTTGACCCACTACATATTATTTTGCTGGTTTGAGATTAATATTTGTGGAAACTTTTTCAAAGTTTCTAAAGGTATCTATCTTTTTCATCTTTGTATCTCTACTCCCTAGTGTAAAACCTGCTCACAGTTAAGTTCCTAATAAAGATTTGTTGAAGAGAAAAAAGAATTTGGTTAATACATACCTCCATTCTGATTTATGGAATATTCAGATGTGTAGACTATGCCTAAATGCTTAAAAAAAAACTTAGATAACTAAATTCTACTTAGCTTAAATGACTTCAAGAGAGACAGATAGATATTCAACTACTTTGCCAAGGTCATTTAGCTAGTTTGTGACGGAGCCAGGATTCATCAGTCTCAGAGCAAGCTCAAACCCAGCTCTGATCCACAGTGTTAAACTGCTTTGAAAAGTTTCTTAATTTCTCTCTTCCTTAGTTTTCACATCGGTTAAACTGGACAAATAATGCCTATCTAATTTGGTTTAATTTAACCAATAAATAAAATCAAGTATTTTGAAAATTGAAATTCATATTTTCAAAAACCAACTGAGAAATGTTTCTTAGTAATTGGAGGCAGATTGAAGAAACTCAAAAATTAATATGACTCAGTAAAGCAGACCAGCGGAAAAGAGGAAATTGTTTTAGACAATATTTAAAAAACAAACTAGATCCAGGCAATATTTCTTACAACTTTTCAAAGCTGTGTGATGATTTTAAAACCATATCTATAGAAACAATTTCCTGTCTTTAAAATTAATTTTGGTATTATATGGTATTTCCTTAAAAGTAACTTTTCCTGGTTTCAAAAATATTAAAAGCATACTAAAAGAAAAATTGTAAAACAATTTGAACATTATTTAAAATGAAATCTTAGACTATATCGTGATAAGAAGGCAAACCTTGAAATTAACTGTAATTAAAAGTCCTTATGAAAATGTGAATTCAACAGGATGATGAGTAATTCTCTGCCACATAAATCATACTGCTCTCTGCAGCCCAGGCATATTCATTCCCTAACTTCTTTCTCTCCAGTCCCCCTCTCTCTCTGTATGCAACTATTGAATTTTATCTTTCCTTCAAACCCAATGTAAAAACCAACTCTTAAAGTACCTGATACATTGTAAGAACCAAATGTTTCCTTTCTTTTTTCCAAGAAGTCTTAGAAGATTTCCTCTGCCCTCCTCTACTCTCTGTTATTAATCTTCCTTATTCTTAGAGCATATTATGAGATCCATGGCACAGTGCGCCTTGATTTGGACTGGGCATGTCACTGGCTCTCCTGCCAAAATGAGCTGTAGAACAGTGTACACTTTATCTGTATTGAAATCTTTGTATTCCTCACTGCATGGGTGTTTTTCACACAGTATGGACTCAAGAAGTGTGTGTGTATGTGTGTGTGTGTGTGTGTGTGTGTGTTAGAAACAAAATTACCTTTTGCCGGTCTCCTTCAAAGCTGTTTCCTAACGAGATGGGCAGATTCTCTGTTGTACAACTCAATTTGTATCTTCTGGTACCCATTTCATGTCTTGTGACATGAAATTATGTGGGACTGATGGCCTTTAATCCCATATGCTTACAGCCATGGATAGCACTCAGATTAAGACAGAACAGGTGCCCCAACTCCAGGTAGGCAACTTGCTCCACAGCAGATTTAAATTGAGCACAATATCATTTTAAAGTTCTAATCTTAGACATCTCACTATGAGAAATTCTGGGTTTGGGGAGTATTGTCCAAAGGGTGACATGGTGCAATGAGAAGGGCTTGAGCTTTGAACCCCAGTTCTGAAATTGATCACTTCATCACTTTAATGACAATAATTGATTGTTATAGTCTAACATTAATCCTCAAAACATTTGAGCGCAGTAGGTCCTAGTCCAAAATCCTGTCCTCATTTTATCTGTAAAGAAAAAGAGGATCGGAGTCAGCTTTCTTCCCAAGGTCACACAGCTTACTCAATGATTGTGTCAGAAGTGGAACTCAGACTGAAGCCCCGACGCTTAACTCCAATGCTACGCTGCTCCATTAAGTTCCTTAGCCTCTCTGTTTCTCGGTTTGCTCATCTTAAAAACCAAGCAAATAATTTCTCCCTCACTGGCTTGTTGTAGCAGTCCAACTTGAGCTTTCTTTCACCTGGAACTGTGGAACTTCATCAAGCTAAATCAATCTGAATTAAGATCTTTGGTAGAAACAAAGGAACATTCTGTATAACACCCTAAATTTCACCCCCTGTTTTTCCAACTGATTATTGGCATCCCAATGCCCCAGCTGTTTTGTGATTGCAGAATTGGGTTTCCGACAGAGCGCAAGATTCAGAGATGCCTCCCTTGGTCCTTAGCAGTTTAAACACACTTGCTGTGAGTGATTGGGGATATTTTAAAAAGCACTTGCCACGTTTTATGGATAATAGCTTTTCCCTTTACAAGTAGGAACAATGACGTGAATTTACATATGTATCAACCCGACTTGGGTTGGCTGTGTATTAACCACTGGTGAGGAAAATGAAAGTCTAGAAAAGGAAACTGTCTTTAGTTTCACAAAGGGGAGGAATTCTTACTCCTACTTCCCACTGAGAAAAATAATGGACAAAGAAAATACAAATGACCTATAGCGACACTGCTAAATCCTTTCCTGTTTTTTCCATCACCATCCAGTGACAATATTATGATGTTGATTTTTTTTTTTAAGCTGGTGCCTCATCAATTTTATTTCTTTTTTCTCTGTTCTTCACATGCAGTGAGATAAGACCAATGAACATGTACTTCTTGATGAATCATTGCCTTTGATCTTCTCTCTGACTTTTATTCAACTACGACATCATGGAGACATTTCCATGGGTTTATATATGACTTTATTTATGAGGGGGGGTGTCTCTCATGTAATAGATGGAGAGACCAGTATTATAGTGTCTACAGTTCCCTTTCTGCCTGTCAGATATTGGGAAAACTATAAAACTTCTCTGAAATGTAGCTTCCTTATTTACAAATGTTCGTTCCACAAACACTCATCAGATGCTCACTACGTAACACATGGTGTGCTGGGAATTGTGCAAGGAGAATAATAATGCTGCCCTGATTTCTCCACAAAGTCTTTGCAAGATGAAATGCTCCATCCAGCTCCGAACGCCAATAATTCTCCTTCTGAAGAGGTCATGGAAATGAAAGCTCTTTGTGAACTAACTGTGCTACAAAGACTAGCATTGGAGATGGTGGTGATGACCATAGGATGGTGATGGCCACAGAAGGAGGATGCTGTGAATAGTTACTTAAGTGCTTAAGTGCTTAAGTGAAGGTTGGTGCTGCCCTTCTAGGCTCACTGAGGATTTCAGAGGCAAACAAAACCTTTATGGGCATGGAAATAGGATAGGAAATGGGAGAAGTTTGGGCCTTGATCTCATGTAGACACCATGGAGCCTACAGCACATATATAAACACTGAGTTCAAGTTCTCAGAGATCAGATTCCTGAGATCTCTATGACATAAAACAATAAGCAGGTTTTTAACACTTTTTACAGACAAGATTCCAGGCAGACTTAGACAGAAACTCAGCTATATAAGGGCCTACTGAATTGTAATTTTCTAAGCTGCTCAATGGGATTTTCAGGCTGAATGTTTTTCAGAGTATCTCACTGGAAAAACACAGTCCCAGGACTGATTACCTGCCCCTCCACATACTGATTACTTCTAGTACACTGAGCACTCTATGTCTTGAAAGATAAAAATGAAACACTTGAGGGCTTCCCTGGTGGCGCAGTGGTTCAGAGTCTGCCTGTCAATGCAGCGGACACGGGTTCGAGCCCTGGTCCGGGAAGATCCCACATGCCACAGAGCAACTGGGCCCGTGAGCCACAACTACTGAGCCTGTGCGTCTGGAGCCTGTGCTCTGCAGCAAGAGAGGCCGCGACAGTGAGAGGCCCGCGCACTGCGATGAAGAGTGGCCCCCGCTTGCCACAACTAGAGAAAGCCCTTGCACAGAAACAAAGACCCAACACAGCCAAAAATAAATAAATAAATTTATCAAAAAAAATGAAACACTTGACATCCACAACTAGTTTGCTTGAGTTAAATAAAATAAAAATTGAGGAATTAGAAAATTTTCTCTCTCATTTTTTTACATATGATATTGACAAAGCTACTGAAAAGAATCCCAGTCATTACACTCTATTACTATCATTTTTAAAATAAAAATATTGAGATTCCTAAATTTCTAAATTAGATGGCTATATGTATATCATATCATGATTCATACTAAAGCCAAGATTCAGAACTCTACAGCCAAATATCCATTTCATTTTTTGTAACAATGTGATATTGTATATACAGTCAGTGTGGATAAGAATCCAAAATAGAAGTTCGAAATTATTTGTATAGACACAAATCCAAATGCTGAAGGCCAGATATATGTTTCCTACTGCTGTTGTAACAAATTGTCACAAACTTAGTGGTTTAAAACAAATCAGTTTTGTTCTTGCAGTTCTGGAGGTCTGAAGTCTGGCATCAGTTTCACAGGGCTAATGTCAAGATATTGGCAGGTTGGGTTCCTTCTGGAAGCTCTGGGTGCAGAATCTGTTTCTTTGCCTTTTTCAGCTGCTAGTATCCATGTGTATTTGGCTTGTGGCCCCTTCCTCCATCTTCAAAGCCAGCTTCCATCATCACATCACCTTATCCTCTTCCGCAGTCAAATCTCCCTCTGTCAGAAAGAGAAAAACAAATATCGTATATTAACGCATATATGTGGAATCCAGAAAAATGGTACAGATGAACCGGTTTGCAAGGCAGAAATAGACACAGATGTAGAGAACAAACATATGGACACCAAGGGGGGAAAGTGGTGGGGGTGGGGGTGGGATTAATTGGGAGATTGGGATTGACATGTAGACGCTGATGTGTATAAAATAGATAACTAATAAGAACCTGCTGTATAAAAAATAAATAAAATTCAAAAAAAAAAGTCTCCCTCTGTCTCTCTCTTATAAGGACACTTAATGGTAACATTTAGGGCCTCGAAGATAATCCAGGTTAATCTCCCCATCTCAAAATTCTTGATTTAGTCACATTTGCAAAATCCCTATCGTCATATAAATTAACATTCACACGTTCTGAGAATTAGAATGTGGATGTTTTGGGGAGCCATTATTCTGTCTACCACACAGTGAATCATTCATTAATTGAGGGCTTCTATACACCTCACTCAGATTTTCCACTACATGAAATGACAAAATAACTTTTGATTTCATGTCTTGATCTGTTGTTCAGAGTGAGTTCTAGGTAGAACTCCAACTAAAGCAGCTGGCATTCAAAATCATGAGGCGGGAAAGAATAAAACAGAAGAGAAAGTAATAACTAAAAAAGTCCCATTACACATCCCTCGGGTCAATCGAGGACAAGATGATTTTATATCCAATGAGATCTTTCGCTTGCCCTCAGTCTCCATCTCTTGAGTTAAAGACACACTCAAAGCGAATGGAAGCTAGCCTGTGTTGAAAATCTCAGGAGTAAACAAACCAAAAGATTCTCAATTGGAGATATGTTAGTTCTTTGTCCTAGTGGTTCCTCTTGAAACAATTTTCTTTTAGTTTTTGATACTAACATAATATGAATAAGCAAATCAGAAATCTGATTCAGAAGAGTCGCCTAAAAAAGAAGCTCAATTTCCCAGGAATGGCTAATTCCTGGAATTTGAGATGAGTCCTCAAATATTTAGACCAAATCCGTACAATCTGACTAGTCTGTAGAACAACTATAAAGTGTGTTTGAAAGAGTCCTTAACAGCCTGATTGAGGGTGAACAATAGAGATCTTTTACCTTGTTAGGAAAATGCAAATCCGTCACAAGAGAAATCTTCATTTGACTTTTGAAGTGAGGATTACAAGGTAGGGAGAGTTTGATCCTTCCAACATTTAGGATCTCATCCCTTAAAAGGACAGGGAGTGGGGGGAAGGTGGTGAATATCCGACCTTAACAATTGCTATGGGATCGAGAACCTTGAATCCACCCTTAGTTTTGATATGCAAAGAAACAACAAGGAAAGGGAAAAGCCGATCCTTACTTCAATGAAAAGACAGAGGTTTTTACTATTTGTAATTCATAAGGATCTTCACGTGTCCACATTTAAAGGAAGGGTGTGTGTGTGTGTGTGTGTGTGTGTGTTTTGATACTAAATGTAATTCAGGAGTTCTGGTGACAATATGACATATGACATAGAGCAGATGTCTCTCAGAAATAAGACAAACTATTTCATAAAATTGTGCAGGAGGCTATTTTATTTTCAAGAGGATATATAACATGTGCTCAAGTAATATAGATCTGTTCATTTAAAAGTTAACATAAAGCCCCATTTTCCACTGTTGTCATTACTGAGTATATGGAGAAAGTGTTTTGAATTCTAAGTAGTGTTTCCCCCGCGAAACAACTGTAAATATCCTTTCCAATCATAGCATGGGATGGTGTACTTCACTTGTCTCAATAGTTGTGTTCCTAAAATACAAACTCCATTTTATAACTCAGATTCAATGTTAATAATCCCGAACTCCCCACTATGTATGCGTGTGTTAAAAGCAGAGCACACAGAGATTATACGTTATTTCTAATAATAAAACAGCTGAGGCACAAGAAGAAGTGATTGGTTGAAAAACACCTGCAGACAATTCAGACACCAGACTTTTGACTTCCAGGCAGGACCATGAAAAATATACCAACTTCTCTCCCTAAAGCTGAGCAAGTTTTATTAAAATTATTGACTGCAGGTTTAAAATATAAGCTTTTTATTCTCTAAGGCATTGTTTCAAAGACAAATTCTCTGGAAGTTTACTTCAGTTGTACACTTCATCATGTACCATGTTGACCCAGCGTTACTTATCAACAGATTTTGTTTTGTTTTATTATTTGATTAAATATCATCTAACTCTTCTTCCTGGCAGTCAGGGCAATCATCCATCTTGGATGGAGCATTTAGATTTGTTACTTTTTAACCCAAGGATTAGCTTTGCACTTAGGGAATCTTTGGGTAGCATTAAACCCACCCTACAGAATTCTGCGATTTAATTTCACTTATGAATTTAAAGGGCTCACAGCTGTCTTCACAGTTAAATGAGGATTTACTGAAATATTGTCCTTCCCAGTGGCAGAGACAACTCCCCAGCCAGCAGGATATCTGCACTCCCAGAAGTAGATGGTTTGACCAAAGAGGATGAAATTAGTGCACACACACACAAAACATACCATCTGAGACTTTCAGAAAATGCAGATCAGAGGGGAAATCTTAGAGCATAAATTACTTGGAGGGTTTTTTGTTGCTAGATCTTAGTTGGAGAGATTTGTGTTGTTTCACATGCACAGCTGTGGAGTCTCTGGGGGAATTTCTCGCTCTCTTTTATTTTTGTATATCAGCCAAAAACCAAGATCTCAGCACTAACTGTAGTATCATAAGCCCCAAGTATAGTGTAGTGGATTTTCCAAAGGATGCTAGACAGGAACTCATTAAAATCCAAGGTGGGCATTCTGACAGCTAGGTGACACCATGGGTAGCACGATGAGGGGAAAGACAGCTGAACAGGTGGGATCCAAGGCTTTGCTTTGTGGTTATGTTTGTTGCTATTACTGTTGTTTGCTTAGTTCTCACTCTGGCTCTAACCATTTGTATAGACTTGGCCAGATTAATGGAGCTTTTGTTATCTCAGGTATCCTGGTGAGATAAACATTTGTTGCACAAATGAATCAGTGAATAAACCTGAAATTAATCTTTGCTATGGGACCATGGCCAAGTGATTTGGTCTCTACTCCTTTATTTCTCTGTCTGATGAGTTAGTCTAAATAATCTCTAAGATTTATTCTGGTTCTAAATATTAATGTTAACATTTACAGAGCACTTACTATGAATTGGGTGCTATTCTAAGCACTTCCATATACCAACTACTTTAACCTTCACAAATCCTTAGAATGTAAGCAATAGTATTACCCACATTTAACAGACAAGAAAACTGAGACAGAAAGGTTAAATAACTTGTCCAAAGTCATATAGCTCGTAAGTGGCAGAATCAGGATTTAACTAGAAAGACTAACTCCAAACTTCATGTTCTAACCAGAATTCTATACTGCATCTCTAAAATTCTATGGAAAAAAAGTAACAGAATTTTTATGAACTACATCAAACCAGATCTCACTAAAATGTAAACATTTTGGTTTTTATTATCAAGGAATATATTGACCATATCTTTGATTTCCACTCCGAGCTTAACGCTCAGAGTGGAATCCTAAGACCAATCCTATCTCTTGGTACTCCACCCTTTATGTCACTTCTTAGTTTACACCATTTCTGGCCCTTATCCTGGGTCTCTGCATGAGGCTCATAGGAGAGAAGGCCTTGTTCATCATTTGATAATAAACAGAAGCAGAAAGTTGACTGCTATGCTGTGGGGATGCATTAGAAATGTCCCAGGTGCCAAATGAAAGTCCAGTAGGAAACAGAATACACATTTAAATTAGACTACTTAGGAGGATTTATTTATAAAGGAAGTGTAAGTGAAACACAAGGAATAATAATACATCAATCTGGGGTTTGTAGGAACGGAGATGTTACCACCCCTTGGCCTGAGGGAAGAAAGTGGTTACTAGAACCACATAGGAGAGACTTCTGTTGAGCAGCAACCTTGGATGGAGGGGCACAGCCAGCCTGAGGCCACCCTACAAAGAGATACCTGACCTCACCTTTCTCCCTCTGATCTCCCTGGAAGGCTCCCCATTGGCCAAACCCAACAGGAAACCATTAGGCAAGGAAGCCAGTTTCCCTGACTCAAAGATTAGCCTCCCAGGGAAGGAAGCAGGGTGGAAAAGAATGGAGAATTATGGCGAGGAGTGAATGAAAGGGATCCAGCAGACCTACGTCAAGTTGGTAATCACCAGAGAGAGCTGCTGTGGGTCCAGGGAGGTTAGATTTACCCAGAAATAAATTCTGAAGTCCAACAGGTAGCTGCAAATTGTCTGTCCAAACCGCAAGATTCCTTAATACTTACCATCCAGTTTGGTTTTATCATCTTTTATGCACAAAACATCGGTTTTGTAAGTAATTTTGAAGAAATTTCTTCCTTCATGCTCCAGTCTAAGACCTAAAAGTCAAAATGGTATAGTTTTTCCTAAGAACATGGTTTAAAATTTTCAATGACGTAACCAATGCAACTTTCATCCCAAACCCACCCCCTCCAACAGATCCTTTACCAAATGGCAGGGTATGGTAATTACTAGTTTTCTCATTAAAGTACTGAGAACTTTGAAAGAAAAAGAAACAATAATCTGCATTCTCATGGCACCCATCAAAAAAGCACCTTGCAGCTTCGTATCCTTTCCATCCAAAGCACCTTTCCATCCTTTTAGTAGCGATTCCTTTCATTATTGATTCAAGGTAGAGCAAGGTTTGTTTTATTCTGTTCTGTTTTCTCCAATTAAAAAACCTTAAGGGAAAAAGTTTAGGTAACTGCCTAAGATCATGCAGTAGAACAAAGGTGGGAGATGGAAGAAATCTAGGAATCTAATTAATGTTTAGCAGCAATAACATCTCAAACAGCAACTTCTGACTCTGAGGTCAGGAAGGTGGGTAATAGAAGAGTTTCTACTGATTCAGAAAACAAACAGAATTATGTAGAGCCAGAGAGCTCTTTGGTTATAGAGCTTGTATTATTTAAAATAGGCCAAGGTAAGCTGTGCTAATAAGCAATTCTAAAATCAGTGGTTAACACTTAGAATCTTTTTTTTTTCTTGTTCTATAAACTCCATTGTCCATCCAACCACCACCTTCAGGAGCCTTGATCCTCTCTCCTTTATCACCAGTGTCTTATTTTGTACTGACTCCCTCCCATCATCATTTAAACATGAGCAATTCTCTCCCATCTTTAAGTCTAAATAAAATGACTCCATTGCAGTCCTTTGTCTTACGCACCCTCCTCCTTTTCCCACCATCCAAGCTTCAGTCTCCATTTTATTTAATCTCTTGAAAGTATCTGATCCTTTTAAAAGCACTCCCTTCCCTTTGCTTTCATGATATTGAGCTCACCTGGTTTTCCTTCAACCCTTTCAGTTGTTCCTTCTTAGCCTCCATTATAGGCGCCTCCTTAAATGACAGTGTGTTCTGTCTGAGGCCCTCTCCTTTCACTCTACTCTCTTTGGGCAATCTTACTACTCACGTGGCTGCAAATTACCACCTGTGCATAACTATCTCAAGCTCCAATTCCCCTCTTGAGATTCAGACTCATGTATTCAACCATGTCCTGAATATCACTAACTGGTTGCCCCACTGGTACCTCAATCTTATTATGATGATTGTGTACTCATTACCTTTCCCGCAAACCTGCTCTTTCTTCTGTAGTCCCTATCTCGATGGATGGCAGTACAATTTGCTTCAATAGAAATCTAGATATCATACCCTCAGCTCTAAGCTCCTTAAGGCAAAAATAGTGTCTATTTGTTCACCATTGTATATCAAGAACCCAGGACAATACTAGGCACACAGTAAGGATTCAATACATATTTAAGGAATAAGTTAAGCACTCCTTATTCTCTTTTACTCCTTGCATTCAATAAATTACCAAGTCCTGTCAATTCTTCCTTTCAAACACTCTTTCAATCCTTATGATGGTCACTAACCTAGTTCAGTCCACTGTTATCTCTTTAATAAGTCTCTTTTTCTTATTTATTTTTTAATTGACAATTAGTTGGTTTACAATGTTTCATGTGTAAGCAAAGTGATTCAGTTATACATATATATATTTTTTCTTTTGCAGATTATTTTCTATTATAGGTTATTACAAGATATTGAATATAGTTCCCTGTGCTATACAGTAGGTCCTTGTTGTTTATTTAGTTTATATATAGCAGTGTGTATCTGTTAATACCAAATTCCTAATTTATTCCTCCCCCCCGTTTCCCCTTTGGTAACCATAAGTTTGTTTTCTATGTCTGTAAAGTAATAGTCTTTACATTTATCTCTTTGCCTCCAGTCTTTGCCCCCTGTAGCAGACACTGCTAATTATACCTAATATCCATACTCCCTTCTTCCTTTCCGTAGTAAATTGAGCACCATGCCTCCCAGCTGGAGACTGCATTGCCCAATTTCCCTGGCAGCTCCATATGGCCAAAACTACAATGTCACCTCTGAAGTAAGTTCTGGTCACTAGCCTGAGAATGCAAGTGACGTGTGCACCTTCTGAACCACATCCTTGAAATAAAGTTGCTTGTCCTCTCCCTTTTCTTTCCTCTTTCTGCGGTCTGGATGGTAATGAGATGGTGGTGAGTTTGACCTTGCAGGAAAAATCCGCACAGTAAGGGATGAAGGAGCCACAAGATAAAAGGAACATTTTCCTCCTGGACTGTTGGCCACCTCAAACTTTTATGTAAGAGAGAAGTAAATCTTTCCTGCGGAAGCCACTGTTGTTTATCTTCTGTTATAACCACAAAACCAATACCCTCACTACTAATCCCTTCTCTCTCCCAGCCAGAATCCTTTTTCTGCAATCCAACTAAACTGATCTTATTACATTGCAAATCTGATCAGGTCATTGCCCCATTGCCTTATTTATTTTTGTAGCCTTCCGAGGGCTTAGTACATGATCTTGTTTATAGCAAGCATTCAATAATTTGATTGTTGATTGATAAATTATGAAGCTCATTTTCTTTCTTTTTTTTCCCCCAAATAGGCTTTAGTCAATCCTTAGATCACACTGTGACAGATACCTCAAATACAAGCAACCGGAAACAAGGAACAATTTAGTTTCTTGAATTGAATTGTTCAATTCACTACTGCTTCCAACGTATGATCAAGATTTAAACAGCAATAGAGAGAGCTAACCTGATCATATTTGTTTCTGTGAACATATGTCTGTGGCTCTGAGACTCTGTCCTTAGTGAGAGAAGCTCATTTTCTAGTAGTACCTAAATTACAAAAATTAGCTTTTAATTGTATGTGACATCCTATGTAATCAGTGGATGAGATGACAGCTGGAAGCTTCCTTGGCTTCTGCAATCACCCTAGATGGGCTTCACCCCCCAACTCCATTATCTGATGACCAGCCAAAGGACCAGTAATCTTTCTGATGATGAGGTTTATCCAGAGAGGATGGAATTCCCATGTGTGTCACTGGCCACTCTCAAAGAAAGAGAGGAATATAAAAAGAAGAGGAGGAGAGAAAACAACACAGAACTCTGTTTAGTGAGAAGCAGTAGAAAGTCATTAGAAATGTATTCATACCGTACTTGTGACCACTACAGATTGTCAGAAATATGGCTTTAGGTGCTATATTTCCGCTAGGAAGATCATCGTTACAAATTTAGATTTCTATTCAGTTAATATTTGTTAGGCCCCTACTATGTGCCAAGAACTGTGCATGAGAAGATCTCTCAAAATATTTCAGAAGAACTTTCGTTTGTTTTCAAAACAAACTTCTATTTGTTTTGAAGCTCCACGTGCCCTCCAGAGAGAGTTTCTATAGACTACCTGACGCTTGGCAGGATCTCCCAGAACAAGAGCATATTTGAAGTTCCCCGCATGAATCCTCCCAAGTTCTACTCAAGCTCAACTCCTAGAATTGGGTTAAAATAGGGATAGTGTTAGAAACTCCAAGTTCAGAGCTGACTTCTCCCCTAATATGTATGTTTTTGAAAGCTTTGTTCATTTTCCACCTAGTATAGAGCATCTTAAATTTTATAACCATGAGTTGTCAGTGAGACTCTATCATAAATTGCCATCGATAATGCTGCTGTTTTCACAAAGCACTCCATTATACTTGTCATCTGGAAAGGAAAGCCACATTTTTGTGTGACACACAGAACAAATTGCACCAGACAACTAAAGGCACCTGGGCAACTGATGCCTTTAGCTGGGTTCCTGCCATTTCTCATTATTTTGTATTCATGTTCTGGTTTTGTTCTTTTTTTTTAATTTAAATTTTGCACCTTACAGAAATTAATTAATCTAGATGTTAAAAGGCAATGAGGATCATATGAAATGCAAAGTGGCCTTGGTCACCGTGAATTTTCAAGTGATACAAGTTTTTGTTGTTTTGCCCATTGAGTGTAGTTCACAACACAGAGAACAAAGCCACAAGTTTTAAGGCAACGTAAATAATCCAAATTCACCAATTGCTAAAAAAAAAAAAAGCAGCAGTATGCTTTCAAAAAGTGATCTAAACCCCATCAAAGTTTTGAAAATACCTGTTGTCTTGAACAGAAGAAACACCTGAAGCCTTGAGGCAGAGTAGCTGTCCAAAGAAAAACACACATAAATTTTTCATGGGAGGAATTTTTCAAGGTACCTATCAGTTCTCCAAACCAGTGAGATAGCTAACATTCATCGCCAGCATAGGTCGTTTGAGTTCCATCTGGCGGAAGGGTGTCAGGTAAATTCTAAACATTACACACTTCCTTGGTCAGCAAAAGCTCTATATTCTGAAAGACAATGAGATCTCCATGACTGTGAGATAAGAGAAATAATAATAGTAATAATAATAACTGCCAACATGTCTTAAAGGCTTACTGTGTGCTAGGCTCTATATTAAGCACTTTATCTGGATTATACTCTTTTTTATTTTATTTTATTATTTTTTTGGCTGCAACTTGTGGCTTGTGGGATCCTAGTTCCCCAGCAAGGGATCGAACCCGAACCCTCGTCAGTGAAAGCGCAGAGTCCTAACCACTGGACCACCAGGGAATTTCCATAAAATTTTTTTTAACATCAACCCTTTGAGATGGATGCTTTTGCCCTATATTACAGATGAAGAAATGGAGGCCTAGAGATGTTGTTAATGTTGTACAACTAATAAGTGGTGAAGTAAAGATCTGAACATGATTTTTTAAATTAATAGACTTTCTTGTAGGGTCACCACCATTCTGCTGTGGCAGGGCTGACTACCATGGGCATGTTGTAGGTGGGGCTGGCCGCTGACTAGTTGACCGCTAGGCCCTGCCTTGTGCAGTGGCTGCAGCCCACTTATGGGTGGGGCTGGGTCCCAGCACAGCTGGCTGCATGGCCTGGGGAGTCCTGGGGCTGATGCCAGCCTCCTGGCGGGCAGGACTGGGTCCCAGGGAGGTGTGCTTTTGGGCCCTGGCAGGGCTGAGGCTGGTGCTGGCCTGTTAGTGGGTGGGCAAGACCCCAGGCTAATAGGTTAGAGGGAGGATTCCAAGATGGCGCTTGCCAACACCAGTGTCCTCATGGTAATGAGCTCCCCAGCGTGGCTGCTGTCAGCATCTATGTTCCCAGGATGAGTCCCAGTTGCCTTCTGCCTTTCTGGGATGCTCTTCAAGATTAGCAAGTGGGTCTGACCTAGGCTCCTTCCATATTACTGCCTCTGCGCTGGGACTTGGTGCCTGTGAGATTTTGCATGTGCCCTTTAAAAGCAGAGTTTTTGTTTCCTACAGCCCTCCAGCTCTCCTGTATGCAAGCCGCGCTGGTCTTCAAAGCCAGCCATTCTGGGGGCTCATCTTCTCAATGCAGTACCCCTAGGTTGGAGAGTCTGATGTGGGACTTGGAGCCCTCACTCCTTGGGAGATTCCTCCCATTTGTGGGTCATCTCCCCAGGGGTGTGGCTTGACTATACCATGTCTACATCCCTCCTACCATCTCATTATGGTTCCCTCTTTATATCTTTAGTTGTAGAAACTATTTTCTGCTAGTCTTCAGGTTGTTCTCATAGAGAGTTGCTCTGTAAATAGTTGTAATTTTGGTGTGCCCATGGGAGGAGGTGAGCTCAAGGTCTTTCTACTCTGCCATCATGGCCACACCCTCCCTAGAATGTAAGATTTGATGTACAGGTATTCGATTGCACTGCCTATGTGTCTTTAATAGTAAAAACGAAAAGCAAACGCTTTTGTTAGTCTTAAGGTTTTCACACTCAGTTGCTTTGATAAAGGAAAATTGGCCTAACCCATCCTGGTTTAGAGTACAAGGCTTTCAAATCTAATATGGTCAAAGTTTCTCATGAACATCTTCAAAATTATGTTTAAAATATAATCTTAGACACTGTCTGTATTTACTCTGAAATAGGTGTTGGTGGATTTGTGGCCAGAACTATTATATAGTAGACTCACTTATAATTTTTGTTTCTCTCCTTGAAGTGGAATTATCAGCAGGCTTTTAATTGTGGTCTGAAAGGCAGCCAAAAGGAAGTTGTATGTAAGTACAATATACATACAACTAGCCTTTAAATGACACCATTGATACCAATGATTACACAAAAAGCACTTGTCTTATGCAGGGCACTTGAGATAAGCCTGACTCTAAACCTACAACTTGAAAATAGAGGACACTTTATACAAACTTAGCAGCTCATTTCAAAGCAGTTACATTGCATTGATGTTAGTGTTCTTCATCATTTTTTTAAAAAAGAAGCGGCTTTTGTTGTTTCTATTATATATGACCCTTCTCTCTTAAGGGAGGCAGTTATAATGAAGGTGTCCTACGCAATTCGCCTCTATATTCCAGCCTTTCCAGTTTGAGGATCACGGAATTGCCCTTCTTGGTAGTACTAAACTTTCCTTGGGAACCTGTTTTTTTAAAGAAGTGTTAAATTCTTATACTATTAATTGGGAGAAGTCTCATTTCATCGTTTATGATTTTTATAGATTTTATTTTCTCTCGAAGACATTTTCAGAAGTTTGAAGGTTAATGGTTAAGTGGGAAGTCTTATTTTTCAAGATAACCCTTAAAATAAAATGGTTTACTAATTGATTTCCACCCAAAAAGACTTCACTAGTAGAAATATATGGGTGTCACTGGCCACTTGTAATTTTTCTTAAATATGTTAAATAAAATTAGAAGCTAAAGTGGTATCTTTGAGTGCTTGGTGCATAACCAGTGAAATCATGGCACAAAATGCTCTCTCAACTGCCAGGAACCCCAAAGTATTTGAAAAAGGGTCTCAGGCAAGAAATGAAAGAAATGTGTTTAAGAAAAATTTTTGTTTTCCAACAACTATCAGCTAATTTAACAATGATTTTACATTTCAGCACCTGCTGGGAAAGAGCACTAAAATACAGCTCCCACAGAGAGGGGTAAACAGCTTGCTCTGTAGACAGCAAGCTAGTGAAACAGAGCGTCACTGTCCTATAGTGACAATGGCTGTGGTTCTTAGCTCTCTCCATGGCACCCTGACTTCAGCTTTACTCACGATGCTGGAGATGGACAGGTGGTGTCAGGTCTGTGCTGAAAGCATTCTCAGGAGGCTCAGGGAAATAGTTAAATTCACAATAAATTTAAGTTATTAAGTGGCCAAAAGCTTACTTCCTGCCTATGGATGTTCTGAAGACTCGATAGGAATCTACCTTTCCACTGTTACGTATGTTCACTTTCCTTCTGTGAGTAAGAATTATAACAATCCTCATTAACGTTTTCGGGCTTACTCTTCACTAGGTTCTGGGCTACTAGCACAGCCTGCATTATTTGTCTTTCTTCATTCGCACAGGACTCTGGTGCTTTCATTATCTCCATTTACAAGTACGGAAAATGGTTTGGACAGTTCCTGTTTCACACAGTGACTAAGCGGCAGAGGCCAGTGTTGAACCCAGCTCATCTAACTCCACAGCTCACCCTCTTAACCACTCTTTCACCATCTACTCCATTCAATAAAGGAAAAGGTATTCATCATCCTTACTGATTTTACCCATCATAATCATGCCAGTGCTCTATTCGTCACTATCAACTAACCAGGCATATCATATTCTCTAAGAGCTTCTCTGCATTCCATAAAATGTCTTGTTCTTGCCCTAGGCATAAACAATGGGAAGTGGGGAGGGGTGCAGAAAAAAAGGGTCTTCTCACCACTGAAGAGCTGATTAATTCACAATTAGCAAAGGCTAAAAGGTCCCTTTCTGAAACTTTTGCTTGGGGGCCTAGAATTAAAAGTTAGTCACTGAATCCTGTCTCTTTTTGGGGAGAAGAAGAGCCATCCCTGGACAAACGCTAACTTTCTAGGTCTCAAGTCTCTTTTCCACAGCTCAACTGAGACAATTCCCTGATGTGGAATTTACGTGTGGAGCCTCCGCAGGCCATATGTACACGTCTTTTGTGCTGACTCTCAAAACTTGATTTTCTACTTTTTCAACCGTATATTATGAAAAACATTAAACATGCAGGGAAGATGAAAGTATTAAAAAATAGTATAATGAACAGCCATAGACCCATCACTCAAATTCAAAACCCATATACCTACACAGATATGAATATATTTTGGCATATTTGAATATATCTTTTTATTTATCATGACCCTTCACTATTAAATGCTGTGGTGCACATCTTTAAGAATAAGAACATTCTCTTACATAATCATATACCATTAACACATCTAAGAAAATTAACAATGTTTCCCTAATATCATATTATACTCACTCCAAATTTGAATTTCTCCATTTGTCTCCAAATTGTTTTTTATGGCTGATTTTTTTTTTTTTTTTTTTTTGCTGTATGCAGGCCTCTCACTGTTGTGGCCTCTCCCGTTGCGGAGCACAGGCTCCGGACGCGCAGGCTCGGCGGCCATGGCTCACGGGCCCAGCCGCTCCGTGGCATGTGGGATCCTCCCGGACCGGGGCACGAGCCCGCATCCCCTGCATCGGCAGCGGACTCTCATCCACTGCGCCACCAGGGAAGCCCTCTGGCTGATCTTTAAAACCAGTATTAAGATAATATATAGGCATTGCAGTTCGTTGTTGTATCACCTTAGAATTTTTTATTCTACAATAATCTTGCCCCATCCCTCTTGGTTTTTTAAAATAACACCAATATTTTGAAGACACCAAGTTCTTGTAAATGTTCCACATTCTGTACGTTTGATTGTTTACTCCTGGAGTCATTTTAACTTGTTCCTTTAGCTTTCATATTTCCTGTAAACTAAAAGTTTAAGGGCTCAAATAGATTTTGGTTCAACATTTCTGGCAAGAATACTTCGTAGGGGATGTATTCATGCTTGGAGTACACAACATCAGGTATGTCATTCTTTCTGATCTAAGTTTGATCATTGGTTACGATGGTGACAGTGAGATTTCTCTTTTACAAAGCTATTTCTTTCTCTTTGAAATTAGCAAAAAATTTGTGGAGTTATACTTTGGCACCATTAAAACATATTGTTCCACTACATCTTTTCATGTAAAGGCTTTATAATCAATTGATGATCCTTCCATTTACCATTTCATGATTGGCTTTCATTCTTCTGTGAAAAGCTTGAAATAACTATTTTTCTCTGTGTGGTTAGGATGCCAATTTGATAGCTTCATGTGTTTTCAATTTGGGGGTTTGATTTTAATTTTAGGGTTTTTCTTTTATATTATTTTACTTTTTTATATAAAAAAAACTCTTAGAGAGTTCAAAGTTTAAAGTATATGAAAAGGTGTATATCCAGAAAGCAAAGACTTGAACAGATAGTTGTATGTTTGTAACAGCATTATTCACAATAGTTAAAAGGTGGAAACAACCCAAGTATCCATTGATGAATGAATGCAGAAACAAAATGTGGTCCATACATACAATAGAATATTATTCAGCCTTGAAAAGGAAGGAAATTCTGACAAATGCTACAACATAGATGAAATTTCAAGACATTGTGGTAAGTGAAATAAGCCAGTTAGAAAAAGACAAATACTATATTAGGCCACCTATACGAGGTATCTAAAGCAGAAAATTCATAAAGAGAGAAAGTAGAACGATGGTTGCCAGGGGCTGAGGGAAGGGGAGAATAAAAAGTTGTTTAGGGCTTCCCTGGTGGCTCAGTGGTTGAGAGTCCGCCTGCCGATGCAGGGGACACGGGTTCGTGCCCCAGTCCGGGAAGATCCCACATGCCGCGGAGCAGCTGGGCCCGTGAGCCATGGCTGCTGAGCCTGCGCGTCCGGAGCCTGTGCTCCTCAACGGGAGAGGCTACAACAGTGAGAGGCCCGCGTACCGCAAAAAAAAAAAAAAAAAAAGTTGTTTAAATGGATATAGTTTCAGTTTTGCTAGGTGAAAAGAATTTTGGGAATTGAATGCCCAACAATGCGAATGTACTTAATACTGCTGACTGTACACTTAAAAATGATTAAGATAATAAATTTTATGTTATGTGTATTTTAATCACAATTAAAATTTTTAAAGTGAAAATAAAAGTATATGAAAAGAGCCCAAGAGAGGATGGCTTCACTGGTGAATTCTACCGATCATTTAAAGAAGAATGAATGCCAATCCTTCTCAAACTCTTCCAAAAAATTGAAGAGGAGGGAACAATTCATTTTATGAGGGCCAATTCTTTCTATGAAGCCAGCATTACCCTTATACCAAAGTCAGACAAGGATACTATAAGAGAAGAAAATTACAGGCCAATATCCCTTATGAAGATAGATGTAAAGTCCTCAACAAAATACCAGCAAACTGAGTTCAATAACACATTAAAAATCCCACCCCTGGGCTTCCCTGGTGGCACAGTGGTTGAGAGTCCGCCTGCCGATGCAGGGGACGGGGGTTCGTGCCCCAGTCCGGGAAGATCCCATAAAAAATAAAAAAATAAAAAAATAAAAAATCCCACCCCATGATCAAGTGGGATTTTTCCCCGTGATGCAAAAATTATTCAACATACACAAATCATCAAATATGATATACCACATTAAAAGAATGAAGGATAAAAATCATATGATCATCTTGATAGATGCAGAAAAAACATTTGACAAAATTCAACATTTGTTCATAAAAAAAAAACCTCTCTATAAAGTAGGTATAGAAGAAATGTAACTCAATATAACACAAGCCATATATGACAAGCCCACCGCTAACATCATATTCAACAATGAAACTGAAAGTTTTCCCTCTAAGATCAGAAACAAGACAAGGATGCCCACTCTTGCCACTTCTATTCAAGATAGTGCTGGAAGTCCTAGCCAGTACAATCAGGCAAGAAATAGAAATAAAAACCATCAACATCAGAAAGGGAGAAGTAAAATTATCTCTGTTTACAGATGATATGATCTTACATATGAAAAACCCTAAAGCCTCCTTCAAGTAACTGTTAGAACTAATCAACAAATTCAGTAAAGGTCCAGGATACAAAATCAACACTTAAAAAAAATCAACTGCATTTCTATACACTAACAATGAACTATCCAAAAAAGAAAGGAAGAAAACAATCCCATTTATATTAGCATCAAAAAGAGTAAACTACTTAGGAGTAAATTAAACCAAGGAGGTGAAAGATCTGTACACTGAAAATATAATCTTTGATAAAAGAAATTGAAGACATAAAGTATTGAAAGTTATCCTGGGTTCATGAATTGGAAGAATATTGTTAAAATGTCCATTCTACCCAAAGAAATCTACAGATTCAATGCTATCTCTATCAAAATGTCAATGGTATTTTTCATAGAAATAGAAAAAATAATTCTATTGAATAAAATTCATATGGAACCACAGAAAACCCCAAGTACCCAAAACAACCTTGAGCAAGAAGAAAAAACTGAAAAAAAAAAAAAAAGAAGAAGAAAAAACTGGAGACATCACACTTCCTGATTTCAAGTTTTATTACAAAGCTATAGGAATCAAGCCAATGTAATACTGGCATAAAAACAGACACATAGACCAATGGAATAGAACAGAGAGCTCAGAAATAATTCCAAACATATACGGTAAATTAGTTTTCTACAAGGGCATGAAGAATACAAAATGGAGGAAGGATAATCTCTTCAATAAAAAGTGCTGGGGAAATTGGATATCCATATACAAAAGAATAAAATTGGACCTATATCTTACATCATACACAAGGAACAGCTCAAGTGGATTAGACTTAAATGTAAAAATTGATACCATCAAACTCCTAGAGGAAAACCTAAAACAAAAATTCCTTGACATTCGACTTGGCAATGATTTGTTTTAGATATGACCTCAAAAGCAAAAATAAGCAGGTGGGATTCTGTCAAACCAAAGAGCTTCCACACAGCAAAGAAAACAATCAACAAAAAGAAAAGGCAATCTATGGAATGCTAGAAAATATTAGATCGATGGAAACAGTGGAAGTTACACAAACCTTCTACAGCAGAATCTCTGGAGGTTTTTAATCTGCACTTTTACTCAAATGGAAGAAAATTGCTCCTGCAGCTCCCTCTGCTACCCAAGCACACGCTCACCCCCCCAACTCCCCCGCCACACACAAACTATACACCTCAGTGTGGTAAAGAGAGTAGACTTTAGATTTTTTTTTTTTTTTTTTTTTTTTTTGCGGTGCACGGGCCTCTCACTGCTGTGGCCTCTCCCGTTGTGGAGCACAGGCTCCGGATGCGCAGGCTCAGCGGCCATGGCTCACGGGCCCAGCTGCTCCGCGGCATGTGGGATCTTCCCGGACCGGGGCACGAACCCGTGTCCCCTGCATCGGCAGGCGGACTCTCAACCACTGGGCCACCAGGGAAGCCCCTAGACTTTAGATTTTGATAACAAATGCCATCAGTTCCTAATTGTTATTATTCTCTTTGTCAAGATCCCTATTTGTGTCTGATTTTTATACCTCCTAATAACTTTGACAATATAAGAAAACAACAAATGTTTGTATTCAAAACTAATGCACGGAGGACTTCCCTCGTGGTCCAGTGGCTAAGACTCCGTGCTCCCAATGCAGGGGGCCCGGGTTCGATCCCTGTTCAGGGAACTAGATCCCACATGCTAAGAGTTCACATGCTGCAACTAAAGATCCTGCATGCTGCAACTAAAGATCCCACGTGCTGCAACTAAGACCCAGTGCAGCCAAATAAATAAATAAATATTTTAAAAAACTAAATATTAAAAAAATAAACTAAATATTAAAAAAAACTAAACTAAAAAAAACTAATACATAAAGCCCCCCAAAAAAACTAATACATAAAGCCCCAAACACATAAAGCAAAAATGATAGAACTGAAAGGAGAAATAGATGAATCTATAACTATAGCTGGATATTTCAATACCCCTCCCTCAATGACTGATGAAATAGAAAACTTATACAGAGTCACTTGAGTTGGAGCTAGCTAGGCAATTCTTATTAATGGTGACTACCATTTCTCTACTTCTAGTTGCTTTGACTATCAATCCTATTCCTTTCCTGATGTCTGGCAATGGAGTATGCTTAAAGTGGCCTTTCAGCTTCTGATAGGTTAGGGACTTAGAAAAATGAGAGTATATAAGTTGAATAACTAGCAGTCCCGGAGATTGAGGGTATTGAGATCATGTTAAACAATCGAACAGTCACCCTCACTGATACTTGTAGAATTTCCAGGAAGTGCACTGATTTAAGAACATTTCAAGCAACCCCATCACCACCATGGGAGGGCCACATAGGGCTACTGTGCTACAAGGACCTTAAAGAGCCTCTTGAAGAACTAGAGTTGCTCCCCGCCTCAATGTCCTGGTAATCCAGGAAATCCTGGAAAACCAAGGTTTCTAGAACCCCATCAAGAAATGAAAACCTTTGCCTTTAATCTTGCAGGAACTTACACAGTAGCAACAATGCCTGCAACCATACTGGAAGGATGTGCCCTAATGGAAGATCTGACTCTGTAATGATTAGGAAGTCTAAACGCTCTCCTCTAAATCACTCTGGCTCTAGTTCTTACATCTCAGAGCTATTCCAAATTTTTACGAAATATAGAAAACTCATGATACATCTTCTCTTGTATCCACTGATTAGAAAAGATCAAGTATTAGGCCTAGAAGAAATATGGTGACAGCGTGTATGCTAGCATACGAATCATCCAGCAAAGAACACCTGACCCATGCGTGCTATTCGGCAATGAAGATGCAGACAAACATCACAGCCATGGGTTCCCAACAGAATTGTTTACAAATTGTTACAAAGGCTGACCTCAGTCCACGACATAGTCAACACTCAAGGCAGAGTAATTCATATGTTATACCAGCCATGAAGGGTTTTTGAGGAAAAGGGATAGAAATTATACAGGTCTGGCTATACCTTGGAAGATTAGTCCAAAACAGAGAGCACCTTGAAGATGTAAGTGGGAAAGTTTCTTGACTATTTCTTAGAGACAAGTCTGATTCACTGGTTTCTAGTACGTGACTTATACTCTGAAAACTCACTGTAGACCATTTTTGTAACTTATTGGCATAAGTTTTCAAGCCTCGGATGTGCTAACTTTCTTAAACGTCTTTCGAAGCAGAAATCAGGAGGCTGACACATTTTCTTAAACAGAATAAATGACTGGCCTTTATCACATTTAATCAAATAACTTTTAAGGTAAATACATAAACACAAAACTGAGTGAGTATGTAAAGATGTGAAACTGAGACTGGGGAAGGTCACCAGGGGCTGCTCAGACTTCTAAGCCATTGGGCTTCTAGGTTTCCTTCTAAGAATGTGACTTTTCTAGAAAACGGTGAGATCCACACCTTCCACCACATAGCAAAGACCCACCCTCTGGGTGAACCAGGAGGTTTAATTTTTCGATTAAGCTTGGATAAATGAAAGGAGATTAAAGACCTCCTCAACTGTGAGGCAGAGCCCTTGTTCAGAATGGAACGTATCACTGGCTGGGATGGACTGCCCTCCGGAGATGTGCGAACCACAGTACACAGAGAGCAATAATAAAGACTAGGAGATCTCCAACCAAGAAGGCTGGGAATACAGGGAGGAACTAAGAGCTTTTCATGGTACTTGAACCTAAACAACTAAGTCTGTCAGAGCAGATTGTAATACCTGTTACCTCCCTCCCACAATACAAGATTTTATATTTTTCTATTTGGGGGTTCAAGTGTACACAAGTCTACAAAGTACGAAAAAAGGAGAAATCGAGGAAGGAAGCCAATACACCAATTTTGGCCAAAGGCTGTGTTTATACTCCATGCTTACTGGGTTTGGTGCTAAGAAAGAGTTTGCTAACAGTCACTCTGTGTTATAAACTAGGCCAGAGCACTTCATTTTGGCCTTGGGAGATTAACCAGCCACTTGAATGCTGATTTAGTGCTTAAAGGACTAAAGACTTTAAAAGTCACGGGGCTGTAGCTTGCAGAGTTTTCAAAATAAATCTTCCAGGCTGTAATATAAGGCAGTGCAGCTGCATATATTTTTAAAGGGCAAGGTCTGTATCCATCTCAAACAATTTCTATGAATTTCAAAGAACGTAAGACTTCAATATCTTCAAATTATAGTATATTTACCTTCCGTAAACTCTCACCCCCCCCAAAGAAACTATTGGACATTTTTTTAAGCCTATCACTTTAATGTGAATATATTTGCTTCATATCCCATTGGTACAGTGGACACAAATATCACAGTTGGTTATGGGGCAAGAAATTTGATTGAAAAATGACATTTAAGGAAATATTTGCTAATGATGTTGAAGTTAAAGATCATTCTCCTTTCACCTAAGAAACACTTCTGTTCTAGGCTTTGCTGACAGTAGGAGAAACCTAGTTAAAATCTCATTAAAGAACCATTCCAACATCACAGGGGCTTAAAAGAAAGACTTAACATATTAATTTGCAGAACAAAGCCAGCCCAAGCCTACAAACAATCTATTAGCACATTTGGCAATGCAGGGCTTTAACACCCAGTTATTCCTACAACCTCAGGAAGCCGGGGCCTTCTTGCAGGCTTCCCTCATCCTCACCCCTCCCCCAACTCCTTTGCACCTGGACCCTGGTTTTTGTGTGTGTTATGAAGAGGGTTATTTTGCCATGGAGGGAGGGGGACTTTCATGACTTCAAACATGGACATTAGATCAAGTTTTTATCTTCTCCCATAATCCTGTCTTTGATGTCACCAGACCGAAACCTCTCAGAATAGAAAGAGGGAGATGTGAAAAGAGGGCTAGTTAATTTATATGTTTAAGTGCTGCTGCCCTAATTCGCTCGGGTAGCATTTTCATTGTCTTCTGCTTTGCATCCTAAAGGCAGGCTTACACCAGGCAATTATGAATGGCCCCTCTGAACAAATAATTGAAATTCACAAGTTGCGGAGTATGGTTAAGCAATGTCTGGGCTGGAGGTGTGAGGTCATACATATTCCCTTGGGCATTATTAAAGTTACAGGCACTCTCCTCACAGGCTGAGTATTTGTCTTACATTAGCTTTAATGGCAACTAATCAGGTAAGCTACATGTGCTAAAGACTAAATCATTTCGGAGAGTCACTCTTTACAAAGCAATCAGGGATCTAAGGCTCCTTTGCTCTGTGAAAACAGCAAATTCTCCAGGAAACATGGGGTTCCAATATGGCTATCCAGTCTCAAAAACAGAAGTGAGTATAAAATGGATTGGATTCCTGGAAAGAAATCTTTTGAGGGTAAGAAAAAATGATGATTTATGGAAATAACTGAGAGTTCTACAATGCTAAGAGTTCACTTTTCCTCTTCCACACAGCTAGGCTAGTGTCATCTACAAAGGAGGCTCAGGGTAAATATTCGACGACTAGTGTATTTGCACATGTGCAAACTCACACACCCTTAGCTGACTAATTACAAACTAATTACTCCCGGCCAAATTCTACCCTCTGCTGTGTATGTCCAAATGGCGTATTATAGCAGCATGCTCTCCAAGAGAAAGATTGATACTGGCCTATAAAACATAATAGTGTCTTGCACGATCACAGGTATTTGTTCTAAAGGAGGACTCAGCACAAGCCATCACAAGCAGCAGTGTTAGAATGGGCCTCTTCAGTGAACTTTTAAAGGAATCTCTTTTAAAGGAAACTCTTAGTAAGGTAAGACTCATTTCTGAGTCTGTCCTCTATGCAAGACTCCAAATTAATGGCGCGTCCCACATCCTAGTGAGAAAGCCAATGGATCTCAACAGAATGTTGTAATAAAAAAGTTGATGAAGAGTCTTGCCCTTCCTCCTTATTTCCTCGTATCTGTGGGCTACTGTGTGGTGTGAAAAGGAAAACATGTGAATTGGAAAGTATGTAATAATAGTATCTACTGCCGAAAATGGTGAGTTCAATTTCCTGGGGGACTCCAAACTCCATCAAATATACCTGTGCAAAAAACTCTCCAGTTTTTTCTACCAAGTACAAGGAGATTTGTTGTGTTCTCCCAACAAGATTTCCTAAAGTTAAAAGAGCAATGAAAGAAGGAAATGTCCCCTCTCTCCAGAACCTTAGTTAATACTGTGATCTTCTCATACAAGATCCTGTTTCTTCTACAAAGTGTTTGAATTGTCAAGGAAATCCCAGAATTAAAGACTGGGGAATGGACTTGTAGGAATTTATAGCTGTTTGTACAGATGTGTGCAAATAGGTAAGCAAAAACAAACAGATACAGAGATTATTCATTGCAGCATTGTTTGCAATCATATATTGGAAATAATGTAAATAGGGACTGGTTAAATAATATCTAATTCCAATTTAAAATAAATGTAAGCCACAAAACTCAAAACTCCCTGCAAACTGAAATCAAAATAGCTTCTTTTTCATTTTATAGATTCTGAAAATATTTTGCAACACATTTTGTATAAATTAATCAAAATAGGTCTCTTCCTTCCTGTTTCCCTTCCTTCCTTCCTCTCTCCCTTCTTTCCTTCCTTCCTTTCTTTTTCTTTCTTTCCTACCCTGGTTTGCTAGTGCCCCA
This sequence comes from Grampus griseus, assembly GCF_964374135.1. Taxonomy (NCBI): domain Eukaryota; kingdom Metazoa; phylum Chordata; class Mammalia; order Artiodactyla; family Delphinidae; genus Grampus; species Grampus griseus. The sequence goes on along the minus strand of NC_139000.1, from coordinate 42,796,589 downwards.
AGTAGGTGTTCTCAAGCAATACAACATTTGATACATCTATAGATATTTGTAGAAATGATGTGTGATATATATGGTCAACTTAAAAAAAAATAGAGGTAGAATATCATGTATAGTGTGATAACATTTATCAAACAATACTAGTTGTAAATGCCTAGAAACATTTATAGAGGCGCCTAGAAGCAACTGGTAACAGCAGTTAACTCTAAGAAGTGGGACAGGACCGGGGGGTGGTGGGAAAGGGATATTCCCATTTTCACTCTATAGCCTTTCATATTATTTTAAAATGTGTTATTTTCTTACAGTGTTATTGAGATAAAATTACAGAGATATAATTTGACATACATCACTGTATAAGTTTAAGGTGTATGGCATAATGATTTGACTTAAATACATCATGAAATGATCATCACAATAAGTTTAGCAAATGTCCATCATCTCATATAGATACAAAATTAAAGAAACAGAAGAAAATATATTTTTCTTTGCAGTGAGAACTCAAGATTACTCTCTTAACAACTTTTCAACTTTTCATAACATACAGCAGTGTTCATTATATTTATCATGTTGTACATTACATCCCTAGTACTTATTTATCTTATAATTGGTAGTTTGTACCTTTTGACCACCTTCATCCAATTCCCCCTCCCCTCACTTGCTTCCTCTGGTAACCACAAATCTCATCTCTCTTTTTATTTTTTTTTAATTTTACTTTTATTTTATTTTATTTATTTATTTTGGTTTGCATTGGGTCTTCTTTGCTGTGCACGGGCTTTCTCTAGTTGTGGCGAGCGGGGGCTACTCTTGGTTACAGTGCGCAGGCTTCTCATTGCGGTGGCTTCTCTCATTGTGGAGCACGGGCTCTAGGTGTGCAGGCTTCAGTAGTTGTGGCACGTGGGCTCAGTAGTTGTGGCTCACAGGGGAATTTTGGAAAATTTTCTAATGTTATTGCCTTTACAAAATAAAACATAACAAAGCATTTCAACTAGTCTCATTATATTTCATGGTTGTAGGACAATGAAGCAAAGTCAGGAGAAATATTAATAATGCTTAATGTTTATTAAGTGTTATGTGTGAAAGGCACTATTCTATATTCTTTATAAGAATTAGCTCATTTAATCCCCACAACCAACTACAGTCTAGCAACTCTTCTCACTACAATTTTACTGATGAGGAAACTGAGGCATATGGAAGTTTTGTAATTTTCCCAAGGATATACAGCTGATAAAACACATAGAGTTCAAACCCAAGTCTTCTTGACCTTGGTACATTCTTCGCCTTTGTAAAATAGCTTTTATAAAACTCTTTAAGGATCAATAATCCCGTCTGGGACAAGAAAGATTCAGTCTTAATGGCTTGTTTGTCTGTTTGTTGGTTTTAGAGAAATCTACTTTGGCCTGTAAGTAAATAGTACAAAACTAAAGGCAATTTGTAAGAGATTTGACAGCCACTCTCTTGAAGTAACCAGATCTGTGATGACTGAGGTATGGAAAGGCTTCCTCAACCTCCAGGCAAAGATGAGCTGCAACCAGGGTCTAGATTGTCCCCTAGATCTCTCCACTTCATGTTTCTTCTAGTAGCCAAAAGATATGTTGCACAGTTTAAATTTAAGATGTTGGCAAACATCTAACCTCTCTTCCCTCATGCTCATCATCTGCTAATGGGGACTAGTAGTTTGCTATTTGTCCTATTGCCCACATTTGGCAGGGAGAGTAATGGACAATGGTTAGTCATTCAACAAACATTTGTTAAGATCCCAAAGTATAGGAATTCTTAGAAAATGCGTGATATAAATATAAATAAATATAAAGTATAATCCTTCTCATATGAAGCTATACAAACAATTTTGTTCGGTGAAATACCACTAATTTTACTCTGACCAGCACAAAGTACCAATTGTCCTGTTAAATATGATGTTCAAAATTCCTAGCCTTATGATCCAGCAATCCCACTCCTGGACATATATATGGAGGAAACCATAATTCAAAAAGATACATGCATCCCAGCGTTCACCGCAGCACTATTTACAATAGTCAAGACATGGAAGCAACCTAAATGTCCATCAACAGAGGAATGGATAAAGAAGATGTGGTATATATATATAATGGAATACTACTCAGCCATAAAAAAGAATGGAATAGGAGGGACCTTCAAGATGGCAAAGGAGTAATACATGGAGATCACCTTCCTCCACACAAATACATCAAAAATACATCTACATGTGGAACAACACCTACAGAACATCTACTGAATGCTGGCAGAAGACCTCAGACTTCCCAAAAGGGAACAGACGCCCTCAGGCGACCTATACGCAGAGGTGGGGCCAAATCCAAAGGTGAACTCCAGAAGCTGTGTGAACAAAGAAGAGAAAGGGAAATCTCTCTCAGCAGGCTCAGGAGCAGTGGATTAAATCTCCACAATCAACGTGATGTACACACTGCAACTGTGGAAAACCTGAATAGACAATGAATCATCCCAAAATTCAGGCAGTGGATTTTGGGAGCAACTGTAGACTTGAGGTTTGCTTTCTGCATCTAATCTGCTTCTCGTTTTATGTTTATTTTAGTTTAGTATTTAGAGCTTATTATCATTGGTAGATTTGTTTATTGATTTGATTGCTCTCTTCCCTTTTTTTAATATATATATTTTGTCCTTCTTCTCTTTTTGTGACTGTGTATGTGTATGCTTCTTTGTGTGATTTTGTCTGTATAGCTTTGCTTTCACCATTTGTCTTGGGTTCTGTCCGTTCTCTTTTTTTTTTTAGTATAGTTTTTAGTGCCTATTATCATTGGTGGATTTGTTTTTTGGTTTGGTTGCTCTCTTCTTCCTTTCTTTTTTTTTTAAATTACTTTTTTATATTTTATTTTCAATAATTTTTTTTTATTTTTTGTTTAATAACTTTATTTTATTTTTCTTTCTTTCCTTTTTTTTTTTTCCCTTTTCTTCTGAGCCAAGTGGCTGACAGGGTTTGGTGCTCTGGCTGGGTGTCAGGCCTGAGCCTCTGAGGTGGGAGAGCCAAGTTCAGGACATTGGTCCACCAGAGACCTCCTGGCCCCACATAATATCAAACGGCAAAAGCTCTCCCAGAGATCTCTATCTCAACGCTAAGACACAGCTCTACTCAACAACCAGCAAGCTACAGTGCTGGACACCCTATACCAAACAACAAGCAACACAGGAAAACAACCCCACCCATTAGCAGAGAGGCTGCCTAAAATCAAAATAAGGTCACAGACACCCCAAAACACACCATTGGACATTGTCCTGCCCACCAGAAAGACAAGATCCAGCTGCAACCTCCAGAACATAGGCACCACTCCACTCCACCAGGAAGCCGACACAACCCACTGAACCAACACTACCCACTGAGGGCAGACACAAAAACAGTGGGAACTATGAACCTGCAGCCTGCAGAAAGGAGACCCCAAACACAGTAAGTTAAGCAAAATGAGAAGACAGAGAAATACACAGCAGATGAAGGAGCAAGGTAAAACCCGACCTGATCAAACAAATGAAGAGGAAATAGGCAGTCTACCTGAAAAAGAATTCAGAGTAATGATAGTAAACATGATCCAAAATCTTGGAAATAGAATGGAGAAAATACAAGAAATGCTTAAGAAGGACCTAGAAGAACTAAAGAGCTAACAAACAATGATGAACAACACAATAAATGAAATTTAAAATTCTCTAGAAGGAATCAATAGCAGAATAACTGACACAGAAGAATAGATAAGTGACCTGGAAGATAAAATAGTGGAAATAACTACTGCAGAGCAGAATACAGAAAAAAGAATGAAAAGAATTGAGGACAGTCTCAGAGACCTCTGGGACAACATTAACTGCACCAACATTCGAATTATAGGGGTCCCAGAAGAAGAAGAGGAAGAGAAAGTGACTGAGAAAATATTTGAAGAGATTATAGTTGAAAACTTTCCTAATACGGGAAAGGAAATAGTCAATCAAGTTCAGGAAGTACATAGAGTCCCATACAGGATAAATCCAAGGAGAAACATTCCAAGACACATATTAATCAAACTATCAAAAATTAAATACAAAGAAAAAATATTAAAAGCAGCAAGGGAAAAGCAACAAATAACATACAAGGGAATCCGCATAAGATTAACAGCTGATCTTTCAGCAACCCTGCAAGCCAGAAGGGACGTATTTAAAGTGACGAAAGGGAAAAACCTCCAACCAAGATTACTCTACACAGCAAGGATCCCATTCAGATTCGATGGAGAAATCAAAAGCTTTACAGACAAGCAAAAGCTAAGAGAATTCAGCACCACCAAACCAGCTTTACAACAAATGTGAAAGGAACTTCTCTAGGCAGGAAACACAAGAGAAGGAAAAGACCTACAATAACAAACCCAAAACAATTAAGAAAATGCTAATAGGAACATGCATATTGATAATTATCTTAAATGTAAATGGACTAAATGCTCCAACCCAAAGTCATAGACTGTCTGAATGGATACAAAAACAAGACCCGTATATATGCTGTCTACAAGAAACCCACTTCAGACCTAGGGACACATACAGAATGAAAGTGAGGGGATGGAAAATGATAGTCCATGCAAATGGAAATCAAAAGAAAGCTGGAGGGGCTTCCCTGGTGGCGCAGTGGTTGAGAGTCCACCTGCCGATGCAGGGGACACGGGTTCGTGCCCCAGTCCGGGAAGATCCCACATGCCACGGAGTGGCTGGGCCCGTGAGCCATGGTCGCTAAGCCTGCGCGTCTGGAGCCTGTGCTCTGCAATGGGAGAGGTTATAACAGTGAGAGGCCCGCATACTGCAAAAAAAAAAAAAAAGAAAGAAAGAAAGCTGGAGTAGAAATTCTCATACCAGACAAAATAGACTTTAAAATAAAGACTATTACAAGAGACAAAGAAGGACACTACATAATGGTCAAGGGATCAATCCAAGAAGAAGATATAACATTTGTAAATATCTATGCACCCAACATAGGAGCATCTCAATACATAAGGCAAAGGCTAACAGCCATAAAAGGGGAAATTGACTGTAAAACAATCATAGTAGGGGACTTTAACATCCCACTTTCACCAATGGACAGATCATCCAAAAGGAAAATAAATAAGGAAACACAAGCTTTAAATGATACATTAAACAAGATGGACTTAATGGATATTTATACGACATTCCATCCAAAAACAACAGAATACACTTTCTTCTCAAGTGCTCATGGAACATTCTCCAGGATAGATCATATCTTGGGTCACAAATGAAGCCTTGGTAAATTTAAGAAAATTGAAATCGTATCAAGTATCTTTTCCGACCACAACGCTATGAGACTAGATATCAGTTACAGGAAAAAAATCTGTAAAAAATACAAACACACGGAGGCTAAAGAGTACACTACTAAATAACCAAGAGATCACTGAAGAAGTCAAAGAGGAAATAAAAAAATACCTAGTAACAAATGACAATGAAAACACAATGACCCAAAACCTATGGGATGAAGCAAAAGCAGTTCTAAGAGGGAATTTTATAGCAATACAATCCTACCTCAAGAAACAAGAAACATCTTAAATAAACAACCTAAACTTACACCTAAAGCAATTAGAGAAAGAAGAAGAACAACAACAAAAAGGTCAAACTTAGCAGAAGGAAAGAAATCATAAAGATCAGATCAGAAATAAATGAAAAAGAAATGAAGGAAACAATAGTAAAGATGAATAAAACTAAAAGTTGGTTCTTTGAGAAGATAAACAAAATTGATAAACCATTAGCCAGACTCATCAAGAAAAAAAGGTAGAAGACTCAAATCAACAGAATTAGAAATGAAAAAGGAGAAGTAACAACAGAAATACAAAGGATCATGAGAGATTACTACAAGCAACTATATGCCAATAAAATGGACAACCTACATTACAAAGCTATACTAATCAAGACAGTATGATACTGGCACAAAAAGAGAAATATAGATCAATGGAACAGGATACAAAGCCCAGAGATAAACCCACGCCAATATGGTCACCTTATCTTTGATAAAGGAGGCAAGAATATGCAATGGAGAAAAGACAGCCTCTTCAATAAGTGGTGCTGGGAAACCTGGACAGCTACATGTAAAAGAATGAAGTAAGAACACTCCCTAACACCATACACAAAAATAAACTCAAAATGGATTAAAGATCTAAATGTAAGGCCAGACACTATAAAACTCTTAGAGGAAAACATAGGCAGAACACTCTATGACATAAATCACAGCAAGATCCTTTTTGACCCATCTCCTAGAGAAATGGAAATTAAAACAAAAATAAACAAATGGGACCTAATGAAACTTCAAAGCTTTTGCACAGCAAAGGAAACCATAAACAAGATAAAAACACAACCCTCAGAATGGGAGGAAGTATTTGCAAATGAAGCAACTGACAAAGGATTAATCTCCAAAATATATAAGCAACTCATGTAGCTCAATATTAAAAAAACAAACAACCCAATCAAAAATGGGCAGAAGACCTAAATAGACATTTCTCCAAAGAAGATACACAGATTGCCAACAAACACATGAAAGGATGCTCAACATCACTAATCATTTGAGAAATGCAAGTCAAAACTACAATGAGATATCACCTCACACCAGTCAGAATGGCCATCATCAAAAAATCTAGAAACAATAAATGCTGGAGAGGGTGTGGAGAAAAGGGAACCCTCTTGCACTGTTGGTGGGAACGTAAATTGATACAGCCACTATGGAGAACAGTATGGAGGTTCCTTATAAAACTAAAAATAGAACTACCATACAACCCAGCAATCCCACTACTGGGCATATACCCTGAGAAAACCATAATTCAAAAAGAGTCATGTACACAATGTTCATTGCAGCTCTATTTACAATAGCCAGGACATGGAAGCAACCTAAGTAAGTGTCCATCGACAGATGAATGCATAAAGAAGATGTGACACATATGTACCATGGAATATTGCTAAGGCGTAAAAAGAAACGAAATTGAGTTATTTATAGTGAGGTGGATGGACCTAGACTCTGTCATAGAGAGTGAAGTAAGTCAGAAAGAGAAAAACAAATATTGTATGCTAACACATATATATGGAAACTAAAAAAAAAAAAAAAAAGGTTCTGAAGAACCTAGGACAGGAATAAAGAGAATGGACTTGAGGACACAAGGAGAGGGAAGGGTAAGCTGGGACAAAGTGAGAGAGTGGCATGGACATATATACACTACCCAATGTAAAATAGATAGCAGCTGCATAGCACAGGGAGATCAGCTCGGTGCTTTGTGACCACATAGAGGGGTGGGACAGGGAGGGTGGGAGGAAGACACAAGAGGGAGAAGAAATGGGGATATATGTGTATGTATAGCTGATTCACTTTGTTATACAGCAGAAACTAACACACCATTGTAAAGCAATTATATTCCAATAAAAATACTAAAAAAAAAGAACGAAATAATGCCATTTGCAGCAACATGGATAGACCTAGAGATATTCATACTAAGTGAAGTAAGTCAGACAGAGAAAGACAAACATCATATGATATCACTTATATGTGGAATCTAATTAAAAATGGATACATATGAACTTATTTACAAACTAGAAACAGACTCACAGATCTCGAAATCAAATTTATGGTTACCAAAGGGGAAACATGGGGGAAAGTGAAAAACTGGGAGATGGGGATTAGCATATACCTACTACTATATACAAAATAGATAACTAATAAGGACCTACTGTATAGCACAGGGAACTCTATTCATTATTCTGTAATAACCTATATGGGAAAAGAATCTGAAAAAGAATGTATATATTATGTACATATATATTTATGTATAACTGATTCACTGTGTACCTCAAACTAAAACAACATTGTAAATCAACTATATTCCAATTTAAACATTTCTTTTAATTCCCAGGCTTTTTTCTTTAAAAATGTAGCATAGTAAAAGTATCTCCAGATGGATAAATAAGTGACTTTGTGCTAACATATTATGAAATGAAGTAGAAAATATTATGATTTCATTACTTTCCTTTTAAGATCAAAGGGATTTTCCCCTTTAGAGAGAGTCAATATTTGATTTTACAAATACCTACAAATTGGAACAAAAAGTAATATTATTACAATAAAATTGTATTCAAGCATTACAAAATAAAGAGATTGTATAATTATCTGGTTGCATTTCATTGTCAGTTGAACTAGAAATTCAGGGTAAAAATCTTTCACTTCAAAACGTAGTTTCACTGAGTTCAAGTTGGTTTTTCCAAACAAGGCTTTTTCATTTTAAAAACTGTGAACCTGAATTGACCATCTTTGTAACTCTCCAGCTCCAAAGTGCAAATAAATAGTCCTCTAGGTGCTCCTTGTGTATTGTTACAAAACCTACCTCCTTTTCACCTCTTTTATAGTCCCTTTTATGGCTATTAATTTTTAATTCTGGAGACATAGTCACTGTGTTTCTGGTTCTCTGGTGGTAGATAAATGTGACTTAGATCCTGTTTTATGTATGCTTGGGGTTGACAGTTCTGATTGTAACTATTCCTCAAGAGAAAAATTGCTGGTTTCCACAACCCCTTCCTGGCTGGTCATAAAACAAATATTAAATAATGGCAATAAGCTATGAACCTCCTATAGTGCTCCAATTTTTAATTAAATGATTGCTGATGAAATATGGCTGATGGGAAAACAGAGTGTATAAAGAATTCACATGATGTACCCAATGTTTAGACCATACACATTGCTTGGGCCCTTGAGACCTACTAGTACACGTACAAAATGTCAACGATTATTTCTTGCGCCATATTTTTGTAACTTAAAGCCTTCTGGTGTGCTGATGGGAGCACAGAGGCTACCCAAGTGGTAGTCCCTCAAAATTGGATTTCAGATTCCCAAACAGAACTGGTTTGGACACATAAAATAAACAAAACCTATAAATCTGTTACATTTAATATTTTGTGTACCCCCCTCCCAACAGCCATTTAATGTCAGGTTTGTGGAGGAGTAAAAAGCTTTTAAAACCTTCAGCTCTTCCATTATTTTTAGCAAAGACTCTACAGAAGAGAGCTAGAAGAGTGTTAAAACGTAAGTCGTCATGATACACTGGAGCTCATCTAAGTATACTCTTTTTTTTTTTAAATAGATTTATTTCATTTATTCATTTATTTATTTATTTTTGGCTGCGTTGGGTCTTTGTTGCTGTGCGCAGGCTTTAGTTGTGGTGAGCGGGGGCTACTCTTTGTTGTGGTGCGCAGGCTTCTCATTGCGGTGGCTTCTCTTGTTGAGGATCACAGGCTCTAGATGCGTGGCTTCAGTAGTTGTGGCACGCGGGCTCAGTAGTTGTGGCTTGTGGGCTCTAGAGCGCAGGCTTAGTAGTTGTGGCACACAGGCTTAGTTGCTCTGCGGCATGTGGGATCTTCCTGGACCAGGGCTCGAACCTGTGTCCCCTGCATTGGTAGGCGGATTCTTAACTACTTCGCCACCAGGGAAGCCCAGTATACTCTACCTTAATCACTGATAATTTTGTTTACAGAAGTATCATCCACTCAGTGCTGTTATTGTCAGTCCACAGATTTTGGAAAGATATCAGCTAAAGTATATAGGATCTGTCCTAAAATGCTGCAAGGAAAGATGTTTAAGTAAGTTTTAGGATCAAATAATGTGTGTGCATGAGCATAACCTTCTGCTGTCTCCCCTCCTACCCTCCTGCCAACATATATTAAGTCAAATACAAATACTTTCTACTTTTTCATGTATGTTTTAAAAATCTTTTTTTTTTGGCAGCTCCGCGTGGCATGTGGGATCTTAGTTCCCTGATCAGGGATCGAACCTGCGCCCACTGGAAATGCAGAGTTTTAACCACTGGACTGCCAGGGAAGTCCCATTTTAAAAAATCTTCTTAGGGAACTACTGTATATGTCCTCATTCTTCCTAAACCCTCACAATTTATTCCTACTCCCAAAATTATGTTACATTTTTCCTTTGTAGCAGCAAAAACATTTATGAACATGAATACATATTTAAGAAATAAGCCAAAGCTAAGTGGTACCAGTTAACTAGGGATCCCTTTACCAATTGCTACAGTGCTGAGTACTCATTTAGCTGATCCCAGGTATGCACTTAGTCTATATCTATATAACATCAACCAAATGATGTACATTCACCAGAGGCAGAGGCCTTTCAGATGGATTCAAATAAGTGATTTGTAAAGAAGCATCCAAAATTGATCTGTTCAGAGCTGTGCTACATTAAATGATTGTGGGATTCAGTTATGAGAAGGGGGAAAATATGCGCTTTGGCTAGCTCTATATCATCCTTTACCAAGAAAGAGAAAGAAAAAGAAAGAAAGAAAGGAAGGCAAGAAGGAAGGAAGGGAGGGAGGGAGGGAGGGAGAGAAGGAAGGAGGGAGGAAGGAGGATAACCTTTAAAATCTTATAATGAAGTGAAAGAGAGCTGGACTGGGATGGGGGAGGTGTCCAAAAATTGGTCCTGCTGATTTTTACTCCATTTACTAGCTGTGTCACCTTAGGAGAGTCGGTTCATTTTTCTGAAAGTCAGTTTACTTGAAAACAAGAATGATGATACCCGTATTATAGGAAAGGGAATGAGAGTTACATATAATAGCTTTGGGAATCATATACCCACATAGGTCAATTCAGTGCACTAATTCAACTTCTAAATATTTCTGTTACATCTCCCAGGTGAGAAGTGAGAAGCTTTGTATTCTCACTTTAGTTGAACTCTGTTTGTGATACGATGTTTCTTAAATCAGGTCCTAAAGAGTTGGTGGCTTCAGGCATTAGTCAGATCTTCTATAGATCAGTGTTTCTCATGCTCCAATGTCCAGACAAATCACTGGAGATGTTGTTAAAAATGCAGGTCTGGGGCAGGCCTGAGATTGCTCGTTTAACCAGCTCCCAAGGAAGGCCGGTGTGTGCTAACCCCACTTGGTTCTTGATAACATTAGGGGCTGCTTCAACACTTCCACAAACTGAGCACACCTTATTTATTGGATCAGAGCACAGAGTGGTAAGTGCTTCTGCTGATGTCATTCGGGTTTTTTCCATGGTGATAAATACATCCTCTGGGAATGATTGCAGCCAACAAAGAGGACTGTAAACTGAATGACAGAGTGAAGCGAATAGGGGGCAGAGTGATCTGTGGAAGAATCTGCTGCTTCTCCTCCTTTTCTTGGCTGTCACTCATGATGAATGGCTCTATGCAGAAAGGATGGACTCAAGTGCAGTGACGACTTGCAATTAAACTCCCCATGCATTCTTTGCCATGCCCGTTATTAGCATACTGTCTATAAAATGTACCATAATTACAGTCCATAATACATATCATATCAAGGTGGAGACAGACTTTTATTTTGGTGGTTTGTGATAAACGTTAAGAGTCTCCCTTATTAGGGAGTTTAATTTTATGTCTTAAAGTGTAAGTTTTGGCTTCATAACATTAAAATGAAGCAATATAAGAAATACAGATAACAAATTAGAATGAAAAGTACAAAGACAAGCCTATCTTCACTAACATCATTTATGCATTACAGTCTCCATTCTTTTACTAATCCATTCATCCAACAAATATTTTTGAGGCCCTACAACATAACAGATATTGTTCTGAGCTCTAGGATAAAGCAGTAAACAAAATAAACTCCCTACCCTGATACAGCTTACAGTTTGTATAAACAAATACAACAGAACATGCCAGGTAGGGATAAATGGTATGGAGAAAAAAATAAAGCAAAGTAAGGAAGAAAGGGAAAGCATATGTAGGGGGGGTTATTTTATATGAGGGGCTGGGATGGGGCAGAGGAGACCTAAAGGAATTGAGAACAAGATACATGGATACATAGCTAAAGAGATAATGAGGCAGAGAGAACGAGAGGAATCAAGAAGAACTCCAAGGTTTTTGCCCCAAGCAACTGCAAGAATCAGGTTGCCATTTTAATGAGGACCTTCTGTGGGCAAAAATGAACCAAGTATTAAAATATTCTGGGCACCACTCTTCTAAATTCAATTTTAAATTTAATTTTAAACTGATAGGGAAAAGAGAAGAAAGAGAAAATGGGCATTGTTATATTTGAAAATTCGATAATAAGCAATCCTCTTTAAAATACATGCCAATGATTTCTTTTAGAATTGAAGAATACTATTTCATGTAAGCTATTTTGTACATACCCAATAATTATTCTTTTAAATATACAAGGCTATTTTTTTAAAAGTTTATCTAATTTGCATACACATAGTCCTATAATCTATTATATATATATATTTTTAAACTAGGACTATGTATTTTTTTCAGAACATCTTTTAATGAGCAATAATATATCAACAGGTCAAATCAATACATCAAATAGTCAAAAAAGAAAGATCATCTCAAGAGATTTTTTTTTAAAGCTTTTGATAAAATTCAACACTAGGGAACTTCTGCTTCCAGGAATATGGAGTAAACATGCTTTTCCCTATTCCTTCTGCTAAGTATAACTGAAAACTCTGGACATTGTATATTAAACAAACTTAAGAAGATTCTGAAAGATGGAGAGAAGAAGGAAAACTGGATAGGGATCCTGGGACCCAAGGAATGACACAGTGATGAATCCCCTGGGTTTTCTTTTTACCTCATACCAACCCAGATTTACAGCTGAAGAAGATGGTAAACCTGAAACACCAGTGGGCACAGACCCAAGGAAATCCCAACAAAACCTGCTCTTTTTAGCCGAAGGGCCAGGAAATGGACAATCTAGCAAGATGAAAACTTTTAGTTAATAACCAACCTATTCCAACCAAGCACCACAGAAAAGACTGTGACCCATCCCTACACTCACCAGCAAAGACTGAGTAGGAAGCCCAGATTTCCACCCTTGTAAAGTTATAACAAGACATCTCAACACCATGCCATGGTGGTATCAGAGAAGGCCAAATAAGGTGCTAGAACTTTCATCCCCACTGTCTGGTAACAAGGCCTCCCCCACGCCTTTGCTATGTCATTGGAGATGGTGGGGAGCCTGGGCTTCCACCCCCACCTAGTGGTAATGAGGACCTCCTTCTCTCCCCAGTGGGGTGATTCAGAGGACACTAGTAAAGAGTCAGGACTTTCACCACTGCCCAGCAGTAACAAGGCCACCTCCACAGTGGTGGCAGTGGAGACCACATGGGGAGCCAAAACTCCACCCCCCTCGCAGCAGTAACAAGAAATCTTGCCAACTCAGGTATCAACTGAGGCTGATTGGAACTGGACTTTTAACTTCACCTGGTAGAAGTAATGAGTAATGAGACAGTGATCCCTCCCCTCTGATGGAGTAGTGTCAAAGAAAGCTAACTAAAACAGAAATTGTAAATAAGATGCAGAGTCTTACAACATAATATAAAAATGTCCATGTTTCAACTAAAAATCATTCATCATACTGAGAACTAGGAAGATCTCAAACTGTATGAAAAGTCAATGAATAGATGACAACAGAGATAGGATTAGCTGACATATTTTAAAGCAGCTGTGATAAAATACATCAACAAGTATTACAAACATGCTTGAAACAAATAAAAAATAGAAAGCTTCAGTGAAGAAATAGAAGATATAAAGAAGATCCAAGTGGAAATTTTAGAAATGAAAATACAATAACTGAAGTAAAAAGCTCAGTGGATGGGCTCCAATAGCAGAATGGAGGAACAGAGGGGGAAAAAAATCAGTGGACAAAAAGACAGAACAATAAAATTGCCCTGAAGAACAGAGAGAAAACAAACTGGGAAGAAAAAAGGGAAAAGAACATAACCTCAGAGATTTGTGGGACTAAAATTAAAAGATCTAGTATCACGTCATCAGAATTCTGAAAGAAGAGGGAAAAGAGGGAAGGGCTGAAAAAGTACCTGAAGAAATAATAGCTGAAAACTTCACAAATTTTGCAAGAGACATCAACCTACAGATTCAAGAATTTAAGTGAACTCCAAACAGGATAAACCCAAAGATATCCATACCAAGATGTGTCATAATTAAACTTCTGAAAACTAAAGATCAAAAACCATTTTTTAAAAAGCAGCCAGAGAAGAACAGCACCATATTTAAAGGGGGAAAAAACAGTTAGAATTACAGCATATTTCCCATCAGAAACCATGGATGCCAGAAGAAAATTATACGATATATTTTAGGTGCTGAAAGAAAAGAACTATCAATCCAGAAGCCTATGCCCAAAGGAAGTTCTCAAGAAGTTCTCTAAACAGAGAAAAAAATGATTAAAGAAGGAACCTTGGAATATCAGTAGGGAAAAAAGAAAAAGAGGCTTAGAAAGAATAAGCAACTTGTGAAGAGTTGTGTCAGGCCGGTTAATCTCAGAGAATATGGTTGCAACCATTTTTTTTTTTTTTGCAACCATTTTTTAAAACGGCATTTAGTTATTACAAAAAGACTCTGTGGCTAGCAGTAAACAAAACAACAAAAAAAGAATAAATAAGATATTTGTGAGTTGATATGAATATTCCTAGATATATTAATTCTCAGATAAAGTGGAACAAAAAGGAGTTAAAAAATATATTTTGCTACATTTTGTGTAAAAATGAATGGGCAATATATTTTTCGAGTTTTAAAAAAGAAAAATATATAGAACAGAAACTAATGAAAATGGTTACCTATAGGTGATAAGTGGGGATGGAGTAGAATGAATATGCAACAGAAACAGTTCTTGAGTATACCTGCTCATATAGTTTTGACTTTTGACCTATGTAAATGGTTTACACATTATTTTAAAATTAAATTGAAAAAGATTTTTAAAAATAGGAAGTCACTAATACTAAAAACAGAATTTGACTATATATAAAATTGATAATATAACCAAACAGAAGTAAGAATTAATTCAGGCAGTTTTTATACATGGAACTCTGGCTGACAATCCTTAGTGAAATATATTCTAAGGGTGAAAATAATTTCAAAGAAATTTTGAATTTGACTCAGTTGTTGCTGTTTGTGTTGGTAGAATAATTCTGAAACTTTTTGTGTATGTGTAAGATGGAGCAAATGAGTAAATGTTTTTCAAAACTAGGTTTCTCACTGCGGGAAAAGGGAGATACAGATATGGAATAAGGGAATGTGAGGGACCTTGTGATGATGGATTTGAATTTGCAATATTAGTATAAATTGAGTTCCAGTAGCAATAAGCATTCCTAGAGCCCAGAACTTGGTTTCTAAATACCTTCCACACAAAAGGGAACTAGGGCTCCTTGGGGAAATGGTCAATCCCAGGTCTGAGTGAGCCTGGAAAGTCTCACACAAAAAAGGAAGGAAGCGTACCAAGACTTAAGGAGACAAGCAAAGAGAAAAAAGGAGCCAACTGGCCTAATTTGGGATAATTCGAGCATCATAACCAATAATTTTTAAAATAATCATTTATATGATCCAGCAATCTCATTTCTGGGTATCTATCCAAAGGAAATGAAATTATTAACTTGAAGAGGTATCCACACTCCCATGTTCATTGAAGCATCATTCACAATAGCCAAGGTATGGAAACAACCTAAGTCCCTCAGTGGATGAATGGATAAAGAAAATGTGGTATATAGAGACAATGGAATATTATTCAGCCTTATAAAAGAACTTGGAGGTCATGATGCTAAGTGAAATAAGCCAGACAGAGAAAGACAAATACTGCATGGTATGACCTAAATATGGAATCTAAAAGCTAAAAAAAAAAAAAAAAAGTCAGAGTAGAAAAGTGTTTTTCAGAGGCTGCAGGCTGGGAGAAATAGGGAGAGGTTGGAAAAAGGGTACAAACTTCCAGGAATAAGATGAATAAGGTCTCAATATCCAAGGTATAACATGATAACTATAGTTAGTAATACTGTATTATATAATCAAAATTTGCTAAGAGAGTAGAACTTAAATGTTCTCACCAAAATTAAAAAGTTAAATACGTGAAGTGATAGTGGAAGTGTGTTAATTAACTCAGTGGGGGGAATCCTCTCACAGTGTGTACATGTTTCAAATCATGGTGCTGTACACTTTACATATCTTACAATTTTGTCAATTACACCTCAATAAAGTTGAAAAACAGAATCTGTTAGTCTATGGTGATAAGCAAAAAGGAGAGATAAGAGGTGAAGAACTCCTTTAGAGAGAATGCTAACTAACAAATGTAGAAAGAAAGACAGAATTAGCAAACCCCTATTATGCACCCACCTCCATAATAACTGAGCCACGCAAGGATCGTGAATGCATGCTACAACTTGGGAAAGGTTCTTGGGAACAGGAGAATCATATAGTCTCAAAGTATCACCCTATAGAGTCCTTATTAATTATAAAAGAATATACACATGTATATAGTGCACACCATCTTAATCACAACTGAGAAATCTCACACATGTCACCTTAATCAAATTATTAAGTTTATCAAGCATTATTGATGATGGGACAAATTGGCATAATGGGCCTCCTCGTATGATATAATGGGAAGTTCATATCACCTCATGCTGCACTCTTACCAAAAATGTTTAACCCTAAGATAATCATGAGGAAATAATTTTACAAATCCAGATGGTAGGACATTCTGCTCTGGACTCCTCAAAACTATCAATAACATGAAAGACAAAAAGGCAGGGGCTTATGGTAATAAATCAAAACAGGACTCAAGAAACGTGGCAACTAAATGCTGCACATAATCCTTCATTAGATACTGGATTTTTTTAAGCTATATAGTTCACACTATATATTAGATAACATTATTGAATCTACCTTAAATATCTTGGGGGTGATAATGGCATAATGATTATGAAGGAAAGTTCATGCTGATGTATTGAGGTGCAGTGTCATGATATTTGCAATTTATTTTTAAATGATTCAGGGAAAGAGAGAGAGAGAGCATGCAAGTGTGGCAAAATGTTAACAGTTGATGAATATGGGATGAAGGGTGTGGAGGTGTCCTGATTACCTATTGCCACATACCAAACAACTCCAAAACTTGCAGCTAAAAAAGTAGCCATTCATTATATTTCACATTTCTTGGATCAGGAATTTGAGAAGGGCTTGGATGGATAATTGTTCTGGCTTTTATGTGGCACTACCTGAAGTCACTCTATGGCTTTCAGCTAATGACTGGGCTGTTACAGAGAATCCAAAACTTGCCTGTTTTCTCTTTGGGGATGAATGAAAGGCTGGATTCAGCTGAAATCCTCTTGCTCTCCGTGTAGTCTCAAGGTCTCTCCACAGGATAGTTGAATTTACTTGGTGGCTCAGGGCTTCAAGAAACCATACCAGAAATAGTCAGTCCTCCATAGAGAACAGACTTGTGGTTGCCCAGGGGGAGGAGGCATGGGGGAAGGATGGATTGGGAGTTGGGATTAGCAGATGCAAACTATTATATATAGAATGGATAAATAACAAGGTCCTACCGTATAGGACAGGGAACTATATTCAATATCCTTTGATAAACCATAATGGAAAAGAATATAAAAAAGAATGTGTGTGTATATATATATATATATATATATGTATATATATATATATATATATATACACATACACATATAACTGAATCACTTTGCTGTACAGCAGAAATTAACACAACATTGTAAATCAACTATACTTCAATAAAATAAATTTTAAAAAAAAGACATAGTCCTCTTAAAAGCTAGGTCCAGAACTGGTACTGGGTAACTTCTGCAACTTTTTATTGCTCAAAGAAATCAGAATAGCTCAGATTCAAAGGAAGGGGAAAGAAATCCCATGTCTCAATGGGAAGAGTGTCAAATAACTTGTGCCCATTTCTAAGTCTTCCATGATAGGTTTCTATAGTTTTGAATATTTTCAAAATCAAAAATTGAGGTGGGGTGGGGAAACCTTTAATGAATATATTTGGAAGATTTCTGTGAGTTTGTCCATACTCTAAAATCCTAGAATTTCCAGGTTGCTCTCCAAATAGAGTGTACCAGTGCATTTACCTACCAAAAGTGTACGAGAGTGACGGTATTCTACACACTTCGTGGTAGTTTAAAAAGTATTTACAATTTGACACTCATCTTATCAAAAGATGGAGTCTAAGTCTCCCAGTGAATGTGGGCCAGACTTAATGACTTGCTTCTAAAGAATACATTACAAGCATAAGTGAGGATATGAGAGTTTCAAGACAAGGTCCTAAAAGGAAATGTAACTTCCACCTGGATCTCTCTTCCCTGAGACATGTACTTTGGGAGCCTTGGACTGACACGTAAGAACCCTGGCTTGGAGGATGAGCAACTTTTTAGAGCCAACCCAGGACACACATACACCAGATTAAAAATACCCCAAACACAGTAAGAGCGTATAATAAATAACTATTCTCAAATGTGTTATTACTTTAACATAAAAATATGAAAACAGGTGTTTACTTTGTATATTCCATTTTATTTTTATGTTAAATGAAAGCTATTATTTAAACAAAACAAAAATAAGCCCACTTAACAGTAATTAGAAGTGATTAATAATAGGAGTAATTAATGTGTGAGAAAATGTAACAGTGTATTGCGATGTTTGTTTGTTTTTTTTTTCCCTCCAAGATCAGACCCCCTACCCCTGCTCCCATGGCCTTGGGTCATTCTTGCCTGAGGGAGGGGAGAGGGGAGGGGCCTTCCCCACCCTCTCTGCTCCTGCCTCACGCCCCCCTCCTCCAGAAGCCCTCCAGCAAGCCCTGCAGCGTCCTCTGATTCCTTCTCCTCCTACCTGACGGTTTTCTCTGGTCTGTGAGTCCCAAAGCCTGCCACAAACAATGGTTTTCAAAGCCCTAACTGAGGACTCCACTTCCTCCCAACCACACCTGGCACTGCCGGCCCAGGTGCCCCCACCCGCCAAAGATGCTCAGGGCTCCGGGTCATCTTTCTGGGCAGAGGCTCAGCTCCTTCCTGACCCATGTGACACTCCTGTGCAGGCAGGGCTGCAAGTCCCTTCTCTAGACTCACCTTTGTGATGGGACAGGGACACTTGCCTTGGGTCACACAGCTTCACAAGGATATCAGGGAGGGGACGGTGCAATTAGCGTTCCACCTGAGGATCATAATCCTGACAGCTAACATTTCCCGAGCATCTGCTATAAGCGACACCTACCACCTGACTCTGTGAGGGAGGAGCTACTGGGGAAAGGAGAATTACAAGACCCCGCATACCCAGAGCTGTAATGCCTGTGTGTCTGTTCCTGTCTTTTTTCTTTCTTTTTTTTGGCTGCGCTGCACGGGTTGCGAAATCTTAGTTCCCTGACCACGTATTGAACCCACCCCTGCCCCCAACCCCCGCAGGGAAAGCGCTGAGTCCTAACCACTGGACCGCCAGGGAATTCCCTGTTTCTGTCTTTTTTTGTTTTGTTTTGTTTTTTTGTTTCTGTCTTTTGATACAGCAATTTAATTGGACTCTTTTTTTAAAACTCTTTATTGAATTTAAAAAATTTAGATTATATTATTGAACATTCTTAAGATATAAACATAAATTTTTTATACATAAATTTTTAAAAGAACATAAATACAATAGGAAAAATAAAAGATATTACTTCAGTTAAAAAATGATGAGATGTTTCTCTCTGTCCTATGATCCAGTAGGATATTTTTAGTCTCTCTGTTGCCTTTTCCAGTAACACTTCTCTGAACTGCCTGCAGCCTGTAAGATGTCCTTTTTTTCTTTTATGTGGTGGTAAAACTGAATACAGTCAAAAGTAAGATACACTTCGACTTGCAGTTCTGCTTTTATCAAAAAGCAGATGCCTGGTATCAGTCCAGTGTGATGTCAGTCAAACTAAATATCCTCCCAGCAAAAGCATTTGAACATGGAATACTCAGGCTTTTACTTACTAGCAACTGCAGCATTTAGACTTACTCTTCACCGACAGGCTTATTCTGGGGATCAGCTCATTGTCAGGTTCTTTGCATCTGTAATTTCATCATTACAGGCTATCCATATCTATTTACATTGTCCATCATTTTTAAACACTCTGAAGCACATTAAATGTCATCATTAATTAAGCCTCTCTTTTTCAGGGCAAATGGTTTTAAAGCACAAAGCTAATTTGAACTTGTAAAATCAAAGGAAGATCTCAAATAAAGTCACAGTTTTACTAAAGAAATTTAAAAGGTCCTGTTTAACTCGGCTGCCTTTTTCTGGGGGCAATTTTTTCTAGTTCTAAGGCAGTCTTTCTCCAAAAAAGAGTCAATTTTTTTCTTGCAACTGGCACGTAATATGAAAAATCAGGCGACAAAACAATCAGGTTTTCCTTTACATGACTCTTTATGACCTCTTTAGAGATGTTCATTCTCAACGTATTTCCAAACAAGATACGGACTTTCTGCTTGTCTCACGCCTCGAAAACCTGAGTTTTACGCCAGGTCAACATTTTAACATCTTTTCTCAGCATCAGTGATTGCCATCTTGCAGGCATGTGTCTTAGGAAGCTAACTCCTTTCATTTCTATAAAGTAAAAAATCTCATTAAGTGCTTCTGCAGGTTTTGCAGAAAATGAAAAGTGACCCAAAGCTTTCATTATGAAAGTCTCAATATCACAGGTCAGCAAATCACACCTCTTTTTAGCAGTGCTGTGTCAGGGTGTGCATCTAACTAGTAAAATCTCTTCATTTTCTTCGGTAAGTTTATAGGCTGAATGTAATTTGCCAAAATATACATTTGTGCTGACTGCCAAATACACAGATGGATGAGCAAAGTCTACAAATAAAGTTTGTATTTAGACAACACAAAACCTTTTACTTAATGTTCTCTGCAGTTTTAGTAATATTCTTCACCGAAATAAAAAAAAAAAGACAGTTTGAAACTTCATTTCTCAAAGTACCTAAGAGCTAGGTGGAGTATATTTTTGCTATTGTGATTCGACATGTTCATCTAGAATTTACCATGATATTAGAACTTAGGCAAGGATTTGGGGGTTTTTGTTTACAGTTGCCTGGACAGTTGTCTCATCATTATTTATTGACTAATATATATTTTACCAAGCGTGCTGGCTTTGTGCTGTTTCAACTTAATGAAGTTAGATCGGTGAATTGTGCTTCTCATTACCCTTTTCCTCAACAAAAGAGTTACCTTTTTAAGTCTTTCAGTTATTAAGCATTCGAAGATCTAGACTACACAGCTTTAAACCAGATTTTTGTAAAATTCATCAGAAGATCATGAAGCACATAGGACTTTGCCATGTTTCCTAGCCTTTGGCACTTTTGCCATTTCAGTACTTATTAGTTCTGACTACAAAGGATTCGTAGAAGAAATAAAAGAATTTGATAAGAAAAATCAATTGTTGCACAGTCTGCCACGTAGCAGAAGCTCCATATTTACTAGTTCTTCCTTTTTTTTTTTAATGATCCATACTTTTGACCAGATTTAGTAGCTTTATTTTATTTATTTATTTATTTATTTATTTATTGGCTGCATTGGGTCTTCGTTGCTACGCGCGGGCTTTCTCTAGTTCCGGCGAGCAGGGGCTACTCTTTGTTGCGGTACACGGGCTTCTCATTGCGGTGGCTTCTCTTGTTGCGGAGCACGGGCTCTAGGAGGGCAGGCTTCAGTAGTTGCGACGCACAGTCTCAGTAGTTGTGACGCACAGGCTTCGTTGCTCCGCGTCATGTGGGATCTTCCCAGACCAGGGCTCGAGCCCGTGTCCCGTGCATTGGCAGGCAGATTCTTAACCACTGTGCCACCAGGGAAGTCCCACTGGTTCTTTTTACTTACTTGAATTTAGAGGAAAGATGTGGGATTTAGGGAACTTGAAAATGATGGTGAATGAGAAATTTGGGGTTATCTCTGGCATTTGATTTCTCTTTGTTTTGCATGATTATGGACACACCTAAGTTAAAGCTGGCTTGTTCATGAATGATAACCAAAAACCTTATTGTCAGTAAGAAGAGATAGCTGTTGATGTGTTGGTTCAAGTGATGTAATTGTCACTATCATCAAAGGAATTGCCTCTCATTAGATTTAGCCTCATTCTCGAATAAGACATCACCATAAATATGATATGATTCATTTCAAAAGATCAGACCTATTAAATTAGTACTGGACACTGCTAGAATATATAATTTTTAAGTACATTAAACACTCAAATATATGCCACTCCTTCCCCCAGATAGCTCTGAGAAAATGTAATTAAAATGTCATCTGTTTTGCAGTATTTTTTTTTAAGGGAAAACTCATCAGATCTTTGCAACATTCGAATATTGCATACCTGAGTGTTTGACTTCATTCCACTGAATTTGACAATAAGTGCATAGTACTTATCTCTGCTTATAATGGAGAACCTGAAATGTGTGAAGACATGCTTCAAAAGATGAAGAAAATGTAAATGCATCTAGTTTAAAGGGAAATAGACTATCTGCTAATTGCTTCAAGAATTGAGTGATTTGGAAGACCCCCAGGAGAGGATTCATTTCTCCAATTTGCATACACTTCACTCATACTACCTGGCTTACTACAAATGCCTTGATGATGTGTGTGCGTGGAGCATTCCTCATCAACACCAGAGAATGAGAAGGATCCAGTGGCTCTGGGGACCAGAGAGCTTCTTCCTGCTAAAGAAGCCGCCCCTCCATGATACCCAGCCCTTAGGAGAGTACACTTCATGTTTGATAAATGATTTGGTTTTCTTCCAGTCCGTTTTACTATTATTGTTATTATTATTGCCCAAAATTAACTGGCTTAATTTTCATGGTGACTCCAGTGAGCTTATTAGTTAATGTAACACTTTATACTTTTGTAGAGATTCTCTTAATCTAATTTTTAAAAAGGGTAGAAAAATAAGTAATATTATTGTTTTTATTTCCTTTCAGAGCTTTTAACCCCTGGTGTGAATAAGTGAGGACTCTTAAAATCACAAAAATCAAATGCAAAGACGGGTTATAGCCTTTTATGAAAGTGGAGAGTACGAACTCCTTTGAGGGAGATGAACGGTGCTAGAAAGTAAAGGATGAGAAGGAACTAGGACAAAGAGGAGGATGGAAATGGTGAGAACACGTCTGTAGAGAACAGGGACAAAGGAGAACTGCAGAGAAGGGAATAAAATGAAGATGGAGAAAAAATTAAAAGAAGAGGGAATAAAATGGGGACAGAAATAGGATAAAACAGAAGAAAAGGGAGAAAAGTAAGTAAAAGAGGGGAAAAGATACAAAGGAAGAAAAGAAAGAACTGAAAAGGAAGAGCTATGTGACACATAACATAATATAATGTGGATTGTGGATTATACTGTACCACTAAAAAAAAAAAAACCCAACAACAAAAACCTCCTTATTTGCCACAATTTATACATAGACTAAAATGAAAAATCTGAAAATTTTAATGCATGATTCTTTGAACTTCATAAAACTGTGTCTTCCATACTGAGAATGTTAGCAGTGCTTGAGAGAATTAAAGTAGCTCTTTCCATAGGATACAAAAAATATTTTTAAACAGTGCCTCAGAGTAGCAGCTTCTAGGTATATTTGAGAATAATCAAAATGTTAGGATATTTCATTTATCTTGAGTACATAACCATGATTTGAAACAGTATAAAGGGTTGAAAATCATGTCAAGGATAAAATGCACTTGAAAAATTAAAAGATTCATAAGGTTAACTTTCAGAGAAATCTGTTAAATATGAATGTAAAAATGAATAAAATATAAGGTCATGGGCAAATCATCCTGTTTTCACGAACCTTGATCATATAATAGAAGTTACATTTGCTACTGAAATGTGAATGAAGATGGAATTCAAGATAAGATATTAATCATAATTAGAATGACTATGACAGGTCTGTGGTGACAAATACTTAACAAGTAGTAAGAATGCTTATTCATAACAAACCTCTTAATTCATTAAATTCTTCATTAAAAGGGCAACCTCTTAATAAGTTCAACATAAAGTTGGTATAAGATGCTATTAGCATTTTCCCTCTTTTTATTTCCATTTTAGGGGTGTATTGTTAACAAATTGAGATAAATCATTTAAAACATATAATTACTTGGATATAGTCGCATAGTAATTCCCTAAGCGATTGTATGGTTATAAGTTGTCAGTGTGCATATTAATTTATCATACCCACCAGCCTCATCTTCATTGATTTGTAACTAGCTGTTAGAAAAACAGATTAAGAAGCACATGCTGCCCTTCTCTGAAAGTTTCATTGAGGCACAAGTAGGGCAAACACTGCTTTCCAATTAGAATCCTGCTGTTTGCCAGGACTTGACAATGACTAATTACAGTCCTAAATGACTTAATATGTTTGAACGCATGATTATTTATAAATACATTTTGAGGTCTGCATAAAAGAATCATTCCTGGTTTAAATATGAAAGGCTACTTTTTGTGCAAAGGGCAAAGACCTGTTGAACACCTGAGGTCAAAGGAAAGAAAGATGTTTTAATGTCAAGGTTAGTGTTTGCTTAGGCAACCATTACCTTAAAAGGAAAAAAAAAAAAGAGTGAGTTGCTTAAATCTCAGCTTTACTGACTATAAAACTTACCAACATAGGATTTTTAGAAGAATTAACCATTTTAAAAATATATAATTTCCTCCTTAGAATAGTTGTCAGAATTAAATTGTCAAACATGTATAGCTCTTTGACCAGTGCCTGGGACAGAGTAAGCACACAGTACATTTTAGTCTTTATTGTCATTCTGTGCCTGAGTGACAGTGGCAATCGTTAACTACATGGCACGTTCTGACAGTGTAAAGCTGAAGAAGATATATAACTGATTTTGTTTGAAACATTTTAGGGAATTTATTTGATTATCAATCATTCGTTGATCAGTTCCTATGAGTTGGGCACCATGCCAGGTATGGGAAATAAGATGGACACCATGCATGACCACTGAACTGGGTTCCATTGCACTGCAAGTCAAAGAGATGATGAAAATAGAGCAAAGTAGAGTTATAAGTTGTTCTGTCAATAAATTACTTTTAAACTCTAAAATATTTGAAATATGTATAAGTGTAGAGAAACCATCGTGTTAAATACCACATCTGCACACCAAGGTTTTACAAATGTTAACTTTCCCTATATTTTTTATATACTTCTGAAGCAGACAGACCCAAGGTGGCCCCCACTGATTTCCCACTTCCTGCTGTCCATATCTTTGTGTAATTCCCTCCCCTGGGTGTGAGCAGGACCTGTGGCTGGCTTCTAACAAATAGAATATGGCAATGGTGATGGACTAGGGCTCCCACGATTAGGTTACATTACATAAGACTCCATTTTAGCAGACTGAGGTGAAGGATTCTTCCTGGGTGGATGAAGTCAGACGTCATACTGAGGAAGCCCACATGGCAAGGGACTTCAATCAGCCTCTTGGATCTGAGAGCAACCTCCAGCCAACAGCTAGCAAAATGCTGGTGCCATCAGTCAGACAGCCACAAGGAGATAAATTCTGGCAACACCGGAATAAGCGTTGAAGCAGACTTTTCCCCTTGAACCTCCAAATGAGAACACAGCCCATCTGAGGCTTTGATTGCAGTCTTGTGAGACCTTCAACAGAGGACCCAGCGAGGTAAGCCATGCTCAGACTCCTGACCTGTGGAAACTGTGATTTAGTAGATATGTGCTGTCTTAAGCCACTAAGTTTGTGGTAGTTTGTTACATAACAATAGAAAACCAATACAACTTCTAATGACATTACAAATGCCTCCAAAAATAATGTGGTTTTTAACTGGGCTACAAACTGAAAAAAATTTAGAACTGCAGAAGTGTTGGTAAATCCTTCTTGCTTTTAAAAGGGGAAGGTTTAAATAATCTTCAGAGAAATGTATCAATATCATGAGAAAAGGCCCAATACCTTTCCAAGGAATCATTTAAGTGTTTAAGTTTTTACTGTGTCTTGCTGACATATTGTCATGCTATCTAATCTACAAAGTTAAACCCCATTTTATTTATTCCAGAATTTTTAAAAGTCCACATAAAATAGCTATTTTCTAGTCTAGAAACTTCATATTCTAGAAATTATTAATCATTTTGTTCTCTAGGATTAAGAATTTTGATTATTTTAACATTTCATTTTCCTTTTCTTTATATTTCTCTATGATCTTTCCCCATTTTTCTCTGAAAATTCCTTCTTCTCTTTGCTCTTTCAGATTCAGCCTTTATCCCTCCCCATTTTACTACTCTGGGTTGCAAACACTGACCAGGATGGACCACAGTAATGGGTGGCTTTTCCCAGTGATAGTCATTTCAACTTCTTTAACTCTTTTCTAATATTTCAGTCTTTAGGTGTTATCTATTGACATCCTACAGATTTTTGTTCTCTTACACATCACTGCCACACACACACATACACGTCTATCTCTCTATCCAAATACATTATACATAGATCTGTTTTTATTAAATATTCAGCATTTACATGATCATAACTATACAAAATATTATTCACAGTGGAGTACATCAAATACTGTGTTTGCTTTCCTATCTCAAATGCTTTTTTCCCCTAGACTTAATGATTATCTCATGTTTCTTGTCCTTATTTTTTTTATATCTATGAGTCAATTACCAGTCATCCCCAAATTCTGTAAAGGAGAAAAAAATCTTTTGATATATTAAAATACGTCAGATAGGGTTTCCCTGCTGGCGCAGTGGTTGAGAGTCCGCCTGCCAATGCAGGGGACACGGGTTCGTGCCCCTGTCCGGGAAGATCCCACATGCCTCGGAGCAGCTGGGCCAGTGAGCCATGGCCACTGAGCCTGCACATCCGGAGCCTGTGCTCCGCAATGGGAGAGGCCACAACAGTGAGAGGCCCGCATACAACAACAACAAAAAACAAAACATCAGATATACAGAGTTGTCTCTTTTTCTTTCTGGGATATGTTCCTCCTGGAGCTCACTTTCCCTTGCTTCACTCTGGATTGCTGCTTTCCAGCTGCTTTCCAGCTGTCGTTCTGGGAATCTTCTCTCACCATCATCCTGGGGATTCCTTTTACCCTTCTATGTCTTGTATCCCCTGTTTTTTGGATCCCATACTTTTATGTTCTTGGTTTGCTTTTTTTGTTTCAGTGGAATACATCCTCTAAGAGCTTTCTGAGAAAGGATGTATGAGGATAAACTTGGGGGGTCATTAAATACCTGCAACCTTCTCATATGATGGATAGTTTTTCTAGGTATAGAAATTTTTTTGTTTTGTTTTGTTTTGGGGTTTTTTTGTATGTAATCTATTTTATTTTTTTTAATTTTTAATTTTTATTGGGGTATAGCTTCTTTATAATACTGTGTTAATTTATACTGTACAGCAGAGTAAATCAGCTATATGTATACATATATCCCCTCTTTTTGGATTTCCTTCTCATTTAGGTCACCACAGAGCATTGAGTAGAGTTCCCCGTGCTATACAGTAGGTTCTCATTAGTTATCTATTTTATACATAGTATCAATAGCGTATACATGTCAATCCCAATCTCCCAATTCATCCCACCCCCCGCCGTTCCCCCTTGGTATCCATACATTTGTTCTCTACATCTGTGTCTCTATTTCTGCTTTGTAAATAAGATCATCTATACCAATTTTTCAGTTTCCACATATATACATTAATATATGATATGTAATTTTATAAGCCTGAGCACATATGTTTCCTTTGTTTTATTATACTTTACCATTGTATTTAATTAACAGGAATATACACAGTATACATAATATACTTCTACAGGTTTAATTATATCAATTCATGCAATTTGCTGTTCAATGTCTGTGATTGGCTTTATGTGCATTGTTAGTTTGACTATTCAAAAATCATTGTGGTGCCCTCAGTGACACTAGCAAGTAATCGATGCAATCAGTTCACTAATGTGATTCAAATAGACATCAACTGGTCAAGAACTCAGAATTCAATCATTACAGAAGTCAAAACAAAGGTAAAGAAGAAAGGACAAATGGACTCATCACATAGGCACAGCCTTAGTTATTCTGTGATATTGTTGGACATTTAAAGTCATATACTTACTTAAGACATTTAGGTGCTACTTCAGCACCTACTATATTATAATGGAACATATCTTATCTCAGCTATACTAAGTTTAATTAATCTAATTTTTATTAAGAATCCCACCCCCTCCTCCAGCCTTCTGCAAGACCCCACCCTAATTTTCTTCTTTCCAGTATTTCTCAGGAGGATGGGAAAAACTTGCAGCTATTCCAAGTTCACATTTAATCTCATTCAGTTTAACCCCTTTTGCAAATTAAAACCTTTCCATTTCATTTATTCACACATACAGACACAAAAAAAACAGAGATTTCTTAATGATTTAAGTATTGTCACTTAACATTAACTTTAAAATTCCCAAACTTTTTTCTTAATATGTCTGAAATGACGGATACAAATATCAATAAACACTTAGAGTAGTACCTTTCAAGCAACAAAGGTGTTTAGAATTTTACTGTCTTAAATTAACATACTGACATATGTTAAGCTCTAAAATCTCAATAAGGTAAATTGGCCTAATAGGTCAGGACAATTGAGGTTTAAAGTTAGGTAGGTTTTTGTTGTTTGTTTTTCCTAAGAAAACCAGCAATGTGGAGTTAAGGAAAAATATGGACCAGGTATCTTAGGAGCTCATTAGAAAGTTTCAAAGAATCTCAAAACTATTTTACTCATGGCTTTGGAAACTATTCTTTTCTTCCTTCATGGAATAATTTCTTCAATCCCAAACTGAAGTTCTCACTGAATTTGACTGTGAGATTGTATAAATAAAATTTGATGAACTGCATTCAAAGAATAAGGTAAACATCAAAAGCTGCCTTTAAGAATGTTCATTTTAAAACAAAGGTGATTTGTAATCCCACAATACGCTATATCCTGCAAATTAACCTTTGTTAGAAAATGGCCCAAATTTGGTTGGGCACAGAGTGTACCTGTAAAGTGCTGCATTATTAAATCTAGTTACTTAGGGTTTAAACTTTACTGGCAATTTCTAGTAAACAAGAAAGCCTTCTATCTGGGATTCTGTCCTTTAGTTTAGGGAAACATAATTCAGTTAACAATTCGACCACAAGGTTGCATTCTTGGTTCTTTTTCTCTTTGCATGATTAGTTAAATCTCAGTTTCTACTTTCAAAGAGGGGAAGTTTTGGGTTTTGCAGCTTTGCTATGTGACTTCAAGAAGCTGAGGTAGAAATGATGAACATGTTTGGCTTCAGCTGAAGAGGAAGAACTCAGAGTTTATAAATGTCTCAGGTATTTCCAATAAATTGGAGGTCACCAGAAAAGATGTTAGGATAATAAATCTAGCCTCTAAGTATACACTCCCTTTACCCAGCGGGGAGCCTCCTGGGATCATTTGTCTGCTGTTCATTATCTTGTCTGCATTATTCAACAGCTCTGTTCCTGCTCAATGGGCTTCAGAGAGCTTTTAGCAGCTGCAGCAACCTCCAATTTTTACTTAAGTTCTCTTTCTCTTTGTAATAGCAAAAAAAAAAAACCCTCAAAGAAAAGGAAAAGAAAGAAAACCTGTCTTTGATGCCCAAGACCTACTTATGTAATTGAACCCATGTCAAAACTGAGCTTATTTATTTTACATTAACTGTATCAGTATTATAATATAATATTTGGGAGGCCAAATGAGAAATCTTACATTTAAATACTAAGAACATGAGGGTTTTAAAAAAATCCCAAACCATCTAAATGATATAATGAAAAGGAAAAAAAATGTTTAATTTCTTAGAAATGCTAAGTTTACATTCCATTTTAAGAAAAATTGCCTTTTGTACATGACAAACCAAGAAAGTTTCAAAAATCACAAAAAAATCTACGACATTATTGGAAGAGAGAATATGCTGTGAAGAAAGAGAAGAGACAATTTACTAGCTTACCCAAGTAAAAACCTCTGCATTTGATTTGTTTCAGTTAGGAGATACTTAGCTGCTTTCAGGTGAGTTGGTTTTCAGGAAGGCTGACATTACTTATGACCATGATCCGACTTAATAGGACTCTCTTGAATCTGACTACCCTAAAGCTATTATGGTAAAATAAAATATAGTATTATATTTATCAACCAGATGATGGATAAGTAAAATAGTTTTTCCAATGGCCAGAAGCAGGGAATCTACTTGAAAATAAAAATACATGATGACGAGAACTGCTCAAAACGGCCAGAAGGTATGGGCAGAGCAAGCATTAAACTCTTGATGAAGCTAATGGAAGCACTTCAGGGACTTATCAAATGCTGACTATTTCACCTAAGTTACGTGACATTCAGGAGACTTATGACTATTTTCTAATCAAGACTATGAAGAACCACTATGATCAATTTGTACTGGTCCCAACATCTAAAGGCTGAGAATAAAGAATATAAAAGGATTGAGGTGAATGGAAAGGTTATCAACAGAAAACATTTAAAAATAAATCTAGCTCATGTCATTCATAAGGAATTATTTAATTATCCAACAATATGTGATTTGTAATTAAAATTACATGAACCATCCATTTTTCTATTAAGGCTGTGCTTTGGAGTCAGATGTGTTCAGGATGGGAGTGGGAGGAAGGATACTTGTGGACAAAATAAAGACATTTAAACTTGCTCCTGTGGCCCCAAGATCCTCTGATCTTCAGCAAGAGAATAGGTCTGCAGAGGTGACAGTCTATGTCCAGAATGGAATGTCTTGTTCTATGTATAGAAACAAGGGACTGCAATTTCGTAGCATTAGATCATCATATTAAAAACCAAGGGAGCTTTTCAGCACCACCATTTGACCAGATTAAGATTCTTAGTGCTGTGCAAAACAGCTTGTTAGCCACCCAAAGTCTGAAAGCACCTCTAAAGTGGCATAGAAATGCTAAGTAGCCTCAGACACCTGGACAATGGCTGACATCCGAGGAAAACGCAAAGACCTCCTCAATTACCAGGATATTTGTTACTGGGAAAAATCTAGACAGTAAGCTGACTCTGTGATTAGGAAGTATGTAAATAAGTGCCTGAAACTTGTATCCAAATCCTTGTGTAGTTTTATCTGGGCCTCCCAAAGCACATTATATACCATGAAAGCAAATACGACTTTTGTCACTTGCCTTTAAGATATAAGAATAGCGGCACAAGAAAACTGTAAAAGCTTTTATAGGGCTTTCAAAATTATTTTCTGAATTATTAAACATTCCATAGCTGAAGCTACTTCTTTAAACTACCAGAATTCATTATGTAAAAGTCACACTGGTTCTTGAGTAATAGATCCAATTTTGCATCTGCTTTATATATTAATTCCCTTTCTTAGACAAACTAGACAGTCGCTCTTGCAATTCAGTGGATTAGATTCTCATCATTACCACCCTTTGGTATGCAGTCAGCACAAAATGAAAGGTTTAAAACGGGACAGTTTTAAAGCAGCTCCAGTCTCACTAAGTGGGCACCCAGATTGATTTTGTGAAAATAACTCCAATGTTTTGGACATTTCTGTTTGTTTTGTTTTTAATTTCACAACTGCTAGAGTTAAGTCTCAGGTTTCTACTCTCAGGGAAAAGGTAAATAATTAATCAATATATTTTTTCGGCCGATTTCCATATTGTCTGCCAAGACAATTTATATAACAATAAGAAAAAAAATAGACTCTCCCTAATATGTCATTTATAACCAAAATCTCTTAAAAACTTCCAATATGAGAAGCTCTGTTAATCAATTATACGTAATTCGGGAGAAAAGAAGGCAGTAGGTAGACTCAGCATTTAAGTAGAGACCAACCATATGATATTAAACCAAATTTTCAGTTTTGCAGATTTACAAACTGCTCTCCAATCTTCACCATTCCCTCTCTTTAAGAAGGTACCCTGGAGAGGCTTCCGGGAAGATGGCGGAAGAGTAAGGCGTGGAGATCACCTTCCTCCCCACACATACACCAGAAATACATCTACACGTGGAACAACTCCTACAGAACACCTACTGAGCGCTGGCAGAAGACCTCAGACCTCCCAAAAGGCAAGAAACCCCCCACGTACCAGGGGAGGGCAAAAGAAAAAAGAATGAACAGAGACAAAAGGATAGGGACGGGAACTGCACCAGTGGGAGGGAGCTGTGAAGGAGGAAAGGTTCCCACACCCTAGGAAGCCCCTTCACGGGCGGAGACTGCGGGTGGCGGAGGGGGGAAGCTTCGGGGCCCGGACGAGAGCACAGCAACAGGGGTGCGGGGGGCAAAGCGGAGAGATTCCCGCACAGAGGATTGGGGCCGACCGGCACTCACCAGCCCGAGAGGCTTGTCTGCTCACCCGCCGGGGCGGGCGGGGCTGGGAGCTGAGGCTCGGGCTTCGGTCGGAGCGCAGGGAGAGGACTGGGATTGGCGGCGTGAACACAGCCTGCAGGGGGCTACTGCGCCACGGCTGGCCGGGAGGGAGTCTGGGGAAAAGTCTGGACCTGCCGAAGAGGCAAGAGACTTTTTCTTACCTCTTTGTTTCCTGGTGCGCGAGGAGAGAGGATTAAGAGCGCTGCTTAAAGGAGCTCCAGAGACGGGCGCGAGCCGTGGCTAAAAGCGCGGACCTCAGAGACGGGCATGAGACGCTAAGGCTGCTGCTACCGCCACCAAGAAGACTGTGTGTGAGCCCAGGTCACTATCCACACACCCCTTCCGGGGAGCCTGTGCAGCCCGCCACTGCCAGGGTTCCGGGATCCAGGGATAACTCCCCCGGGAAACGCACGGCGCTCCTCAGGCTGGTGCAACGTCACGCTGGCCTTTGCCGCGGCCGCAGGCCCGCCCTGCACTCCACGCCCCTCCCTCCCCACCCGGCCTGAGTGAGCCACAGCCCCCGAATCAGCTGCTCCTTTAACCCCATCCTGTCTGAGCGAAGAACAGACGCTCTCCGGCGACCAACACGCAGAGGCAGGGCCAAATCCAAAGCTGAGCCCCTGGGAGCTATGAGAACAAAGAAGAGAAAGGGAAATCTCTCCCAGCAGCCTCAGAAGCAGCGGATTAAAGCTCCACAATCAACTTGATATACCCTGCATCTGTGGAATACATGAATAGACAACGAATCATCCCAAATTGAGGAGGTAGACTTTGGGAGCAAGATCTATGATTTTTTCCCCTTTTCCTCTTTTTGTGAGGGTGTATGTGTATGCTTCTGTGTGAGATTTTGTCTGTATAGCTTTGCTTCCACCATTTGTCCGAGGGTTCTATCTGTCCGTTATTTGTTTTTTTTAAATTTTTTTCTTAATAATTACTTTTTATTTTAATAACTTTATTTTATTTTACTTTATCTTCTTTCTTTCCCTCCTTTAGGCAACAAATCATCACAAATTGAGAAGGTGGACTTTGAGAGCAACATTTATGATTTTTTCCCCTTTTCCTCTTTTTGTGAGTGTGTACGTATATGCTTCTGTGTGAGATTTAATCTGTATAGCTTTGCTTCCACCATTTGTCCTAGGGCTTTATCCGTCCTTTTTTTTCTCTTAATAATTATTTTTTTATTTTAATAACTTTATTATATTTTACCTTACTTTATTTTATTTTACTTTATATTCTTTTTTTCTTCCTTCCCTCCTTCCTTCCTTCCTTCCTCCCTCCCTCCCTCCCTCCTTTCATTCTTTCTTTCTTTCTACTTCTACTAATTCTTTCTTTCTACTTTTTCTCCCTTTTATTCTGAGCCGTGTGGATGAAAGGCTCTTGGTGCTGCAGCCAGGAGTCACTGCTGTGCCTCTGAGGTGGGAGAGCCAACTTCAGGACACTGGTCCACAAGAGACCTCCCAGCTCCACATAATATCAAATGGCGAAAATCTCCCAGAGAACTCCATCTCAACACCAGCACCCAGCTTCACTCAATGACCAGCAAGCTACAGTGCTGAACATCCTATGCCAAACAACTAGCAAGACAGGAACACAACCCCACCCATTAGCAGAGAGGCTGCCTAAAATCAAAATAAGTCCACAGACACCCCAAAACACACCACCAGACGTGGACCTGCCCACCAGAAAGACAAGATCCAGCCTCATCCACCAGAACACAGGCACTAGTCCCCTCCACCAGGAAGCCTACACAACCCACTGAACCAACCTTAGCCACTGGGGACAGACACCAAAAACAACGGGAACTACGAACCTGCAGTCTGCAAAAAGGAGACCCCAAACACAGTACGATAAGCAAAATGAGAAGACAGAAAAACACACAGCAGATGAAGGAGCAAGATAGAAACGCACCAGACCTAACAAATGAAGAGGAAATAGGCAGTCTACCTGAAAAAGAATTCAGAATAATGATAGTAAAGATGATCCAAAATCTTGGAAATAGAATAGACAAAATGCAAGAAACATTTAACAAGGACCTAGAAGAACTAAAGATGAAACAAACAATGATGAACAACACAATCAATGAAATGAAAAATACTCTAGATGGGATCAATAGCAGAATAACTGAGGCAGAAGAACGGATAAGTGACCTGGAAGATAAAATAGTGGAAATAACTACTGCAGAGCAGAATAAAGTAAAAAGAATGAAAAGAACTGAGGACAGTCTCAGAGACCTCTGGGACAACATTAAACTCACCAACATTCGAATTATAGGGGTTCCAGAAGAGGAAGAGAAAAAGAAAGGGACTGAGAAAATATTTGAAGAGATTATAGTTGAAAACTTCCCTAATATGGGAAAGGAAATAGTTAATCAAGTCCAGGAAGCACAGAGAGTCCCATACAGGATAAATCCAAGGAGAAATACGCCAAGACACATATTAATCAAACTGTCGAAAATTAAATACAAAGAAAACATATTAAAAGCAGCAAGGGAAAAACAACAAATAACACAAGGGAATCCCTGTAAAGTTAACAGCTGATCTTTCAGCAGAAACTCTGCAAGCCAGAAGGGACTGGCAGGACATATTTAAAGTGATGAAGGAGAAAAACCTGCAACCAAGATTACCCAGCAAGGATCTCATTCAGATTTGATGGAGAAAGTAAAACCTTTACAGACAAGCAAAAGCTGAGAGAGTTCAGCACCACCAAACCAGCTCTACAACAACTGCTGAAGGAACTTCTCTAGGCAAGAAACACAAGAGAAGGAAAAGACCTACAATAACGAACCCAAAACAATTAAGAAAATGGTAATAGGAACATACATATCGATAATTACCTTAAATGTAAATGGATTGATGCTCCCACCAAAAGATACAGATTGGCTGAATGGATACAAAAACAAGACCCATATATTTGCTGTCTACAAGAGACCCACTTCAGACCTAGAGACCCATACAGACTGAAAGTAAGGGGATGGAAAAAGATATTTCATGCAAATGGAAACCAAAAGAAAACTGGAGTAGCAATTCTCATATCAGACAAAATACACTTTAAAATAAAGACTATTACAAGAGACAAAGAAGGACACTACATAATGATCAAGGGATCGATCCAAGAAGAAGATATAACAATTGTAAATATTTATGCACCCAACATAGGAGCACCTCAATACATAAGGCAAATACTAACAGCCATAAAAGGGGAAATCGACAGTAACACATTCATAGTAGGGGACTTTAACACCTCACTTACACCAATGAACAGATCATCCAAAAGGAAAATAAATAAGGAAACACAAGCTTTAAATGATACATTAAACAAGATGGACTTAATTGATATTTATAGGACATTCCATCCAAAAGCAACAGAATACACATTTTTCTCTAGTGCTCATGTAACATTCTCCAGGATAGATCATATCTTGGGTCACAAATCAAGCCTTGGTAAATTTAAGAAAATTGAAATTGTATCAAGTATCTTTTCTGACCACAACACTATGAGACTAGATATCAACTACAGGAAAAGATCTGTAAAAAATACAAACACATGGAGGCTAAACAATACACTACTTAATAACGAAGTGATCACTGAAGAAATCAAAGAGGAAATTAAAAAAATACCTAGAAACAAATGGCAATGGAGACACAACGACCCAAAATCTATGGGATGCAGCAAGAGCAGTTCTAAGGGGGAAGTTTATGGCAATACAATCCTACCTTAAGAAACAGGAAACATCTCAAATAAACAACCTAA
This sequence comes from Grampus griseus, assembly GCF_964374135.1. Classification (NCBI taxonomy): domain Eukaryota; kingdom Metazoa; phylum Chordata; class Mammalia; order Artiodactyla; family Delphinidae; genus Grampus; species Grampus griseus. The sequence goes on along the minus strand of NC_139000.1, from coordinate 42,760,719 downwards.
CTTTGCACCTAAAGCAATTAGAGAAAGAAGAACAAAAAACCCCGAGGTTAGCAGAAGGAAAGAAATCATAAAAATCAGATCAGAAATAAATGAAAAAGAAATGAAGGAAACGATAGCCAAGATCAATAAAACTAAAAGCTGGTTCTTTGAGAAGATAAACAAAATTGATAAACCATTAGCCACACTCATCAACAAAAAAAGAGAGAAGACTCAAATCAATAGAATTAGAAATGAAAAAGGAGAAGTAACAACTGACACTGCAGAAATACAAAAGATCATGAGAGATTACTACAAGCAACTCTATGCCAATAAAATGGACAACCTGGAAGAAATGGACAAATTCTTAGAAATGCACAACTGCCGAGACTGAATCAGGAAGAAATAGAAAATATGAACAGACCAATCACAAGCACTGAAATTGAAACTGTGATTAAAAATCTTCCAACAAACAAAAGCCCAGTACCAGATGGCTTCACAGGAGAATTCTATCAAACATTTAGAGAAGAGCTAACACCTATCCTTCTCAAACTCTTCCAAAATATAGCAGAGGGAGAAACACTCCCAAACTTATTCTACGAGGCCACCATCACCCTGATACCAAAACCAGACATAGATGTCACAAAGAAAGAAAACTACAGGCCAATATCACTGATGAACATAGATGCAAAAATCCTCAACAAAATACTAGCAAACAGAATCCAACAGCACATTAAACGGATCATACACCATGATCAAGTGGGGTTTATTCCAGGAATGCAAGGATTCTTCAATATACGCAAATCAATCAACGTGATACACCATATTAAAAAATTGAAGGAGAAAAACCATATGATCATCTCAATAGATTCAGAGAAAGCTTTTGACAAAATTCAACACCCATTTATGATAAAAACCCTCCAGAAAGTAGGCATAGAGGGAACTTTCCTCAACACAATAAAGGCCATATATGACAAACCCACAGCCAACATCATCCTAAATGGTGAAAAACTGAAAGCATTTCCACTAAGATCAGGAACAAGACAAGGTTGCCCACTCTCACCACTCTTATTAAACATAGTTTTGGAAGTTTTAGCCACAGCAATCAGAGAAGGAAAGGAAATAAAAGGAATCCAAATCGGAAAATAAGAAGTAAAGCTGTCACTGTTTGCAGATGACATGATACTATACATAGAGAATCCTAAAGATGCTACCAGAAACTACTAGAACTAATCAATGAATTTGGTAAAGTAGCAGGATACAAAATTAATGCACAGAAATCTCTGGCATTCCTATACACTAATGATGAAAAATCTGAAAGTGAAATCAAGAAAATACTCCCATTTACCATTGCAACAAAAAGAATAAAATATCTAGGAATAAACCTACCTAAGGAGACAAAAGACCTGTATGCAGAAAATTATAAGACACTGATGAAAGAAATTAAAGATGATACAAATAGATGGAGAGATATACCATGTTCTTGGATTGGAGAAATCAACATTGTGAAAATGACTCTACTACCCAAAGCAATCTACAGATTCAATGCAATCCCTATCAAACTACCACTGGCATTTTTCACAGAACTAGAACAAAAAATTTCACAATTTGTATGGAAACACAAAAGACCCCGAATAGCCAAAGCAATCTTGAGAACAAAAAACGGAGCTGGAGGAATCAGGCTCCCTGACTTCAGACTATACTAGAAAGCTACAGTAATCAAGACAGTATGGTACTGGCACAAAAACAGAAAGATAGCTCAGTGGAACAGGATAGAAAGCCCAGAGATAAACCCACGCACATATGGTCACCTTATCTTTGATAAAGGAGGCAGGAATGTACAGTGGAGAAAGGACAGCCTCTTCAATAAGTGGTGCTGGGAAAACTGGACAGCTACATGTAAAAGAATGAAATTAGATCACTCCCTAACACCATACATAAAACTAAGCTCAAAATGGTTTAAAGACCTAAATGTAAGGCCAGAAACTATCAAACTCTTAGAGGAAGACATAGGCAGGACACTCTATGACATAAATCACAGCAAGATCCTTTTTGACCCATCTCCTAGAGAAATGGAAATAAAAATAAACAAATGGGACCTAATGAAACTTAAAAGCTTTTGCACAGCAAAAGAAACCATAAAGAAGACCAAAAGACAGCCCTCAGAATGGGAGAAAATATTTGCAAATGAAGCAACTGACAAAGGATTAATCTCCAAAATTTATAAGCAGCTCATGCAGCTTAATAACAAAAAAACAAACAACCCAATCCAAAAATGGGCAGAAGACCTAAATAGACATTTCTCCAAAGAAGATATACAGACTGCCAACAAACACATGAAAGAATGCTCAACATCACTAATCATTAGAGAAATGCAAATCAAAACTACAATGAGATATCATCTCACACCAGTCAGAATGGCCATCATCAAAAAATCTAGAAACAATAAATGCTGGAGAGGGTGTGGAGAAAAGGGAACCCTCTTGCACTGTTGGTGGGAATGTAAAATGATACAGCCACCGTGGAGAACAGTATGGAGGTTCCTTAAAAAAACTACAAATAGAACTACCATAGGATCCAGCAATCCCACTACTGGGCATATACCCTGAGAAAACCACAATTCAAAAAGAGTCATGTACCAAAATGTTCATTGCAGCTCTATTTACAATAGCCCGGAGATGGAAACAACGTAAGTGTCCATCATCAGATGAATGAATAAAGAAGATGTGGCACATATATACAATGGAATATTACTCCGCCATAAAAAGAAACGAAATTGAGCTATTTGTAATGAGGTGGATAGACCTAGAGTCTGTCATACAGAGTGAAGTAAGTCAGAAACAGTGAGACAAATACCATATGCTAACACATATATATGGAATTTAAGGGAAAAAAATGTCATGAAGAACCTAGGGGTAAGACAGGAATAAAGACACAGACCTACTAAAGAATGGACTTGAGGATATGGGGAGGGGGAAGGTTAAGCTGTGACAAAGGGAGAGAGAGGCATGGACATATATACACTACCAAACGTAAGGTAGATAGCTAGTGGGAAGCAGCCGCATAGCACAGAGAGATCAGCTCGGTGCTTTGTGGTCACCTGGAGGGGTGGGATAGGGAGGGTGGGCGGGAGGGAGATGCAAGAGGGAAGAGATATGGGAACATATGTATATATATATATAACATTCATTTTGTTGTAAAGCAGAAACTAACACAACATTGTAAATCAATTATACTCCAATAAAGATGTTAAAAAAAAAAAAAAAGGTACCCTGGCTTCAGAGTAACTGGAAACATCTTTTTCAGTTGCAATATTCTTTATATCGTATCTGACTATTATATCTGATTTCCAGATCAGTCCAAGAAAACAAAAGGGTCGTTGTTTGTTTGTTTTTTTTTTTGAAGGGGCAGAGTGGGAAGGTGGGGAGGAGTCCTTGACATGGTTCACGCTTCCCTTTATCTATTAACTTTGCCCAGATAGTTTTCTGTGTGTGGAGCAAATTGTTGACAAAAACAGACATCACTATGTGTAGCCCAAAGCTGAAAGACTCTGGCATGAAGCACCGACTAAAGGTCCTGCTAAATGTGATTCAGTTCCTGCCCATATAGACGACTCATCCATGAGACATAACTGTATTTTAGAAGGGACTCAGGCACAGATACGGAGCATCTACCATGTTTAAACCTGGCATCAGCAAACTAGGCCCGTGAGCCAAATCCAGCATACTACCTATTAATTGTACAACGCACGAGCTAAGAAAGAGTTTTACATTTTTAAATAGTTAAAAAGAATTAAAAGAAAAATACTATTCATGACACACAAAATGATTTTAAAAATTCTAATTTCAGTGTCCATAAATAAGTTTTACTGGAACACAGCCATGCTCACTCATTCACATATTTTCTATGGCTGCTTCTCTCATTCACATATTTTCTATGCTTCTTTTAAGCAATGTCAGAGAAGAGTAACTGCTACAGATACCATTTGGCCTCCAAAGCCTAAAATATTTACTCTCTAGCTTTTTACAGAAAGAGGGGCTAGACCCTATGCTAGGGGTAACATGTATATTATTCAATTTAAACAACTATAGTTCTAAAATATTTTAGAAATTGTATTCATTCTTCACCATATATTTTCATTTAAGGAAGTTTCTTCCTCTCAAAGAAATATATTGCCAATGTCGAAAGTTTTTTTAAATGTGTGATTGCTAGAAGAGCAGCACAAAGATGAGAGTTTTTCCTTTATTTCTTGTCTTTTAAAAGGTTTCTCTCTTCTTTCCTTCTATCTCTTTATAAATTTTATAAAATTGACCTTTATAATAGTTGGAAAATTCCACAACCCTTAAAAATGAATAGAAAAATACTAGCTTCTTCTCAGGCAGTGCCAAGAGTCCTGTAATGTATACACTTTCTCAAACAAGGCTGCAAACGTGGCCACTGAAGCAGCTGTGAAAATGGAAATGCAATCACAGAAGGAGTTATCAGCCTTATGAATTGAGGTCTCTTCCACTACTTGACATTCATTCTCAATGACCAAATTCAGGCTTCTTGCCCTTATTGAGGAGCACTACAGAGCACCTCACATAAATGAGTGGATTCTGGGCAGCCATGATGGTGTAAGTAGCATGCCTCACTTTTTCAAAAGACTTGGGTCAGCCAACAAAGCACTAAGCATTAAATTATTACTGACAGCAGCCACAGGCTATTAGAATGTAACCCATCTCTCCCTTTCAGATGTTTATCTTTGAGGAAACCACTCACAACTTTATTGCAGTCATAAAGTCTGTTGTATTAAAATTAAAAAGACATTTAACCTGTACCTACACACTGGAGCAAAGAACTGGACATATTAATTGCCTTCTCTCACACTTTCTTCACTTCTAAGTTATAAGGTAAGACTTGTGGAGAGTTCAAAATGGAGAAAGGTAGCTATGGAGTCAACAGGACAAGAGTCAGGGATGTATCAGATACTTGTCTTCCAAGAATATGGATGAAAATGAATAGGGAAAGTCGAGTTTTGTCCAGACATGGATGTTTCTGTGGCAAAGTGTTTATAGTAACCTCAGGAATGATAAGATAAAGAAATGTCTATAGCTTCTTTAGAATTTGACATTTCATTGTACAATGTTAGAACCCAAAGGAATTTATATTTTATATATTCAGCTCTGTATTGAACGTCTAATATGTGTCAGACATTGTGTTAAATAAATACATATGTGACTACCAATTGTGTTCAGTGCTGATAAGGGAAGGATAGAGTCCTCTGAGAGTCTAGTGAGAATGGTCTATGTCAGGCCAGGAGACGGGTAAGTGTCAGGCAAGCTTTCTCTGAGGAAAGGCCATTTAAGCTGGAATGCGAAGGATGAGAAGATGCCATGCAGGGAAAATCTTCCATGACAAATGGCCAGTGGTAGGAAGGAGTGTGGTCCTTTCAAATTACTGAATAGATCACTAGGGTTTAGAGATATATTCTATAAATTTTGATCCTATCAACACGAATGATGATTCCACTTCCCAGGCAGATTTACTGATTGAAATTGAGAGTTTAATTTTTAGAGGGAAAAAATGTGTTACAAGCTAAATTATTTAATTTGTAATTATGCACTAAGTTCACTAAATCATGTAGTTAGTAAGAAAATTAAAGTTCTGGAAAGTGCCTGACATGGAATCAATGAAGTGGGTTCAATAACTGAATTTTCTCACTTTTCTGATATCCTAGTCATAACAAAAGACTGTAAGGTATGGGGATGGAAATTCGCTTTCTATCTGTGCCCACATTACCAGACTAAGATGCTTTGGTTCTGGAAACCATTTGCCCAGGAAAGTGTTCAAGAAGACCCAAGGGCTTCCCTGGTGGTGCAGTGGTTGAGAGTCTGCCTGCCGATGCAGGGGACGCGGGTTCATGCCCCGGTCCGGGAAGATCCCACATGCCGCGGAGCGGCTGGGCCCGTGAGCCACAGCCGCTGAGCCTGCGCGTCCGGAACCTGTGCTCCACAACGGAAGAGGCTGCAGCAGTGAGAGGCCCGCATACCACACACACACAAAAAAAGACCCAAGAGTGCCAGCGCCATTTTGCCACCTTGTCTCCTATGAAACCACATATTATAAAAGACTCATTCCTCTCTTGTATGTAGAGCTCTGACAAGTAAATCACTAAGGAAAAGGCCAGAAATCCAATGGGAAAAAAGTGGATAAGGGATTTAAACAAGAAATACTCTTGTTTAAGTATTTACAAGAGAGTAAATACAAGTATTTACTCTCCATGAAAGAAAGTCAAGTTAAAACTATATTGAGATATCATTTTCCATGACTCAATGAACAAAGATGAAAACATTTGATAATGTAGAATTATGGCATGGGTTTGGTGGGGGTTCACATATACTGTTGATGGGAGGGTAAACTGGTACTGTCTATCTGTGGAGCAATTAGCAATATCTATCCAAATGAAAATTCACATACCTCTTGACTGAGTCTCCATTATAAAAATTTATCTTACACCTATCTTTCCACTTGTAAAAGAAAGCACATTTATGAAGATATTATTGTAGAATTGTTTGTAAAAGAAATAAAATGTGGAAGCAGCCTAATTGTTCAAGAATTGGACTCTGGAAAATAAAATACACTATCTAGCCAGACAATGAAATACTATGCAGCCATTAAAACAATGAAGTAGATGTAGCCCTGTTTGTTGATGTGAAAAGACCATCAATATATAGTAAATGAAAAAAGCCAAGGGCAGTGTGTATATATGTGTGAAAAGACCATCAGTATATAGTAAATGAAGACAACAAGGACAGTGTGTATATATGTGTGTGTGTGTGTGTGTGTGTGTATAAACTGTAGTACCTCAGACCATAATTATATTTGGAGATAGGGTCTTTTTTTTTTTGCGGTACGCGGGCCTCACTGTTGTGGCCTCTCCCGTTGCAGAGCACAGGCTCCAGATGCGCAGGCTCAGCGGCCATGGCTCACGGGCCCAGGCGCTCCGCGGCATGTGGGATCTTCCTGGACCGGGGCATGAACCCGTGTCCCCTGCATCGGCAGGCGGACACTCAACCACTGCGCCACCAGGGAAGCCCAAACTGATATTCCTATAAGAAGAGGAGGTTAGGACATAGAGACAGACACCAGGAGCACAAAGGCACAGAGGAAAAGCCATGTGAGGATACCTGACCGCCATCCACAAGCCAAGGAGAGAGGCCTCAGGAGAAACCAAACCTGCTGACACCTTAATCTTGGACTTCCAGCTTCCAGAACTGTAAGAAATGTTTCTGTTGTTTAAGCCATCCAGTCTATGGTATTTTGTTACTGCAGCCCTAGCAGACTAATACAACATATGTACGCATATATGCACATGGGACAGTTCTGGATGTCTCTTACAGTCGATAGTATTTATCTTCAGAGAGGGTAACTAGAGGTGTGAGGAGGAAAGGAGACTAACTTTGGTACTGCTTTAACTTTTACCATATACATCTGTGGTTAGTTTGAGAATTTCAGGGCTGATCAAGAAAAAGCCAGGACTAAGAGATGGTAGTATTGCACAAGTTTCATTGGGCACCACTGGAACAAGCTTGCATGAGAGAGGAAGCCCTCACAGCAGGAGACCTTCTAGAGACAGTGGCTCCACTACCCAGAAAAGAAAGTGAGCCAGAGAATTCTCAGAGGAGAAGGGAATTGGAGAGGGAAGTCACATGTTTATGCAACACTGCCAAGCAGCAAAGTGGGGAATCTTTGGGTCAGAGAGCTCCAAACGGCAGCAGTGCTTTGGGGTCTCTTATAGCTACAAGGTGTGTCTTATTTATGGCTAGCAGATGTTAGGTGCCGTTTTGTGGGGTATGCAAAGCAATTGGCTCTAAATGGCTAAAAAATCTGTCTAATGGGGCTTTATTTAAAGCAATTAGTAAAAATTTGTGTTTGGCATCAGTGGAGTTTGAACTAATAGTCCTAGCCTGCTGCAAAGAAGTAAACAATATAGGGGCCAAGATACATGAGCCATCATTAACCCATTTATATATCATTGTCATCATCATCATCAAGTATTTAATAGGAAAAAAAAAAGAGATCTGTCCATGTAGAAGTTTCACTCTCTGTAGAGTAAACCATTAGGAGTTTTCACCTCTCGTCTTCTCCACTGGGAGACCTTAGATGAAAGGTTCCTGCCAACCATCCATTAAACTTCCTCCCTTACTCTGAATCCTCTATGCCATGCCCTCTACCTAAAGCTGACAAGCTGGTGTGTTCTGAACAGCAGAATTTTTATCTTTCCTGGGAATTCATTTTACTTTTTCTAAAAATGAGTTGATACACATTCATTGGAAATATCGCAGAGCCAATATGTCTAGAGAAGAAAATGATATCTGAAATATTTGCTTTGTTCAAACAGAATGACTGTTTTCCCAAGTAGAAGAATTATCCCAATTAAGGCTTGGTGAGGAATGAGAAAAAGTGGAATCTTGCACAGTGTAATTTGACTAAATGACCTCTAAATTTACTAAAAAAAAATCTATCCTGTAATCTAATGCCTGATGTGATGCAGGTGGGTATTGTAAGAGTCCAAAATGAAAAAGATCAATGGTAGCTGATATAGTAAAGGTAGGAAATAGTCATAGAATTTTTAGAACTTGAGCTGAACCTTGAAGGATGGACAGCATTTGTATAAGAAGCAGAAAAATTTGTAGGCGAGAGAAGCATAGCATCATAATGGCAAGTTCCCACTCCTGCCAGGGTAAACCTGGCAAAGGCATCAGCCCCAAGTGGTTCTGCCAAAGGTGAAGATCTAAGACCAAACATGTGGCCAAGACAAAGTTTTTACGCACAGAGGCCAAAGCAAAGAAATAGGGGGTGACGGATCACTTGGAGGGAAATCAGATTTAGTGCTAGAAGAACAGACAAACATTTCTGGTTGAAGAGATGGGGAGGCAAAGCCAGAAACAAAACAAACCCAAGAGTCAGAAGGCAAAGGGATTAGCACAAGAGTTTGGAAAATGGAATGCTGGTCAGTTTAAGATAAAAAGTTCAAATGGAGGCAATGAAAATCTGTGGGTGCAGTAACTCCATTTTAATATAATGCTGTGGAACAGGGTCTCAAGAGTAAGGGGCTCTGTGGGGTAAAATACAGCATTTCGCAACCAGATGAGGTCTTTAAGCAGTTGTTTTATAGAAGAGAAGCTGATGCCCAGAGAGGCTTGCTTGCCCAGCATCATGTAACTTGTAGCTGATAAGTTAGCAGAGCAAAAATAAATAAGATGGAACCATTGTTTCCTTGTTTTTTGTTTGTTTTGAACGTAATGAAAATTAGTTGAACTACAACTAGGAGTGTGTATAGGAAAATAGTAGGAAGAAACGTTGTTCCTGATTTGGGAATTGTGAAAGACGGCAGAGAGCCAAGAAATGACGTTATATGAAAATATCCAAAAGAACAGAGAGGAAGATGCAGATTTGATATTTGTTGTGTAATTTTATGTGTATATAAGTTTTTTTGTTTGTTTTTGTTTGTTTGTTTTTTGCGGCATGCAGACCTCTCACTGTTGTGGCCTCTCCCGTTGCGGAGCACAGCCTCCGGACGCGCAGGCTCAGCGGCCATGACTCACGGGCCCAGCCGCTCCGCGGCATGTGGGATCTTCGCGGACCGGGACACGAACCCGCCTCCCCTGCATCGGCAGGCGGACTCTCAACCACTGCGCCACCAGGGAAGCCCTATATAAGTATTTTTGATGTGGCAGTGTGACACATTCTCTGCCAGAGACAAACTCCTGAAGAGGGAGGATGGGGAGGGTAGAGAATCCCTTAGTCCCTGTAAGCATTTCAGTCATTTCATTGAAAAGATCATTAAGATTATACTGTGTTACTGTAACTGTATTATTCTGATGTGTGTGCATGGGTACAAAATAAGTTGGTACTTTGTAAAGAACACATGAAAATATGAGCTGTAGGTGTATTTGTATTAAGATAAATGATATGACAGGAGTCTATCTGTAATGCCATATTGTTTCAATGTTAGAAAAATGAAGTAATTCTTATGAGAAGAGGCCCTTGAGGATATAATACATATATTTGCCCTAAGTAAAAAACGAGATTGTAATTCACATAAATACTCAAGTTGTGGGGTTTTTAGGACAGTATTGCTTTTTGGTGATAAAATGCATAGGGCAAGATTTGATTTAACCATTCGGGACAAATAACACTGTCTTAGTCCTCAGTCTCTATAAGGTATTCAAAATTGTCTTTACTACTACAAGTACTACTTCTGTCCCTAGTACTATTCCTAGAAATATATCCAGATATCTAGATATACAGTACATATAATTATATATATAATATATAGGCATATTGTTATCAAGAGATGACTGTCAAGTACTTTTTAAATGTTGACCCTGATAGGTGGTCCATAAAGTGAGGTAACAATTGTAGGAGTTTTTGAGCATTTGCTTAAGTAAGTTTTCTAAAATTAAGTTCAGAGTTTTTGTAGTATGCAAACTTTAATAGATTGCAAAAATTTTTTTGAAGACTTTGCCTGCGCTTCCCACCATCTACTTAAACAACATAACTTTGTGGTGCTTTTCAAGCATTTGCAAAGTAAATCAGAAGTTTGAAGGTTTTAGAAGTTTTAGAGGTATAAAACTGCTTTATCTGTGTATAAAGACCCAGAGAATCTATAGTTGACATGCCAATGAAATAGCAAAACTCAATAGGATTAATAAAATGTCAGCACTATTTGTAAATGTTCAGCAAATTATAATCAGCCCTGGAAGAGTCTAACACAGGAAATATGTGTCTTAACTCTGAGCCTTGTGACCACATGTGGCACATGCTTCTTATTTCACTGAACACAGATATGGCTTCTATAGGGAATTCCTTGGCGGTCCAGTGGTTAGGACTCGGCGCTTTCACTGCCGGGCTAAGTTCGATCCCTGGTCGGGGAACTAAGATCCCACAAGCTGCGCTGCACAGCCAAAAAAGAAAATTATGGCTTTTGTAATTAAAGAAGACAACTTCGTATACATTTGGCAGTTTCAATCATTCACAGTTCGCAGGGACAGATTTCTGATTGAATCAGCATATATCATCTGAAATCTGCATTATTTAAAAAGTCAGAGTTCAGTTACTAGACTTATTAAGTGATAGAAGTGAGAAAAACAAGAATGCTTATTGTGTCTACAGCTTACAAGGAAATCAGTAAAATATGTTAACGTTTCATTAATGACTGTTAAGATCTTTTGGATTCTGTCGTACTCTAAAATTTCCAGTGTTTTCCCAGAAGTATTGTTTCATTCTTTCAATAGTTTATTTTTATCGATCTAGAAAATAAGACTCAGTGGAGTTACGTGGCAAAGCTGGAACCAGAACCTATGCCTTCTCTTCGCAAACCAAATGTGTTATTCATCAAACTATGCTGATGTCCAAAAAATCAGGGCTCCCTCCAGTCTGTTTCTAGACGCACATTTTCACTTCCATCCAACGTGGATATTCAGCCCCTACACTCGAGTATGGCTGTGTCTGTTCTGCTTGTTCATTGTCTCTTCTGACTCACTGAATTTTTAATATTTTAAATATGACCCTTGCTTCTAGCCAAACCTATTCAGGACCAAGTTTCTAAGATTAATAAGAAGACAGGGAATAAATACATTCTGAAGATTAATTGCATAATATAAATATTAATCAGGTGACTGTTACTGATTTTTGTTTAATGAAAGATAAAACTGTTGAATTACTGAATAAACATTGAGCCTTAGCCACTGTTCAGATTTATTGCACAGGAATTTTTTATTGAGAAGGCAATATAATAGCAGGATAAAGAAAACTTAATTTCCAAAATAGACGGTAACTATTTTCATTGGACTTTACAGTTAGGCCTGTGATCATATTTTAATATTATGCCTTATTCACTTTACATGGTAATAAATATTTCCTTATCTCTACATAGTTTTTCTAATCATATTTCAATGGCTGCATACTATGTTAGTGTAAATAGTTTTGATTTTAACTATGACATTATCACTTTAAGATTAGATGTAATGGTAATAATGTTTTTGGCACACCTCATATATTTAAACTTATACAATGCAAGCCACTAAAAATATTTTTTCAGTTAGTTATTATTTTAATGATTTAGGCTCTTGAAAACATTGTAATGCTAAGGTGTGAACTAACTTAATTCAACTTGGAAAATGTGAAAACGTACCTTGAAGGTACGAATTACTTTCACAATAAATACCAAATGATATTAATTTATCTAACATAAAATTTAAATATGTTATGTGCTTGTTTAGGGGATTTATCTATATATTATTTTTGTAGAAGATAAGGAAAAGATATCAACTTTAGTAAAATTAGAATATAGTGAATTTGGAATAAAAAGAATGGGGTCCTGTTTATGACATTGTTATTATAATATGCTATAATAGTAACATATCTAAAAATACCATTTGGTTATTCATGCTATCATGGTTGTCTAATACTTTGCTGCCACCCCTGCTTCAGTTTCTACAGCGATGTGATTTCGTTTGCGGTCAAATCCCATGCGAGCACAATTTATTGAAGCAAATTTTCATCTCACCAAAGCAGAACGCATTCTGCCAACCCTGTTCATGCCAACGCAGATCATTTAGGATATAATTGGCTGCTACTGGCACTCGCACAAGCTATGACTTTTTTCTATCAGCAATAGGGTAATAGCTGTAAAGCCAGGAAATCAATTACATGCTGCAGAAGATAACTTGATTTGGGAAGGAAGGAAATATAAAACAAGCCAGCTCTTTTCCACTTCAAACAGGTAGTGGGAAGCTACAATACTGGGCACCCTCCCCTCTTCTACAGAATACGAGGCGTCAGGGAAAGAGAAAACACTGATTTGAATAAGTCATGGGATGAAATCATTTGGAGTTTTCTGTTTAAAGAAGGCGAATAAAGAGAAACTTAAAGGGACTGAGAGACAAGCTAATATTAAGGGAAGATGGAAAATGACATTGACTTGTAAAATATTAGTCAGATGCCAAATCAAGGAGAAAGAAAATTAGAAGGTGAATGGAAGAAAAAGATATGAAAGGAATAAGGTAAAAAAGGAAAAAAACACTGAAAAAAGAAGATAGGGGCTTCCCTGGTGGCGCAGTGGTTGGGAGTCCGCCTGCCAATGCAGGGGACGCAGGTTCGTGCCCCGGTCCAGGAAGATCCCACATGCCGCGGAGCGGCTGGGCCCGGCTGGGCCCGTGAGCCATGGCCGATGAGCCTGCGTGTCCGGAGCCTGTGCTCCGCAACGGGAGAGGCCACAACAGTGAGAGGCCCGCATACCACCAAAAAAAAAAAAAAAAAAAAAAGAAGATAAACCAGGGGCATACAGGAAAATACAAAGCTAAATAAAAAAACTGAGACATAAATAGATTATTTTAATATAGATGAATATTAACCTATCTATAGATTAATATTTAATATAAATAGGTTATTATATAATATATAATTTTGCCTAGCTCATTAGCAAAACTTGGGGAAAATATTCATATCCAGTTTGGGCAAGTATGTAGAGAAACAGTCTTACACTATTTGTTGATTTATTGTTTTATTTATTTATAAATAGACAAACTGTGGAGCTAATGGGTAAAAATTTATTAAAATATTCATACTCATTGACTCAAAAACTCCCTGTATTAGAAAGACACTTATACAAATATGAAAAGATATATGTACAAGGATATCCCCTGCAGGATTGTTTATGATCATGAAAAATTGGGGGGAAAAAACTAAATATGTGTGAGTAGGGTATTGGTTACATAAGTTATTGTACATCCATATAGTGAAAAACTATATATAAATATAAAATAATTAAGAAAAGCTTGTATTATTAGAATGTTCAATACATATTACATGAAAATGCCTATAGTATGAGCAGCTCTATTAGTAGCAATTATAACAATAATAAAAATAAGTGTAATAAAGTTAATATTCATTGAGAATTCATTTTGCATTTTGTGTTAAGCCCTCTACTTTATGATGTAGGTAGTATTTCTATTTGCATTTAATGGATAGGAAGACCTGAGACTCAGAGGGTTTAAATGATTTGACCAAGGATGCCAGTAAGGACCAGACGCGGGATCTGAACCCAGGTAAGCCTGGCTCCCAAATGCAGGCTCTTAGTCTGGATTCCCAAAATAATATGATCTAATTTTTTCCAGAAAAAAATAACCTAGTAAATGCACTGGAAAACATACAAAGTATTCACCAAATTGTTCACATCAGGAGGAAATTATGAGGTTACATTACACTCCTTTTTATTTGTACAATGTTTGTAATTTTTATACTAACATTTATTGTTTGTAACAAAAAGAAAAACAGTAAGATTAAAAAATTGCTTGCTTTCTGAAAGATAATTGCAAAATAGCACTCTAAAATCACTGACAATGTCTTTAATCAATGTTCTCATAAGTTTCTAACCCTAATCAAGGATTCCCAAATGGCAGTCCATGAAGTGCACACATCACAATAACCTAAGGAATATTTTATTGCACATACCTATCCCTTGGCCCCAAACGCCCCATGCTACCCAGTTCCGTACATCTGGGATGGGGCTCTGGAATTCACATTTTGTAAAACTCCCCAGGTGATTCTGATACCCAGCCAGGTTTGTGAATCGCTGTCTAATCTAAGAGAATGTGATTTATGTAGATCAAAAGAGGAAAGAGAGAAAGCGGACCATATGGTATGTTAACTGTCTCTAATTTCATTTTAGAGGTGGCTTCACAGAGAAAGGGTTTCTAAATCAGTACACATATGCAGCACGTATCTATAGGACTGAAAGTGTGCCAACACCTTTGTCCATTTGAAATATGACAATAACTCACATTTACTTTGGAGTAGGGGGAGATAATGTTTGAAAGGTTTTATAACTGAGTAACTAAAATGGCATGGCATTAGTGCAAAGATAGACATCTAGTCCAATGGAGCGTAACAAAGAGCACAGAAACACATCCAGGCGTGGGAGAGGCCTTAGCTTATAGTAGGAGTGGCCATAGATCTGTAGAAAAGGATGGCATTGGGCAATGGGCTATCCATAAGGGGGAAAAATAAGATTAACAATTAGCAGAATGCCTGGGGTTTACTGGGCATTCCGATTTTTCTTAAAAGAGTGATAGCTTTTTTTTTTTTAATCCTCCTGAGTTCTATTTCTCTAACTTCCTACGTCAGTTGCCTTTATTAACTCTTCCTCCTCATTTCCTTTTTTTATGTTTATTTTTTATTTATTTATTTTTCTTATTAGTCATCCATTTTATACACAACAGTGTATACATGTCAATCCCAATCTCTCAATTCATCACACTATTCCCTTTAAATGCTAGTGGTCCCCTGAGTTCTCTCCTTGGTTGCCTTCCATTTTCTTCACACACTCTGCGCCTCCTCCAGGTGAACTCACCCATTTTCATGACTGGCTACCAAGGACCAAAATTCCAAATCTATTACTTCCAGTGGAAGCTTCCATCCCAAATTTCAGATCCATATTTCCAATGCCCAAAGGAACTAAAAGACACCTTACACTTAACATACCAACTCAGTATCATCTCTCACTGCTTCTTCTGCTATAGCTATCACCTAATTTAATTAAATCACCACCCAACCAGTCTCCCAAGGTAGAAAGAAATTTGTGAGTCACATTTCACTCTGCCTTCTCCCTGTCAACTGACTACCAAGTCCTATATATAGTTTATACCTCAAAAATATCAGGGGAGTTCCCTGGTGGCCTAGTGGTGTAGATTCCAGGCTTTCACTGCTGTGGCCCAGGTTCAGTCCCTGGCTGGGAAAGAAAAATATCGCGTGACGACTCTCCATCCCTACTACCCCTGTTTTAGCTCAAGTCCTCACCATTCTCACCTCTCCAATTGCAAGTCTCCTATCTAGTCTCTGTTTCTTCTGTCTCTCCCTGGTCCAGTTTATTCATCGTATTCCCTCGTAGAGTGGTTTGCCCTAAAATAAAAGTAGTAAAAATGATAAAATAAAATCATTCTGTTACTCCTATTGCAGAAGTCTACATAATTAAATCCAGATCCGTTATTTGACAAGTGACAATAATAACGGTAATACATCGAGTGCCTATTTTATATATGAGCCAAGTGAGGTCCCAAGAGACTTAGTATCTTTCCCAAGGGGGCACAACTTACGGGTGGCAAAGCTGGGATTTCAATTTAGACGAAATCCAACCCTAAAGCCATGCTCAATTCAAATGTCACTTCCCTGACCTAACTCATCTGTTTACAGATCTATCCTCCCAGTTAAGCTGTGAACTCCCCAAAGAGAGAATAGTGTCTTAGTCATCTTTTCATCCCCAGTGTCTAACACTGTGACTGGCACAGAATAGATGCTTAGAAGATGAATGAAGGGACAGAGAGAGGAAAAAAGTAAGGAAAGCAGGAATAGAAAAAACTAGTGAGGTCGTTTTAAGAAGAACACGATGCTGTTTCAAGATTCTGAAGAATTGTCATGTAGAAAAGGCTTTATCCTTCCTGTAGTAGGGATGCTTTAATCTGAGTTCTGTGAATGAATTTAGGGTATGCACTTTTTCTAGGATGAGCAGCCATAACCTTCATAAATCTCACAAAGCTGTTTATGACCCAAAATAAAAATATTTAGAACTATTCCTCCAGAGGAGAACCAATGAGCAGACGTTAGGAAGACTGGTTTCAGATCTCTGTAAAAAGGAAATTTATAACAAATCTTTACAGTAAAATGTCAAAAGCTCTGGATCAGTGGAAGCACTCAAGCAAAGGCCAGATAAACATGCCCAAAGATACAGAGAAAGAAATCCATAGATTTCTGGCAGGCTGAAGGCTACACTAGGAAAATTTCCACACTCATTCAACTTCTGTGATTCTGTAATTCTAAGATGCAATCCATAACAAATTTATCTGTTTTTTTTTTAACTTCACAAAAATTTTGATTATTTTAGAACTATCACAGCATCTTTCTCAGTCTGTTGCTTTTCCATGCATTTACCTTTAACCATCATTTTTAGGTTTCATTGCATCTCTTAATAAACCCAAACAACTTAGATGTAAATGCTGTTGACATCTGCAGGCACTGGTAATTCCTACTTCTCACATCAGATCTCCTTCTTTCTTGTTGTGTAGCCTGATTGCTCCTTTTTTGTATTTCTTTCTTCATAGGTTATTGAGATTTTAGTTTACATTGTATAAAATTTTGAAGCATGAAGTAAGGGAATAAGACCTAATCCCCTCTAATGCCTGCATTACTGTATTGAGTACGGTTTTGTTTTCTTTTTAAAAAAAATTTATTTTATTTTTGGCTGCATTGGGTCTTCGTTGCTGTGCGCAGGCTTTCTCTAGTTGCGGTGAATGGGGGCTACTCTTCATTGCAGTGCGTGGGCTTCTCATTGCGGTGGCTTCTCTTTGCGGTGGCTTCTCTTGTTGTGGAGGACAGGCTTTAGGCACGCGGGCTTTAGGAGTTGTGGTGCACGGGCTTAGTTGCTCTGCGGCACGGAGGATCTTACCGGACCAGGGCTCAAACCCGTGTCCCCTGAATCGGCAGGCGGGTTCTTAACCACTGCGCCACCAGGGAAACCCTGAGTATGGTTTTCGTTTCTCCTCAAAGACATTTATTTATTCCATAATCACTGCTGATATAACAAAAACTCTCAAAAATTGCTATTCTCCAAAAGATAATGTAACAAGTTTAATTTAATGCCGTGTAGGAGATTTTCTTAATAACTTTTCCTGATGTATATCTCATTATTTGCATCTCCAGATGACTAAAAGGATGCTGTACATTTTAAAAGGGGTGTTTGGGGACAAATGTGGGCATTATTCATAAAATGATAAGAGTAAATATTCATGTCCTGAAGTGGTTGTATTCTACTTAGACACATAAGAAAAAAATTTATAGTCTTTTATTAAGAGCCGCTCTCAGAGTCAAGATTAAATAAGTAATCCTTGTTTGGTAGTATATATTAAACTTTATATCCTTGTGTTACCAAGGAATAAATTAAGACCTTTGCTCCACTATTTCATGCCGACTTTCATGACGATCCTTTCAAAAGGATAAATCCGGTGTAAACTGGATTAACCTTCTTGCTTCTCAGTGTGAGAAGCAAAGAGTGAGGCAAATGTAAATGACATTCGTTGTTTTTATTGACACAAGTCAAAGAATATGCATCGAAAATAACATCAACTATTAAAGTGTAAATTAGTACCCAACCTGTCAATATTTGCTGCCATCTGTTGGTCAAAAGAGAAAGCTGCAAGGAACAGACAAATGTGAGAATTGGATCAGATTTCTGGCACCACACTTCTACAGGGCTGGCAGTAGTTAATTATCCAAAATTGTGCGTGTAAAAATACTGTGCACCCCGGCTTCACAGCGAGCCCCTTCTGAATGGCAGAGGGGAGATGAGCTACCTGCTCACAGATTAAGCATAAGTGTCCATCCTGGTCCAAGTATCTGGTCACCTGCAGCTTCATTTCAAGTTCCTCCCCCCACACCTTTGATTGCCAATGAATAGAGTTCTTTTTTTTTTCTAATTGAGGTATAATTGACATGTAACATTATATTAGTTGCAGGTGTACAACATGATTAGCTATAGAGTCCATTTCTTATTGTGTGGCATGGCATTTCCTAAAATGTTGCCCCAAGGAAAATTAGCTTTTCTTAATCAGAGATTGCAAAATGAAGGTAAGATACAGATTACAAAATTTAGACCTAGAATTTTATTAAAATGTGGGTGTTGATTTTATTTTATTTTTTAAAATAAATTTATTTATTTTTGGCTGCGTTGGGCCTTCACTGCTGCGCGCGGGCTTTCTCTAGTTGTGGCGAGCAGGGGCTACTCTTCGTTGCAGTACACAGGCTTCTCATCGCAGTGGCTTCTCTTGTCGCGGAGCACGGGCTCTAGGCGCGCTGGGGGGTGTTGATTTTAAAATAAGGAAAATTCACATAAAAATCTGGATTGCTAGCTTCTTTTGAAAAATTCAAACATCAGACAAAACTGGACTCCATTCTCACATGGCCAGGCAGGCTCTGCTGTGCCCATTAGATGAGATGTGTCTCCTGCTCAACAGTTTCCATCACTTCCTGTTATCTCCCTGCATGGAGCCCAAGGGTAAGATGCTACTTATCATCCTTGCTCTCTCTCTATTTTTTTAAAGTAGAGACTTTTAACCTGTGTGAGGCAGAGCCTGCTAGTTGCATTCTCTACTCGTGCATTTTCCTCTTTTTTCATTAGTAATTCTCCCCTTTTTTGTTAGTAACTGATGTCTCTGTTATCAGGGATGGCATGGACCCCACTAAAAATTATATTTCCCCTCTTCCCTTGCAGAGAGTAATCACCAATGAGATATATGTGGAAGTTCATGGAATGGACTTCTGGGAATAGTCTTTAAAAATGGCTGACAGCCACAAAGAGATAACTTTTTTTAAATCCTCTCTTTCCTTTTCCTGCATGCAGGCATGATGGCAGGACCCTCAGCAGCTATTTTGGATTCTGAGCTGACATGAGGATAGAGGTCAAAGGTTCAACATGGTGAAGAAAAAAGAACAAACTAAAATCTCTGATAACCATGGCACTACCATCCCAGCTCTGGACTCCCTCCTGTAGACTTCTTTTACTAGAGAAAAATCAAACTTTACCTTATTTAAGCCACTTCTTTGGATGTTCTGTTAAAAGCAACTAAACCTGACATACCATAATTTTAATAAAACTGGGAGTATGAAACTTAGCTCAATAAAATTCTCTTTGGAAAACAGAGTTTGAGGTGGATGTTTACATACGGGAGTTTTACAGGAAGGCTCTTGGGAACAATCCCCATGAGGGAGTGAAGGTAAACAGGATTGGGCAGTGGGAGAAGCTGAGCTGCAGAGCAGCTGCAAGAGAGAGCTCAGCCGATTTTATGCGAATTTCTGGAGCTGAGATGGCCTTTCAGAAGTTTTCCTATGTCAAGACAAGGGGGCTGAGTCATTGTACCCCTGCATTAACAAGTCACTGGATGTGGGCAGCTCCTGGACAGGAAGCATAAATTTCAGGTGCGAGCTCTCTCCTGCCCAGGGCAATGCTCAGAGAAGGACTCAGCTGTGAGCCATCTGCAGTTATCAGAAGCTGAGGGGGTGAGTCTTGGTCCTGAAGGGAAGCCGGACAGTGCGCTAACACATCTCCTAGTTATATGCATATCGGGGTAATTCATGTATTTTAAGTTTTACATATTATTCCTATTATAATCATTTTCATTTTTCAAGGAGTCAGAACTCAGAATATTCCTGGCCCTTCGTTGTGTGCTCTTGGATCAAATGCAGGTTTACACCATGACTAGGATTAGTGGCTGTGTACAACCAAGCTGAGTAATAAATTCAATGGGCTCTGTCCTTTGAGGTGAAGAGAATAATGGCTATAGGAGTGAATAAAGAAAGATGATTCTAGTACTGTATTTGGAGGGGCAGGTGTTCAGGGCAAATGGATACCAGTAATATGAAGCAACCAGGGACAAAGGAGCAGGTCTTTCCTCAAGGCAGGTGCCTTCGTGTTGTCTCCCTGCAGTTTCCGTTAAGACCTTCCAAATCCTTGACATGCCCCTTACCTCCCATCAGTGATGACTGGCATGGCACCCCTCTGGCTTTCCTTGCAATGCTCTCAGCTGCTCTGCCATCCTGCTGCCCTAATGATTCTGGTATCAAGATAAAAATCACTATTGACTTTCATTAGTTTTGAGATCAGAGCTAAGAGAAGTAGCTTGTTTTTAAAAAAAAAAAAAAAAGAAGTAACTTGTTTTATAGGCAAGGTGAGCTTGCCCACCAAATGGGTGTTGTATACAGATCCATATTAGTTCATTGATTTAAAATGAAGGCAATTGAATATATCCGTGCTTTCCCCTGATCCCACACAATGCCTTTCAATTGCTTGCATAGATTAATCTAGTGTCTTCCGTAATGCTGAAAACACACCTTTAAAGTAGGTCATTTAGGAAAATAGAAATTTAAAGATTGAAGAGGAAACTATGTCTGAGTTCATAGTAACTGAGTACCCAGTTTCTTAAATAGTATTGAAAAGGGAAATTTCAAAATTTCATATATTAAAATATATAGAGAGACTGTATATATATAATTTAACCCTTTACAAAATTTGGGCTCCAGTAAGGCTGAAAAATAAACTGAGTTGCTTTATACCAACCAGGTGCAAATGCTTTCTCAGATTGACATGGTGTTGAATGAAATTCTTGAGGAAGAAAATATCCATATTGGTTAAGATGTATTAAAATAATCATAATTCTGGGCTTCCCTGGTGGCGCAGTGGTTGAGAATCCACCTGCCGATGCAGGGGACACGGGTTCGTGCCCTGGTCCGGGAAGATCCCACATGCCGTGGAGTGGCTGGGCCCGTGAGCCATGGACACTGAGCCTGTGCGTCCGGAGCCTGTGCTCCGCAATGGGAGAGGCCACAACAGTGAGAGGCCCACATACCACAAAAACAAAACAAAACAAAACAAAAAACAAACAAACAAACAAAAAATAATCATAATTCTGACAGCATGTTTTATCTTTATTAGTTCTTTTTAGGTACACATATAGAAATGTATGAAAGTTAAGTGAGCAATGTGGACAAAGAATGTCGCCTGCCATCAAGGCATCAGCCAGTGCAGCAGCCAGGACGGTGCACCCTAAGGGGGATTCAGGATGGAGAAAAACAAGATACTGACCCTAGATAGTTAAGATGCACATCAAAGGAATAATTTCAATGAGCCCAGATTCTTGCATTTTCCTACACATAGAAAAGCACTACAGTCATTAACTTGAGATGGCTGTTTGTTGTGATTAGCAGTAAACTTTTGATTTTTTTTTTCAAGCAAAAACTCCTATATATCCCGGCTCCTCCCTTACCTCTTTGCAACAGTTTCTCCGAGCAATCTGAGAGGCTGTCTCCTGGGCTATATTCCTTGGTAAGGGCCCCAAGTAAAACATAACTCTCACTTTTTAGGTTGTGCGTTTTCATCATTCGACACTTTTGGTGACCAACGAAGGGACCCAGAGCAAATTTCTCTCCTTCACCTGAACCCTACGAGGATCTGGAGACTTGGCACCAGCAGAGAGGCCTCTTGTGCTCGTTTGCCTACTTGGAGAGTTAGATGACTGGGTGAGCCTCTTCTGGGTCTTGGATCTCCTGTTATTGGCCGATGATCCTAAGTTTTATTTGGTGGTGTTAAGGTCCTCTCTGGAGGAGTAGGTTTTGCTTGAAACTTAGTTTCCAGGAGTGGGGTATCCTTAGTTGAAAGACACTGGGAAGATTTTATTATATGCGTAGAGAATTCATTCTTACAAATAATTACTCAATTGGGAACTAAAGGAAATCTTGCCCTAAAAATGGCCAAATGGGGATTTTTTGACATTCCAAAATTAATTTGTGTGTGTGTGTGTGTGTGTGTTTGCACAGCTAGAAAAAGCCGGCTTGGTAAGACATCTCTTCAGAATTCTGACCTTAAAAGAACAAAAACCCTTCTAGGGAGAACTTGCATTTCTCTCCCTGTGTCTTTGAGATGTAAATGTTCAACCTGATCTTAGGCTGTCTTTTCTGGGTTTTGAGAGCTTGGTCTCTGCCATCCAGAAGGTACGCATACAGCATATATTTGACAGCCAGTCAAATAGACTGGGATTCTGAGCAGTCTTTTTGTCTGGCTGTGCCGACTCTCAAAGGCCTTTGTCACCTTAACTTTCGTCGTGTCCACCTGTACAACGAAGGCCTTTACTTTCCTGGACATTTCTGAGAGTAAACTTTCTAAATCTTGTGCGGGCTCATGCTCTGCACTCTCTTGTGGAGCTGTCTCTTGAGTTTATTGGTTTGAGGAGCTATTAAGATAATACTCATCAATGGCCAGATGATGGATTCTTTGAAGAGGAGAAACTTCTAAATTGGTAAACTTTTAGAGAGCTCTCGTTATAAACAGCTGTTTTATTGGAACCTATAAAAAAACAAATTAGAAGGTGGATAAATTATATATATATAAAACAGCTAACCTAAGAAATCACTTTGTTTAAAACAAACAAAATGAACCAGTTTAGGAAGCCTGATTTGTGGTCTCAGCTTCACCTAATAAAAACATTAGGTTAATTAATGTTTAGTAGGTTGCTTAACAAGGAAATAAGAAAAAACTGAGGGGAAAGTCTAGCGGCTTCTTCCCAACAAGGTGGAAATTTTAAAGGGACTCATCCCAAAAGGATAAGAAATCTTTAGATGGTCATTAAGAAATGGGATAAATAAAAATGGATGTTAATGTGATTAAAACAAAGGTTTGATACAACACTACGTAAGGTTGGATGGGCCAAAGTGATCCCCCTATTGGTCCCCAACATTAAAGGGCCCCAAACAAATCCATTCTATTTACCCCAGTTTAGATATATATAGATATAGATAGATAGATAAAGTTTAAATATATAAACTTATATATGTATATAAAGTTTAGGAATTCTCTGGCGGTTCAGTGGTTAGAATTCCATGCTCTCACTGTGGAGGGCCCAGGCTCAATCCCTGGTCAGGGAACTAAGATTCCGTAAGTTGTGTGGCACGGCCAGAAAAATAAGCAACTAAAGTTTAAATATATAGAAAGTTTAAATATATGTGTGGGTGTTTGTTTGTTTATTTATAAAGCTGGAAGAAAATTACACTGAGATACCTGAGCAGCAATTGCTTAGGGCAACAGCTGGGCCAATTAGTCAAGTTAAAAGATTGACAAAGGGGCCTGAGTCCTTTGGCTCAACCCCTTACTGGGGTCCCCATAACCCTATATACAAAAATAGGCAAAATCATAAAAGGAGAACTTCTGGGACTCCTTTTTTTGCGGTACGCGGGCCTCTCACTGTTGTGGCCTCTCCCGTTGCGGAGCACAGGCTCTGGACGCGCAGGCTCAGCGTCCATGGCTCACGGGCCCAGCCGCTCCGCGGCATGTGGGATCTTCCTGGACCGGGGCACGAGCCCGTGTCCCCTGCATCGGCAGGCTGACTCTCAACCACTGTGCCACCAGGGAAGCCCTGGGACTCCTTTTAAGACCAAGGCTTGTTGATGGGGTCCTAAAAGAAACTAAACTTAATGGTATAAATGTTGGTAGAACTGAGATGAAAGTTTATAAAAACTGGTATATTTAAATGGGCTTATATGAGATGGTTATATCTCTTTTGCCTGATTATATTGTGGGATAGACATTATGTCTCACTGGGAAATGTTTCCTCTACCTGGTATTATAAGACAGGGCATAGAAATCTGCCCCCCAGGCAATATTAATTATACTAAAGAAAACCAGTAGGGTTAGCTGAGCCCACACAATATGAAATAAAAACTGGGAGCTAATATTCAGGGGTTAATAAAAACAATAATGGAGATTTTTGTTCTGGGTTTAACTTGTGCACTCAGAAAGAGGGTCTTTGTTGAATGCCTTGTGCAGACTTTTGAAGGCATGATAAATTGAACTCTAAAGTTCTAGAACATAGAATTCTTGATTTTCAGTTTAGTTGGAAATCATTCTCACTGATATAAAAAGGAAAATTAAAGAAAAGGTAGCTGGAAAAATCCATCTTTTAATATCATTTAGGTGGCAGACCAGTTATTTGGGGAATTAAAAGCAACTGTCTTTGTCTTGAAAATCTCTACAAATCAGAAATGTAAATACAGTCCACAATGACCTGAGACTGAGCCTAATTAGCTCAATCAGGTAAAACCTGAAACCAAAGTGGGAAAACGGGGCAAAAGGCCTTTTTAAACTCAAAAGACTGTAAAGGCTCTCTTACCCAAAATCTAATTCATAGCCCCCTTAAGGATTTATCAAGGACGAATACAAATCTTAAAAGTCTTTTCCACAAATAGTAAAGCCTTAGTCATCTGAGTAAATAAATTTAACTTATTCCAACTGTTATTTATATACTAGTAATATTATATTATAATACCTGCTTTATAACCAAGTTTTAAAGTGAAGCTATGAGATCTCTAGTTATGTCTGTTTTTATGTCTGTGTGTACATTACACATATGGTATGTCTTTACCTCAGAATTGTATTATCAAAATTAAATTATAAAAGAGCTCTATTTAATTGACTTTAAAGTAAATGCTTGCAAATTAAATATTTCTAAATATATAAAATTAAACTGGCCAGAATGAATTTCAGGTTCATGTGGTCTAGGAAATACTCAGTATTAAATTAATATTTGGTATTAAAGCTAGCTTAAGCTTGTTGGTTTAATCAATACAGATATGTCTTACTTTTATTGTACCTAGGTTTACTGAAGGTCAATAAGTTCATACTATTTATGTTGCAGTGTTTGTCAACAAGAAAAATTATCTTGGTATGATGATCTTTTCATAAGTTATAAAATAGAGGTAAATGAGGTAGAAGTTTTCAGATGAACTCATTAGGAATAATTATGTTTGGGGTATGTTTATCTAAAATAGTTTCTCCAGATATTTTAGTAACTTAAAACTAATTTAGAGTTTTGCTAAATTTAGTTAAATGATGAGAATTCACTGAATATCTAAATCATTTCAAGTAAGATAAAGTACTGGAACATTAATTGCTAAATGGGTCTAAGTTTGCCTAGTTTTGTCTTCTCATGAGAGGGAAACTAAAGATGTTTGGGTTTATTAGACATATGTCTTATACCATATTGAAGAAAGAAATTATACAAGGAGAAGATTTATGTTTCTAGAGGTTATGTAATATTCCTAAGTTTGCCAGTCAGGAAATATTGATATGACAAACAGTTCATAATTACTTGATTTTTGATTTTCACTTGCTTCTTGGAGATTAAGGTTTTTAAGGGTTAAAATTGTAATATATGTTATTAAAGCTACTGGGATAATTAGGGAAGCATTTCAGTATGCGAGGAAAGTGGGATGTGTGTTTTCAGTAAAAGAAGGTATGAGGAATGGAAATGCATTTTGCTTAGGGAAAAGAAAGTGGTTTTGTCCTAAAGCTGGTTATTTCTAAATGGGAAAGGAAAATGAGAGATAAACTAATATAGATACAGAAAGTTGTGGAAGCTTTGTAGAAAGAGAGCCCTGAGAAAAGAGCTTTGTGTATGATCAGGCTGGGATTGGATTGAATTTAACCGGGTAAGTGAATTTTGTTATTGAGGGTGAGCTGGTGCAGGATTGGAGTTTGGTTTTCTCTCTATTAAGACCACAAAGTTTTCTTGGAATGTTGAGCTACTTTTGATAACAGATTGTGAGTTTCTTTGCCTTCTAAATGATCTGTATTTGCCTTAAAAATCTTTTATTTTCGTTTTGGTTAAATGAATAATGTTTCACAGTGACCTATGATCCTACTTAACCAAGTGTTTTAAAACTGTTTGCTATGTAACAAAACAACCCCCAAATGCAATGTCTTAAAAAATAACCATTATTATTACAGTTTTCAGAACATAAGGCTGAGAGGCAGCTTAACTAGGCCAGTTGGGATGACTGGGGCAAGCCCAATGACTCGGCACACCTCCATTCATTGCTTACCCTCTGGTAGCCTAGCCCAGGTGTGTTCTCATTGCAATGGCTGTGAGGGAGAGAGCAAGCCCAACTGTGCAAGTGCGTTTCCGGCTCTGCCTGTATCACACCTGCTAATATCTCACAGGCATAAGCAAGTTACACAATTGAACATGGAGTCAAAGGTGGGGCTGAGTATCCCATGCACAGTGGGAAAGCCCAACAAAGTTAAATGACAAGCTGCATAGGTGGGTAAAATAATGGAGCCGATGTTGAAATTACTACAGAGGGAGACAGAAAATGAACATATATTATGAGAAGTAGTGATAACTACATAAGAAAAAATAGTGTATGGAAATAATGTTAAGGTGGGGATAGGGGTGATAGAGGGTGCTACTTTTGATAGGATGGTCAAGGAAAACCGCTTTGATTAGGAGATATTTGAGGAGAGCCCTTAACGTGAAGAGGGCCCATTTAGGGAATTTGAGGAACAGAGGCTAAAAGGAACAAAATTTAAAAATAATGAAATAAAGGAATAAGAAAACAAAAGTGAAAAGAAAACTCAGCTGGAAACTATGAACTTGTATTCCCATCAGCCCATATGGTTGCATGATCACTTTTATACATTTATTTAATGCGTTTTCAGGGTTGAAAAGATCCATGAACTTCATTTGCTGCTCATGTTGTTTACAGGACCTGTAGTCTGATGATGAAATCAGTATTTCAGACTGAGGCAGTCACCACTTTTGTCTTTTTTTTTTTCCCCTGCAATATCCTTTATTTATCATTTTTGTCTTTCCCTCAACTTGCTTTTTTTCCTTTTCCAGTTTTATTGAGATATAATCGACATACAGCACTGTATAAGATTAAGGTGTACAGCATGATGATTTGACTTACATACATCGCGAAATGATGACCACAATAATTTAGTGAACGTCCATCATCTCATATAGCTACAAAATAAAAGAAAAAAATGGGCTTCCCTGGTGACGCAGTGGTTGAGAGTCTGCCTGCCGATGCAGAGGACGTGGGTTCGTGCCCCGGTCCGGGAGGATCTCGCATGCCACGGAGCGGCTGAGTCCGTGGGCCGTGGCTGCTGGGCCTGGACCTCCGGATCCTGTGCTCCGTGGCAGGAGAGGCCACAGTAGTGAGAGGCCCATGTACTGCAAAAAAATTAAAAGAAAAAGAGAAACAATTTTTTCCTTGTGATGAGAACTCTTAGGATTTACTCTCTCAACAACTTTCATATATAATGTACAGCAGAGTTCATTATATCTATTATGTTGTACATTACAGCCCCAGTACTTATTTATCTTATAACTGGAAGTTTGTTCCTTCTGATCACCTTCATTCAATTCCCCCTCCTTCCGCACCCATATCCCTGATTCCAGTAACCAGAAATCTGATTCTTTTTCTGTAAGTTTGTTTGTTGAAGTATAATTGATCTACAGCACTATGTTAGTTCCTGGTACACAAATATTGATTTGATATTTCTATACATTTCAAAATGATCACAGTGATAAATCTGGTTACCCTCTGTCACCATATAAAGATACTATGTGATTATTGACTGTATTCCCCACACTGTACATTTCATCTCTGTGACTCATTTATTTCATAGCTGGAAGTTCTTACCTCTTAATTTCCCTCACTTATTATTTCACTCTTCCCGTACCACCCACTCTCCCCTCTGGCAACCATCAGTTTGTTCTCTGTATTTATGACTTTGTTGCTGTTTTATTATATTTGTTCATTTGTTTTATTTTGGGGGTTCCACATATAACTGAAATCATACAGTATTTGTCTCTGTCTCATTTATTTCACTAAGCATAATACCCTCCATATCCATCCATGTTGTTGCAAATGGCAAGATTTCATTCTTTCTTATGGCTGAGTAGTATTCCTTTGTATATATATGTATATACATATATATATATACACACACACACACACACGCACACACATATATATATACACACACCACGTCTTCTTTATCCATTTATCTATCAATGGGCACTTGAGTTGCTTCCATGTCTTGGCTATTTGTGAATAATTCTGCAATGAATAGAGATGCATATACCTTTTCGAATTAGCATTTTTGTTTTCTTTGGAAAAATACCCAGAAGTGGAATTGCTGGATCATATAATAGTTCTATTTTTAATTTTTTGAGAAATACCCACACTGTTTTCCATAATATCTGCACCAATTTACGTTCCTGCCAACAGTGCTCCCTTTTCTCCACTCCTTGTCAACACTTGTTATTTGTTGTCTTTTTGGTGGTAGCCATTCTGACAGTGTGAGGTGATATCTCATTGTGGTTTTGATTTGCATTTTCCTGATGATTAATGACGTTGAGCATTTTTCTTGTATCTGTTGGCCATCTACCATGTTTGTCTTTTCATAGCAAATGTATTAATAGATTTTATGTAGCTAGGGAAAAAGTCAAATAGTTTGTATTGGGCATAGCCACTGAAAGATAAAATTGGAATCCTATAGCTAAAATTTTTGAACCACCTCAAGACCAGCTCAAATGCTTGAAATAGTGAGTAGAATTAAAGCTTCCTGGTTTAGGAACTGCTCCATTAACAAAAAATGTTGGGGAAAAAAAAGCGTCAAATTTGTATTCAATAACTTAAAATTGAAATCAATTACATTTCTTTTTTAAAAGATATGAATCTGCATGAAAAGTAAGAAAGTTTTTAGTATGTCATAATTAACATTGAAATGGGACCTCTTTGTTTCCTGGTGCGTGAGGAGACGGAATTCAGAGTGCCGTT
Organism: Grampus griseus; assembly: GCF_964374135.1. Lineage (NCBI taxonomy): Eukaryota > Metazoa > Chordata > Mammalia > Artiodactyla > Delphinidae > Grampus > Grampus griseus. Next base: position 42,731,532 of record NC_139000.1, on the reverse strand, counting down.
TAAAGGAGCTCCAGAGGCAGGAGCGAGCCGCGGCCATCAGCGTGGACCCCAGAGATGGGCATGAGATGCTAAGACTGCTGCTGCCGCCACCAAGAAGCCTGTGTGCAAACACAGGTCACTGTCCACACCTCCCCTCCCGGGAGCCTGTGTAGCCCGCCACTTCCAGGGTCCCATGAGCCAGGGACAACTTCCCCAGGAGAACGCATGGCATGCCTCAGGCTGGTGCAACATCACGCTGGCCTCTGCCACCACAGGCTCGCCCCACATCCGTACCCCTCCCTCCACCCCGGCACCCTGGCCTGAACGAGCCAGAACCCCCGAATCAGCTGCTTCTTTAACCCCGTCCTATGTGAGTGAAGAACAGACGCCCTCAGGCAACTTACACTCATAGGAGGGTCCAAATCCAAAGCTGAACCCCGGGAACTTTGATTGCAATTCAATGCAATCCCTATCAAACTACCACTGGCATTTTTCACAGAACTAGAACAAAAAATTTCACAATTTATATGGAAACACAAAGGACACCGAATAGCCAAAGCAATCGAGAAAGAAAAACGGAGCTGGAGGAATCAGGCTCCCTGACTTCAGACTATACTACAAAGCTACAGTAATCAAGACAGTATGGTACTGGCACAGAAACAGAAATATAGATCAATAGAACAGGGTAGAAAGCCCAGAGATAAACCCACACACATATGGTCACCTTATCTTTGATAAAGGAGGCAAGAATATACAGTGGAGAAAAGACAACCTCTTCAATAAGTGGTGCTGGGAAAACTGGACAGCTACATGTAAAAGAATGAAATTAGAACACTCCCTAACACACAAAAATAAATTCAAGGGCTTCCCTTGTGGCACAGTGGTTGAGAGTCCGCCTGCCAATGCAGAGGACACGGGTTCGTGCCCCAGTCTGGGAAGATCCCACATGCTCTGGAGCGGCTGGGACTGTGAGCCATGGCCGCTGAGCCTGCACATCCGGAGCCTGTGCTCCGCAACAGGAGAGGCCACAGCAGTGAGAGGCCCGCGTATCACAAAAACAAAAACAAAACAAAACAAAAAAAACTCAAAATGGATTAAAGACCTAAATGTACGGCCAGGCACCATCAAACTCTTAGAGGAAAACATAGGCAGAACACTCTATGACACACATCACAGCAAGATCCTTTTTGACCCATCTCCTAGAGAAATGGAAATTAAAACAAAAATAAACAAATGGGACCTAATGAAACTTAAAAGCTTTTGCACAGCAAAGGAAACCATAAACAAGATGAAAAGAAAACCCTCAGTATGGGAGAAAATATATGCAAAGGAAGCAACTGACAAAGGATTAATCTCCAAAATATACAAGCAGCTCATGCAGCTCAATATTAAAAAAACAAACAACCCAATCCAAAAATGGGCAGAAGGCCTAAATAGACATTTCTCCAAAGAAGATATACAGATTGCCAACAAACACACGAAAGAATGCTCAACATCATTAATCATTAGAGAAATGCAAATCAAAACTACAATGAGATATCATCGCACACCGGTCAGAATGGCCATCATCAAAAAATCTACAAACAGTAAGTGCTGGAGAGGGTGTGGAGAAAAGGGAACCCTCTTGCACTGTTGGTGGGAATGTAAATTGATACAGCCACTATGGAGAACAGTATGGAGGTTCCTTAGAAAACTAAAATTAGAACTACCATATGACCCAGCAATCCCACTACTTGGCATACACCCTGAGAAAACCATAATTCAAAAAGAGTCATGTGCCAAAATATTCATTACAGCTCTGTTTACAATAGCCAGGATGTGGAAGCAACCTAAGTGTCCATCGACAGATGAATGGATAAAGAAGATGTGGCACATATATACAATGGAATATTACTCAGCCATAAAAAGGAACGAAACTGAGTTATTTGTAGTGAGGTGGATGGACCTAGAGACTGTCATACAGAGTGAAGTAAGTCAGAAAGAGAAAAACAAATACCACATGCTAACACATATATATGGAATCTAAAAAAAAAAGAAAGAAAGAAAAATAACCCACAAAACTTTCAAATGGGAGAAAAACCAATATGGTGGTTAAAAATATTTGGTGGGCCAAAAAGTGCCTTCAGTTTTTTAAGTAAAACTAGAAGACACATTTTTCATTTTCACCAAGAACTTTATTGAACAACATAGTCACCCTTTTGTTCCACTACCTTCTGCCATTTTCCAGGCAACTTCATAATTCCATCTTCCCCAAAGTTTTAATCTTTTTGAGCAAGTACTGTTCCAGGTGCCTTTTACAGTATTCTATGGAATTGAAATTTTTTCCATTAAGAGAATTGTGTAAAGACGAAAATAAACGTAAATCCAAAGGTGCAATGTCTGGTGAATATGGCAGATGAATCAGAACTTCCCAGCCAAGCTGTAACAGTTTTTGCCTGGTCATCAGAGAAACGTGTGGTCTTGCGTTATACTGAAGCAAGATTATGCGTTTTCTGTTGACTAATTCTGGACTCCTTTCATCGAGCGCCAGTTTCTTTTGGTCTAATTAGGAGCAGTACTTGTTGAAATTAATTGTTTTGTTTTGGGGAAGGAGTTCATAAGAGAGGACTCCCTTCCACTCCCACCATATACACAACATCACTTACTTTGGATGAAGACCAGCCTTCAGTGTGATTGGTGGTGGTTCATTTCTTTTGCCCCACAATCTCTTCTGTTCCACATTATTGTACAGTATCCATTTTTCAAAGCCTGTCACAATTTGTTTTAAAAACGGAACGTTTTCATTACATTTCACTAGAGAAATTGTCAAGAAGGTTTTTTTCTCTTAACTTATGTGGAAGCCAAACATCAGAGCGATTCACATAACCAAGCTGGTACAAATGATTTTCAACACTTGATTTGGGTATTTTGAGTATGTCGGCTATCTTTCGCGTGGTATAACATTGATTTTTTTTTCAAATATTGTTTTGATTTGATCACTATCAACTTCAACTGGTCTACCTGACCATGGAACATTGATCAGTGAGAAATCTCCAGCGTGAAACTTTGCAAACCACTTTTGACACATTTGATCAGTCACAGCACCTTCTCCATACACTGCACAAATCTTTCTTTTTGCATTTCAGTTGCATTTTTACCTTTCTTGAAACAATAAAGCATAATATGCCGAAAATGTTGTTTTCCTTCCATCTTCAATAGTAAAATGGCTACATAAAAATTCACCAATTTTGATGTCTTTTTATAAATGCACGCTGATATGACAGCTGTAACATACAATCTAACAAAATTGTTTCAAATGAAGTTAAAGACAACTAAGTGCTACTAGAGCCATCTTATGGAAACAACAAAATGAACGTTTTGGCCCACCCAATATCATACATATTATAGATTTTAATTTTCTAATCCGAAGTTTACTTGAAAATATTTTAGGACTTATTTTAGAAAATACATAAAAGTTAATTTATAATCACTGTCACCCACCTCCTAGAGAAATGGAAATAAAAACAAAAATAGACAAATGGGACGAAATGAAACTTAAAAGCTTTTGCAGACCAAAGGAAACCATAAACAAGATGAAAAGACAACCCTCAGAATGGGAGAAAATATTTGCAAACAAAACAACAGACAAAGGATTAATCTCCAAAATATACATGCAGCTTGATATCAAAAACCAAACAACCCGATCGAAAAATGGGCAGAAGACCTAAATAGACATTTCTCCAAAGAAGATACACAGATCGCCAACAAACACATGAAAGGATGCTCAGCATCACTAATCATTAGAGAAATGCAAATCAAAACTACAATGAGATACCACCTCACACCAGCCACAATGGCCATCATCAAAATATCTACAAACAATAAATGCTGGAGAGGGTGTGGAGAGAAGGGAACCCTCTTGCACTGTTGGTGGGAATGTAAATTGATACAGCCACTGTGGAGAACAGTTTTTTAAGTTCCTTAAAAAACTAAAAATAGAACTACCATATGACCCAGGAATCCCACTGCTGAGCATATACTCTGAGAAAATCATAATTCAAACAGAGTCATGGGGCTTCCCTGGTGGCGCAGTGGTTGAGAATCTGCCTGACAATTCAGGGGACACAGGTTCGAGCTCTGGTCTGGGAAGATCCCACATGCCGCGGAGCAACTGGGCCCGTGAGCCACAATTACTGAGCCTGCACGTCTGGAGCCTGTGCTCCGCAACAAGAGAGGCGGTGATAGTGAGAGGTCCACGCACTGCGATGAAGAGTGGCCCCCGCTTGCCACAACTAGAGAAAGCCCTCGCACAGAAACGAAGACCCAACGCAGCCATAAAAAAAAAAAAAAAAAAAAAAAAGTCACGTACCACAATGTTCACTGCAGCACTTTTTACAATAGCCAAGACTTGGAAGCAGCCTAAGTGTCCATCGACAGATGAATGGATAAAGAAGATGTGGCACATATATACAATGGAATATTACTCAGCCATAAAAAGAAACAAAATTGAGTTATTTGTAGCGAGGTGGATGGACCTAGAGTCTGTCATACAGATTGAAGTAAGTCAGAAGAGAAAAACAAATGCCATATGCTAACACATATATATGGGATCTAAAAAAAAAAAATGGTTCTAAAGAACCTAGGGGTAGGACAGGAATAAAGATGCAGACTTGAGGACATGGGGAGGGGGAAGGGTAAGCTGGGATGAAGTGAGAGAGTAGCATTGACATATACTCTACCAAATGTAAAATAGATAGCCAGTGGGAAGCAGCCGCATAAGCACAGGGAGATCAGCTCGGTGCTTTGTGACCACCTAGAGCAGTGGGATAGGGAGGGTGAGAGGGAGACGCAAGAGGGAGGGGATATGGGGATATATGTATACGTATAGCTGATTCACTTTGTTATACAGCAGAAACTAGCACAACATTGTAAAGCAATTATACTCCAGTAAAGATGTTAAAAAAATAAAAAAAATTAAAAATAAATAAATAAAAAGAAAATTTGTTTAAAATATTGATTACTTCAATTTGAAGATTAATTTGGAAGGATTTTATGTCAAAAATTCCACTAGATGGTGCTCTTTTAACTTCCTTAAAGGAAAACTGACGAAGTTTGAATTTGTAGCTGATGCCTAACTCAGCTAATTTAATGGTAACAAAACCAAATTAGCGCATCTGACTCAGAATTCCCTTGGATATAAAAAGCACAGGATATAATCTAAGAACAGTATAATTGTGATAACTAATTGATGAAGACTACTTTTGTTAGCAGTGGAAAAATACCATGATTACTTTCAAGGAAGAGATTCTGGGAATATTATGTTGTGCTCTTTAGAAAATAAGACTTTATACAATGTGAACATTGGGAAATTTTAGACACTATCAGGTTTTACTTAATAAGTGCTGAATTTATAAAATTTAATGAGTTTAATAAAAAACACACTACTGATATACATGAGGCTCAAATTTGCCAATAGCCTGTTAAAAATTAAAATCTATCCTCAATCTGTGACACTATGAGTGAATTATATATGTAATATGATATAATATAACACAAAACTGAATTGTATATATAGGAAGCACATATGCTATCTCTACATGACACAGACAAGGTTACTTATTAAAATATTGGAGCATACTACAACTTCTATATCACATTCATGTGTGTTCATGTGTATGCAGACTGAGAGGCAAGAGATTTGTTTGCTCATAGCCCCACACACATGCCTATGCTGTTAGTTAACAGCATATCTTATCAACATTGATAGAAGTACATAAACTTAGAAAACAGGTTTACATACAGTTTGTTAAATATCCATTTATAGGTTAGCATATTTCCAGGTAAGTAGTTTTAAATAAAGAATGCAGAGACAAACTGTGATTAAAACAGCAAAAAATAGAATATGTGGAGGTGACTGTTTGGTTTATTTATGGATCAGTTAAGATTCTTATCAGGAATTATGTTATACCGTGATGATAAAAGCATATATTACAACAGGAAGCATTCATATACTGCAAAAGTACAAAAATAATGTGGACACTTGTTGAATTGATGAACCCTCATTAACAATGAATCGTTATTTTAATATTGAAGCTGTGTGTGTTTAAGTAGTTGTTAAGTGTTGACATGAACTTAATTTTCTAAATAAAAGCATATTACTGATAACATAAGTTTCGAGTGTGGTAGTAACGCTTTTGTTATTAAAATCTATTCTATTAAAGTGACTTCAATATCAAAAAAACAAACAACCCAATCCAAAAATGGGCAGGACTTAAATAGACATTTCTCCAGAGAAGATATACAGATTGCCAACAAACACATGAAAGAATGCTCAACATCACTAATCATTAGAGAAATGCAAATCAAAACTACTGTGAGGTATCACCTCACACTGATCAGAATGGCCATCATCAAAAAGTCTACAATAAGGCCATAAAACAATGAGGTAAAACAAAACAAAACAAAACAAAAAAAGTCTACAAACAATAAATGCTGGAGAGGGTGTGGAGAAAAGGGAACCCTCTTGCACTGTTGGTGGGAATGTAAATTGATACAGCCACTATGGAGAACAGTATGGAGGTTCCTTAAAAAACTAAAAATAGAACTACCATACGACCCAGCAATCTCACTACTGTGCATATACCCTGAGAAAACCATAATTCAAAAAGAGTCATGTACCACAATGTTCACTGCAGCACTATTTACAATAGGCAGGACATGGAAGCAACCTAAGTTGCATCGACAGATGAATGGATAAAGAAGATGTGGCACATATATACAATGGAATATTAGTCAGCCATAAAAAGAAACAAAATTGAGTTATTTGTAGTGAGGTGGATGGACCTAGAGTCTGTCATACAGAGTGAAGTAAGTCAGAAAGTGAAAAACAAATATCGTATGCTAACACATATATATGGAATCTAAAAAAAGAAAAAAGGTTCTGATGAACCTAGGGGCAGGACAGGAATAAAGATGCAGATGTAGAGAACAGACTTGAAGACACGGGGAGGGGGAAGGGTAAGCTGGGACAAAGTGAGAGAGTGGCATGGACATATATACACTACCAAATGTAAAATAGATAGCAGCTGCATAGCACAGGGAGATCAGCTCGGTGCTTTGTGACCACCTAGAGGGGTGGGATAGGGAGGGTGGGAGGGAGTCGCAAGAGGGAGGGGATATGGGGATATATGTATACGTATAGCTGATTCACTTTGTCATACAGCAGAAACTAACACAGCATTGTAAAGCAATTTTACTCCAATAAAGATGTTAAAAAAAAATGACTTCAGTTAGATATCTCTTAGTAGGTGAATCAAAAGACCTTGCAAGTACTCACCAATAGCTAAATTTCATTGAGTTTTCTCAGTTTTTATCTTTTTTAACATCTCTACAATTTTGATATTGTTGCCCACCTCTTCTTGCTATAAATCCTTCTTGGATTTCTTTGTCATCCCACTCCAAGCACACTGGTTCCTGTCCTTGGCTTCCTACCTCATGTCCATTTGGCTCTTCCCTAAATGAGAACGTTTCCTCACTGTTCTATTCTCAGCCTGCCTTTCTTTCTTTACATTCCTTTACTCCTGTGTCATCTACACATTGAATGTAGATAATTGCTTCTGTGTAGGAAGCTCTTAAGTGTTCATCTTTTGTCCTGGACTCTCACTGGGGTTTCATTCCTTAATTTCTAACTATTTCCAGACAAATTACACTGTGTCCTGGATATTTCCTCCTAGATTTCAAATCTCATGGAATCAAGCAAAAACTGAACTCCTTATCATCTCCTATAAAAGCAATGCCTCATTTTTATATTTCAGCTATTATGAATGACAAAATCTTGGAATTATTTTATTTATCTCACTCACCATATTTAGTTTCCAAGGCTCCATGCCTTTCTATTTGTTTCAACTGCCATGACCTAGTTGAGCTCCATAGTTGCCACCTGCCTTAATCTCAACAGTGACGTCCTGGTGCTCTCTAACTCTGGACTGTCTCACCCCACTCCATCCTGGTCAGTGCCTCCTATCTGTATGTTTCAGGTTATTTGCGTTAACAGATAGTTTGGGTAGAGTAGGCAAGACAGAGTGACAGCGAGTGGCCTTAGAACTGCACACTGAGGTGGCTTAGGCTCTGGGAAAGGGCTTCACGGAAGCGACAACACACACAGGGTCACACAGCCTCCAATGCAGCCAATGGTTCACAAAGGTAGGATAGAGAATAGAAACAGGAAATCGAGACAGTGGTCAGTATTCAATAGTCCAGAGAGGCAAAGAATTCATATCTGGGAGGTCTTTCCAATCCTGTCTAAGGCTCAGGAATGGAGAGCCTGCACTGAATGAAGGAGGGGAGTGGTATCATGTGCTATCATGCGGCTCCTGTGCACAGGACCATTAAGAGCAGACACCAGCACTTCATCTGGGAAGCCTGTCTTCTGCAGCCTTCATCTTGACCCACCTCGCACTTCACTGCCTGACCTGTTCTTTTTTTTTTTTTTTTTTTTTTTTTGCGGTACGCAGGCCTCTCACTGTTGTGGCCTCTCCCGTTGCGGAGCACAGGCTCCGGACGCGCAGGCTCAGCGGCCATGGCTCACGGGCCCAGCCGCTCGGCGGCACGTGGGATCCTCCCGGACCTGGGCACGAACCCGCGTCCCCTGCATCTGCAGGCAGACTCTCAACCACTGCGCCACCAGGGAAGCCCCCTGACCTGTTCTTGACTAACCTTGATCCTTGGACTCATTACATATTTATAGACTGACAGGTGCTGCCAGTCCTGACACTTAATCTGATCTCTGGCCCTGAGTCTGGCTTCTTTCCTCACCCACAGTTTGCATTTACTCCCTTCGATGATACTGCTTTCCTCTCAGCCAAACATCTCCCTGGGCACAGACTCAACTGCAGGTCCTGACTCAGCTCTCCGCAGAGAAAGATATATACAGAACTGTTAATTAGGTATAAGATTGTTAGATAATGAAAGAGAGAAAAGAGAGCTCTAAGGTATTTCGGAGGTAGTTATTCCAGGAAGTGGATATAACCCCAAGGATTGAGTGAGTAAAGGGACAGACTTGGAAACTTAGAAGAGGAGTCCTCGAGATGAAACACGGACCTCTGAGGAAGCTGTGTCTCCAAGTTGAGAGAAGCATACTTAGGAGGAGGAACAATGAGGTTGGTTCTGATGTCTCTGAGATGGTGAGATGATACTGATTCTGCAGGTTGTGGAAAATGCAAGGCAGATTCAGGTGCTGCCGTTGGCTGAAGAAAGGTTGCTGGGGTGACAACAGAAGGAAGTAGCCAGGCAGCTTCATGGGGAGCAGACATAAAGGAGCAAGCCTCTTCTTCCCCTTCCAGCCCCTCTAGGGCCCCCTTTTGGCAAAACCTAAATAGGAACCAGCTGCCAATGCCCAATGTGGTTTGCAATGTGCCCCAGCATCATAGAGCTGCACATTGAAGTGTAGGTTTAGAGCTGATTGGCAGTAATTCAATACCGGGCAGGTGTGCCTTTTCTTCCTTCCACAAATATGTGAGTGTCTACCTTGTTCTAGGCACAGAGGATAGAACAATGAACAAAACAATAATATTTTCTCCTCGAGTAGCTTACATTACATTATATTATTACATTATAATGAGGAAAGATAGGTGGACAAAAAATAAGTAAAAAACATAGCATGTCAGGTGGTAAGTGCTCTGAGGAAAGGTAAAGCAGGGAAGGTGATAGGACAGCTGAGGGGTGGGAAGGGCAGGTATCAAGGTTAACCAGGCTGTTAAAGGAAGGGTTGAGCAAATGACACAGAGTAAACAAAGATGGAGGGACTGAGTCACGAAAATATGTGAGGAAAGAGCTTCTACATAAGGGTAGGGTGGAGAGGAAGGCCGATTGTGCCGGGCCTTATCTGCCATCAGAAGGGGTGTGGCCATTATCATGGTGATATGGGCCGCATATTAGCAGCTTTGGAGCACAGAAGTGACACGATCTCATGTGTTTTTGAAGGATCCTTCTGGGTGCTCTTTTGAAATTAGATTCTCCTCCCTGGATTCATCTTGGCCCAGCCATCAGGAACCTAATTCTGGGTCTAGAGTCTGGCCTTCCAAATGCATCCTTTTTGTCTCTCTGTACCTGCCTTTCATAGTACTTCAGTGGGCGCCCAGCCGAGGTTCAGATGCCTCTTCTCTTGGGCCTGCAACTTCACTCCACAATCACGGTCTCTGTTTTTTGTACCCTCTGAATAGCCTCTCCTGCAGTTGGTCTTGATATATTAACCTACATCTCTGGTGGTACGCTCAGCCTTGTGAGAGTTGGGGGTGGCTTCTTATCCAACATTTGTTCATTCTTTCAACAAATATAAATTGAAAACCTACTATGTGACAAGTACTCATGTACTGAGGATGACAGTGAACTAGATACATCAGTGCCCTGTTCTAGAGGTAGCAGTGATGGAGGAGACAAAAATTTTAAAAACCTGTAAAGAAGATAATTTCAGAGAGTGATAAATGACATGAAGATAACAAGTTGGCTATGACAGAGTATGACAGCTGGCTACTGGAGACTGAAAGGTCAGGGAAGGCCTCTGTTTAGGCCTTAGATATTTGAGCAGAAACCTGAATGATAAGCAGTCAGCCATGTGAAAATCTGGGGTCAGCAAACACTGATGGGCGTCAGCATTTGAGAGTCCTCTTAATCTGGGAAATGGTCATTTGAGATATTTAGAGCCAGAGGAATGTGCTTGAAAATCCCTTATTGTACATCTCTCTCTCTCTCTCTCTCTCTAGTATTTTACTGGGACCACAGAGTAATTGATATTTTAACGCTTTCTGATAAGGCATCACATTCAGATACTTTTCTTTCTCAAATATGTGAACTATTACCTGCCGTATCAGTAAACAAAGGATGTTGCAGCCATCAAGCCATCACGTTACAGCCACCCAGGTGGTGAGCCCTGAGGGAACTCAGGATGGAGACAAAGGGGCTGTACCCTGCCAAGTCCATCTAGCAGTCAGCTGCTGCAGCTATCCCCTGACGGTGCACCCTGAGGAAACTCAGGGTGAGAAAACACAGGATACTGACCCCAGATAGCTGAGGTGCATATCAAAGGAATGATTTTAGTGAGCCCAGACTCTTGCATCTTCCCATACATAGAAAAGTGCTAAATTCCTTAACTTGAGATAGCTACTTTTCTTTTATTAACAGTAATCTTTTGATGTTCCGACTACTTGGTCTTTTGTTGCAAAAACTCCTATATATGATGGCTCTCCCCCTTGCCTCTTTGGAACAGTTTCTTAGTGTTATCTGAGATGCTGTGTCCCAGGCTTGAAGTCCTCAGAATGTCTGTCAAATTCTCAACTTTTAGGTTGTGCACTTTTTTTTCAGTCAACACATATTTTACCAAGTATCCTGTGTAGGGATATTAAAGAACCATGTGGAATCTCTTAACTCAGGCTCATCTGATCCTCAGGTGTATCCCTTATTGGACCCCAAATTAGCAGAGCCTTTTAAAATATTGTTTCAAGATAATTATATTGATACATTCATAGAAAGTTGCAAAAAAATTTCAAGGAGTTCCCACATCCCGTTCACCCAGTGCTCCCCAAAGGTAACATCCTGCAATACCAAAACCAGGAAATAAATATATGGGTACCATTCATGGTACCAATGCTTATTCAGATTTCACCAGTTTTATGTGCACTCATTTGTGTGTATGTGTACAGTTTTATGCAATTATATGTAATCATTACCACAATCAAGATGCAGAAGTGTTCCAAAAACATAAGGTCCTTTCCTTCTATCCATTTGTAGCCACACCTATCCCTCCACCCCATACCTAACCCTTGGCAACTTCTAATCTGTTCTCTATTTCCATAACTTTGTTATTTCAAGAATTTTTTATAAATGGAATCATAGCTTTCACTCAGCTTAATTCTCCTGAGATCCATCCAAGTTGTTGCATGTATCAATAGTTTATTCCTTTCATTGCTGAGTAGTATTCCATGTTATGGGTGTACAGCCTAGTTTGTTTAACCATTCATCTGTAGGAAAACATTTGGGTTGTTTCCAGTTTTTGACCATCATGAATAAAGCTGTTATGAACATTCATGTATGAGTTTTTGTGTGAACACATATTTCCCTTTCTCTGGGATAAATGTCCAGGAGCATAATTGCTAGTTCAGATGGTAGGTGCATATATATTTTATTATTATTTTCTAGAAACTGCTAAACTGTTTTCCAGAGTGACTATGCCATCTCACTTTCCCACCGCTGATGCATAAATGATCCAGTTTCTCCACATCCTCACTAACATTTTGAGTTATCACCTATTCTTTTTACAGCCATTCTGATAGGTATGTAGTGGTAGATCATTTGTGGTTTTAGCCATTTCCCCAATGGCTAATGGTGTTGAGCATATTTTCATGTGCTTATTTGACACCTGTATATCCTTTTCAGGAAATGTCTGTTCAATTCTTTTGGCTGACTTTTGAGAATTCACACATGTTTGTATATCAATTCTCCACCAAGATTGGGACCTTGCTTACAAACTTCAGTTGGCTGTTATTCTAGGAAGAGCAATTCATCCATGTGCATATGCAGTTTCCCGAAGCATTACAAAAGAATATCCACTATAATGACATTTCCAGTACACCCCTCTTCACCAGTTTAGAAGAATAAATTAAGTTTACATCTTCCTTTTTTTTAATGTTCCAAGTATACAGCATACAGTTGAATGTAATGAAACTCAGTCTCCTTGGTTCAAAATCTCCAAAGCTGATTTGTTTTAGACTAAAAGCATTTCAATTAGTATGAGTAAGAGAAGTGTTATTATACTTGGTTCGTAGTTATCTTCTTACTTTATTTAGACAGATTTCTTATTTTGGGTAAAAAGATACATGCTCACTGTAAAAGAAATTTTTTTAAGCTTGAGAGAACAGAGAAAATACATATTATCCGAAGTCTCATTGTCTAGGTAGAGATAATCACCGTTAACATTTGGTGAGCATACATCTAGATTTCTTTCTGTATATATATTCTCTGCACACTTAAAACACATCCACAATTTATATAATTGATATATTATTCTGCACCTTGTTTCTCATAAGTGTATATCACTGACTTCTTTCCATATTAGTATAGATCTTCATTTTTAAAACTTGCATAGTAACTCATTGTGTGTGTGTGTTTACTTAATCATGTTCCCTATAGTGGACATTTAGATTGTTTCTAATTTTTTGCTATTATAAACAATGCTTTAATGAATGTGCTTGTGGGATAGCTTGTTGAATATTTATAGTTATTTTCTTAGAGTAAATCTCAAGAAGTGGGATTGCTGAGCTAAGTCATATGCACATGTATGTGCACATATATATATGTCAGTTTGTACATGTTTACAAACTGCCTTTTAGAAAGATCGTGTTGATTTAAATTTTCACATACACTACCTGGGTAAGGTTCTCGTAAATCTTTCTTAATCTTTTCCTTGTGTCTCCCTTCTAACAAATTTCTCTCTTTTATTTTTTTCTTAAGGATTGGAACACATATCCAAATGACTTTTGATCATTTATATATATATTTTTTAACATTTTGGTTTATTTCTTGTCCTTTTTTCTATGGACTTTAATTTTCGTTTATAATTTTTAAACTGCTAACTGAGATAGGAGTGCAGGGCTTTATGAGGCTAGTCAGGAAAAGTCCTGTAGAATGGCCATCTTCTAGACCTTTTCCTCCAAAAAACCTTTCAGGAACCTGGTGTATTTCAATGGTTTTGTTATCTGAACATCTAGCTTAGTTCCACAATAGTGATGGGAATGATAAGGACAAGCAGCATGGCAATGACATTAACTTGTGGACAGAGTAATTACAATTAGGAGGAAAAAAAAATGTCCACCTAACACTAGATAAGAATTCAGTTACAACATGTCTTCTTTTTTATTTCCAACAGTTTCTCAGAATTTTTCTCATTGTTCTCTTTAGCAAATAAAAGCTGATACTTCTAAAATTTCAGCAGCACACTCTCCCTCACCCCAATTCCACAGTATTTTCATGGATTGTAGAAAACTAGTGTGAAGTGTTTGCAAGATACTTAAAGCATATTTTTGGAGTGAGTTCTAGAAGTTCCTGTACTTTAAATTTATGGTGCTAGATATAACAGTGGAATTTTCTAGCTACTGTATATCTGGCTTCTTATTAATGATAGTACAGTAGCAAAATACCTGATTATAGAAACCTTTTCCTTTTTCTAGGCATTTTAGCTTCTATTAATTTCTCTGTTCAGGTATTCTGAGCTGGATTTCCAATGTCATTAGCCAAATGCAAGAGGAGCAGGTGGGATGGTGGAGTGGAGTCAGCCAGAAGTAACAAGTTCCATCTGTTTCTGCAGAAAATTAGTTGTGTCAACTTGGACGAATCCCTAGCATTGCAGCTTCATTATCTTAAAGACCGAGAGATTGAATTTTGACATAATAAAGGCCCTTCAAATATGAGATTATATAAAAATAATTCATAAACTCATGTAAATATAACATTTTACACTGTATTTGCCAGGCATTCTACTTGCAAAGGAAAACCTTTAAACCTTAAAAAATCTGGATGACTATACACAAAATGCGCTAAAATGATACAAGAATTAATAGAAAGTCATCATTTGCCATGCAGAAAGAAAAAGTTTAAACTACACCCCTACATCTTAAATCCTTAAGAGGGTTATTAATTATAGTTCTCCAAACTTCACATCCAGCATCTCTGTGACCTCAGGCCTTTGGCCCTATTTATATATAAGACCAAATGCGGGGGAGGGAGTGGGTCTGAAAGCGCTCTAATTTTTGTTTGTCAGCCGTTCTGTGTAAGCTCAGGGGTATCTACGTATTTTTTAGAAGGCGCTCCGCAGCTTCCGGGCCGGTTGACTCTCTAAAGGATGAAAGACGGCTCCGTCTACATAACTTGACCAAAAAAGAGTGTGATCTCAGATGCAGGGAAGGGGGCGTGGAATTACAACCCAGAGTTTACTCTTTACTTCCCTCTCTGGATTTGCAGCCCGGGAAGTTAAGACACCAACGGCGCGTCCTCGCCAAGCGCTCTGAGGGCCGGGCGGGGCAGTTACAGGCACCGAGACACTAAGGGGGGGTCGGACCCAGGAAGCCGGCTACGCCCGGGCTCTGCCTGTACCTGCGAACCTGTAATAACAAGTGGGCGCTCCCTGGGACCCCCTCGGGACGCCTCAAGCCTAACAGAGAAAAGACTAGAATCCGAAGCCTGCTTTACTTAGGTTTAGGACCTCCCCGCCCGGCTGGGGGCGTGTCTCCTCGGTTAGGGGCGGGGCGTTCCTGGCCCGGAGTAACCGCTGCGACCCCCGGCGCCCCGTCCTCGTCTCCACTCCCGGCTCCGGACTGCCGGTGGGGCGGGGTCGTAAAACGCCTGGGAACTCCAGGTACTCGTCCCGTTGCCAGGCGATGGGGGGAGGAGGAGGGGCTGAGGAGAAAGAGCAGCGGCGCTCCGCCCGACAGGGGAACACGTAAGAAAGGCGGCCGCGCAGCCGCCCTACCACCTTTCGGGGCCTCCCGCTCCGACCCAACCCTGGAGCCTGAGCTGCGCATGCGTCGCGCGAGCGGCCGCCTCCGCCTCTAGTAGGGCTCGCGGCGGCGCTGAGCGTCCGGACCCGCGGTCGGAGCCGCCGAATCGAGTGGTCTCGTCAGAAGGGCACGGGAGGGCAGGCGCACGAAGAAGGAGCGCCGCGTTCACCGCGGCTGAGAAAAATGGTGTTCGAGTCGGTGGTCGTGGACGTGTTGAACCGGTTCTTGGGGGACTATGTGGTGAACCTGGACAAGTCCCAGCTCAATCTGGGCATCTGGGCAGGTAACGAGACCGCCGCTGCCCCTCCATCTCGCCTCCCTCCCGGGATCCCGTTGCCGGAGCCCGGCCCAGCCTTCGTGGGGCCTCGGGCCCCTCGCTGCCACCTGCCGCCGCCCTCGTTGGGGTCAGATTACATAGAGCCGGGCGGCAGTTGCGGGGCCTCCGCCGGCAAGTTATTTTTTTGCCGGAGGGGAGTGGGGTCTCGGGTGCGGGATGAAAAGGGCCCCCTTTTTCCGCTGAGGGGACCCGCAGTAGACTCCAGGGTTCTGGAGTTCATGTTCCACAGAGGCGCCCTTTTCTGCCTCTCGCGGTCGGGTTTCAGCTGTGCTGGGCGAGGGGCGGCCACGAGACACACCTGGACTTGGTCTGGTCCCTGTTATTTTACCCCCCTTGGATTGTGCCGGAGGCCCCGGGCAGCCCACGGAGTGTCGCACGCCGCCTCGCACGTGAAAGCAAGGCGCTGTGACCGAAGACGCTCTCTTCCTTCCTCGCCCAGTCTCCGGGTACCGCTAAACTGTGCTGGTTTCTCGGCTCCCCTTTCCGGCCTCACCACCTGGAGTCCCGGTGGCTCGCCTGGGTTCGGCTGATAACACAGAGTGAAAACTCCTGGGCAGAATTACTCGAACGGTTGGTTGTGTGATTTCAATTCACGACCTGACCCAGCAGGGTGTCACGCTTGTTAAGGCTTTGGGGTTTTGTGGGTCACAGTGAGTTACTGAATTTTTTAAGAAACTAGGTGCGCTGTGCAGCATCTCAGACCTGTAAAAGACGGGGATGAACCTGTCCTTAGGTTGCTGAGATGGTGAAGGACCGACGCTTTACTTTGTGTCTGTTTATTCTGGTGCGCTTCCTTATTTGGAGTTTGATTTTCAGTGCTTCCACTGTTTTTGTATTATACTTTTATCTATTTTAAACACCCATTAGAAATTAGATTCCTTTTCTTTATGAAATGCGTCTCCCAGGCCAAAGCTAGAGTTAATTTTTGTGTGTCAGTAGTATATTGTTTCTTTTTTTTAAAATTTTACTGTTCTTGAATATGCCCCTGCAGCCTTCTTCTAAAGTACTTATTTATCTTAATATTTCTCCTTTATGAAATAGTGTAAATAGATAATTTAGTTTGATAAAGAAAACTTCTTGTTACTACTGTTGGCATCTAGTACCTTGATAGAGAGTGGGACCACAAGAACTAAGGACATAAATGCTAGCTCATCACTCTGACTAGTACCAGAAATTTGCAGATGGTTTATACTGTGTTGCTTCTCATTTGCAAAATAAAAATGATAAAAGTGGTCTCCACCTACCTCATTAGGAAGCCTTGAGAACATTGTGTTGTGCTTTGACCTATACTGGAAGTGGCTTCTACATTCAAGGCGGAGGTTTGTGTGGAGTGTGATTTATCAACGGATTTGTTCATTTAAAATTTGCATACACTAAATTCACTCTTGTGATGTACAGTTCTGTCAGTCTTGACAAATGCAAGGAAGCAAGTATCCACCACCACAATCTTGATACAGCAAAATTACATGAAGACCTCAAAATTTCCTCTGCTGCCCCTTTGTAGTCTCCCACCCAACCCCCATCCCTTCTCCTGGCAACCCCTGATCTGTTTCCATCCCTACAGTTTTGCCTTTTCTAGAGTGCCATATAAACGGAATTCTGTGGTATGTAGCTTTTGGGGTCTGATTTCTTAATTTCACTCCTTTCACTTATACAAATGGATTTGAGAGGCATCCATGTGTGGCATGCATCAGTATTTCATTCCTATATTTTTGAGTAATATTTTATTGTATCCTGTAAATGTTTATCCGTTCACCAGTTCAGGGACATTTCAGTTGGTGATTATGAATAGAGCTACTATAAACATTCATGTATACGTTTTTGTGTGGACATAAATTTTTATTTCTTTTTGGGATTTCGAGGTTCCATGGTAAGGGAATACTTAATTTATATGAAACTGTGGAACTGCTTTTCAAGTGGCTATCCATTTTGCTATCTCACTAACATTGTATGGGTGTTTAGTTGCTCTACACTCTCACTAGCACTTAGTATTGTCATTTAAAACACTTTTTTAAAGCTTTTCTAATAGGTAAATAGTGGTAAAGCCTTGTGGTTTTAATTTGTATTTCCTTAGTGATTGAGGGTGTTGAGCATCTTTTCATGTTATTCCTTGCTGTTTGTATATTTCTGTTGGTGAAATGTCTGTTCAAATCTTACTCATTTTAATTGGATTATTTTTCTGTTGAGATTTAATTTACATACCATTAAATTCACCCTTTTAAAATGTACAATTCAGTGTTTTTTAGTATAGCCACAAAATAGTGCAACTGTCACCACTATCTAATTCCGGAACATTTTCAACACTCCAAAAATAAATCTTATACCTATAAACAGTCAGTACAGATTTATCCCCACCCTTCCTCTGGCAACCAGTAATCTACTTTCTGTCTTCTGTGGATTTGCCAATTCTGGACATTTCATTTAAATGGAATCACAGGGGCTTCCCTGGTGGCGCAGTGGTTAAGAATCCGCTTGCCAATGCAGGGGACATGGGTTCGATCCCTGGTCGGGGAAGATCCCACCTGCCACGGAGCAGCTAAGCCTGTGTGCCACAACTACTGAGCCTGCACTCTAGAGCCCGCGAGCCACAACTACTGAAGCCCGCGCGCCTAGAGCCTGTGCTCTGCAACAAGAGAAGCCACTGCGATGACAAGTCCATGCACCGCAACAAAGAGTAGCCCCTGCTTCCCGCAAGTAGAGAAAGCCTGCGCACAGCAACAAAGACCCAACGCAGCCAAAAATAAATAAATAAAATAAAATAAATAAGTGGAATCACAATATACATGGCCTCTTTTTCTGGCTTCTTTCCCTTAATTTTATATTTTCAAGGTTCGTTTATATTGTAGCGTATATCAGTATTTCATTCTTTTTTGTGACTAATATTCCATTATATGGATATAACTCATTTTGTTAATCCATTCATCAGTTGATGGACATTTAAGTTATTATTTTTCCTTTTATGAGTAATACTGCTGTGAACATTCATGTACAAGTTTTTCGTGAGCATATATTTTAAATGCTTTGGGTATGTACCTAGAAGTGGAATTTCTGAGTCATATGGTAACTCTTTTAGACTTTTTAAGGAACTTCCAAACTCTTTTCCAAAGTGTTTTCTTATTGTTGAGTATTGAAAGTTCTTTAAATATTATGGATACAAGTCCTTTGTAAGATACGTGATTTAAAAATACTTTCTCCCAGTCTTTTCCAAGTCTGTCTTTTGCAAAATAAAAGTTTAAAATTTTGATCAATTCCAGTTTATCAAAAAATTTTTATGTCATGCTTTTTTTTAATTTTAATTTTTTAATTTTTGGCTGTGTTGGGTCTTCATTGCAGTGCACGGACTTCTCATCACAGTGGCTTCTCTTGTGGAGCACTGGCTCTGGGCGCGTAGGCTTCAGTAGTTGTGGCTCGAAGGCTGTAGAGCACAGGCTCAGCAGTTGTGGCACATGGGCTTAGTTGCTTCACAGCATGTGACATCTTCCCCGACCAGGGCTCGAACCTGTGTCCTCTGCACTGGCAGGCAGATTCTTAACCACTGCACCACCAGAGAAGTCCCAATGTCATGCTTTTCATGAGTCAGTTATATCTGTGAAATCTTTAACCCGAAGTCACAAAGATTTTCTCTTATGTTTTATTCCAGAAGTTTTATAATTTTATATTTTACATTTTTGTAAATGTAAAATTTCTGATCCATTTTTGTATAAAGTGCAGTATAGGTTGAAGGTTGGGGTTTCTTTGTTTGCATGTCGATACAAATGTCCAATTTTTCTAGGACGAGTTGCTTAAAAGAATATCCTTTCTCCATCGAATTATCTTTGAACGTTTGTAAAAAAATCAGTAGACTTTATATTTTATGGGTTTATTTTTGAACTGTATCTGTTTCAACGATCTGTGTGTCCATCTGTTCACCTATACCATGCTTATCTTGATAACTGTAACTTTATAGTGTCTTGAAATCAGGTAGTGTGATCCCTCTAATTTTGGTGTTTACCACATTTTAAAAATAATGTGTTAGTGTTTTATGTATCAAAGTTGGTTATATTTTGTTAAATGAAGCTTTGAATAATAGCTAGAATTTTAAAAAATTCTTGGAGAATTTAAAAAGCAATAGTTTTTGTTTGTTTGTTTGTTTTTTTGCGGTACGCGGGCCTCTCACTGTTCTGGCCTCTCCCCTTGCGGAGCACAGGCTCCGGACGCGCAGGCTCAGTGGCCATGGCTCACGGGCCCAGATGCTCCGCGGCACGTGGGATCTTCCCGGACCAGGGCATGAACCCGTGTCCCCTGCACCGGCAGGCGGACTCTAAACCACTGTGCCACCAGGGAAGCCCAAAGCAATAATTTTTTGATAAACTTAGAGGGTTAAAAAATTCTTTGAAAATTTCAATAATAGAAGCTAAATGTTACATAGGAAAAATGTTAAGATGATGGGCTTAATATTTTATGGTCTAATATCAGAAGGATCTGTTAGTTTTAAATGTATGGTTTTGCTAGGTTTCTGTGTAATAATCCAGCCAATTTCACTATTGGCATATGAATCGTATGAATTAGTATACAGGAGTTAAATGGATGGTTTCATATCTAATAATGGAAAAATTGTTTCAGAGATGGCTCTTCGGAAATTAGAATTCATTTTTCCTTAGAAACATTGTTATATATGAATGGAGTTTACAAAAACTAATTATAGTGCAGCAGAACAGTACTACTATACTGGGTCCTGTACAGTATGTAGACTGAGTGCCAGAAGCATCTATTTTGTGTAAGGAGAAAGACGAATTGAGTTTTTTCTCAAACTCCTGGCAAATTCTGATGTTGGTAAAGTATACTTTTTATACAGTGTTATTTACACCCTTCCACCCACCCTTCCCGTGTATCACCTATTTAGGGAGGTGGTAGTATTTATACTTCATAGACTTCATCTGAAGTTCGCCTCCCTACTTTGCTAAACCATCTAGCATTTAATATTTCCTTCAAGAGCTAGGCTGCATCAGAATCAGTCATACATGCTTGTTAGAAATACAGATTTTTTTGGAACCACTTCCCAGACATTATCATTCATTTATCTAGAGTAGGACACCAAAAAAGTTTTTTTTAAAACAAATGACACAGGGGATTGTGATGTACAACTGGGTGCATTTGAAGAGCACTTTCAGGGCAAAAATACTAGAAATTCAGGGGCAGAAGTAATAGTAAGTGTGGCTTGTATGATAGAATTATCATTTGTAACATAGAGCGTACCTCTTAATGTTATAGTTTTCCTTCTCACTTTCTTGTTGTTTGCTCCAGAATTACAGTACTTGGGCAAATTAAAAAATTTTGTTATGCCCGCCATCTTTATGTAACATTAGAAACTCAGATTTCTTCTTCTTTATCTTAAACTAACTTGCATATTCTATTTTTGAAATGGTAATCTCTCAGTTTTCTCTTTATATATAGTCTTATATTCAGTGGCCTCTTAATGCATACCCCCAGTATAACACTAACTCTATAGGAAGATGAAGATTCAGCCAGGGCACAGTTCCTGATTTTAAGAAGTCATTCTTCTGTGATAGGAATATACTGGGAAACCAAACAAATGATTGTCTAGTGGAATTGCCAATTAAATATTGGTTTTTCTTTTATGTTCTTGTTACCGAACCAAATTTCCGTCTGCTTGCTGACATGCAGTAAAGCCATTCTACTGACACCGGATTGTGGTAAAAGAAAGTGCAGCATTTATTGCAGGGCGCCAAGCAAGGAGTCCAGGGCGGCTAGTGCTTAAAAGACCTGAACTCTCCAAAGGCTTTCAGGGAAAGGTTTATAAAGACAGGGTGAGGGAGGGATTTGTGAGGTATGTGAACAGCTCGTGGACATTCTTCTGATTGGTTGGTGGTGAGGTTATTGAGGGTCAGCATCATCAACCTGGAGATTCCAACCAGTCTGGGGTCTCTGTGATTGTGGGCAGCATACAGTTAACTTCTTCCACCTGGTGGGGGTTTCAGTATCTGAAAAAACAGCTCAAAGGACATGGCTCAGAATATTATCTATAGCCCTTGAGGAGGAACTAAAAGTCCTTGACTTTGTTAATGGCTAACTATTATTATTTTGCCTTGCTTGACTGTTTTCCTTTCTGCATTTTCTCAATTCTCTGATTAAATTTATTCTTTGACTAAAGTTTTTCTACAGACAAAAGGCAGGCGGAGGACATGGGTGGGTGTCTATCCTGGGAAGGCCTCATAGGGTCCTGCTTGGTTACATTCTAAGATACTTTCATAAAACTTTAGAGTTGAAAGGGAACATTTTATTATGACAAGTAGTCAAACATACATCAGTGTTACAAGATTTTACAGTCTATATCCATATACCCACAATCTAGATTCTACCATTAATTGGATATTAACAGTTTTATTGAGGTATAATTGACAAATAGTAAAATGCACATATTTAAAGTCTACAATTTGATAAATCTTAACACGTGTTCACCTAGGAAATCATAATCATGATCAAGCTAATGAACATATCCATCATGCCCAAAAGTTTGCTTGCCCACACCCCCAGAGAAATCCATTATTACTACTTTTTCTACCGTACATACCTCTATTTCTGGTATACTGAGAGGTTTTGTTCAAGAATGTGTGTTGGATTTTGTAAAGTGATTTTTCTACATCTACTGATATGATCATAGGATTTTTCTATGAGCCATAGGATTGCATTGATTTTTGAATGTGGAACAAGGCTTTAATGCCTGGAATTAATCCCACTTCACCATAGTATTATTATTTTTATACATTGTTGGATTCAATTTTCTGATATTTTATTGAGGATTTTTGCATCTATGTTCATGAAAGATATTGGTCAGTAGTTTTTCTTTCTTGTAATATTTTCATCTGGTTTTGGTATTAGGGTAATACTGACCTCATAGATGAGTTAAAAATGTTCATATGTTATCTGGAAGAGATTGTAAGGAATTAGTGTCATTTTTTCCTTAAATATTTGGTAGAACATTAGTGAAACCATCTGGGCATTATGCTTTCAGTTTTGAAAGATTATTATTGATTCCGTTTCTTTTATAGATATAGGCCTATTTAGATGATTTTTTCTTGTATGTGTTTTTGTAGAGTGTATTTTTCAAGGAATTGGTACATTTCATCTAAGTTATAACATTTGTGGATGTGTTTATAATATTTCTTTACTAACCTTTTAATGTCCGTGGGATCAGTAGTGATGGCCCTTCCTTTCATTTCTGATATTAGTAATTTGTGTCTTTTCTCTTTCT
The DNA here is from genome assembly GCF_964374135.1 of Grampus griseus. NCBI lineage: Eukaryota > Metazoa > Chordata > Mammalia > Artiodactyla > Delphinidae > Grampus > Grampus griseus. The sequence goes on along the minus strand of NC_139000.1, from coordinate 42,708,440 downwards.
TCTTAGTTAACATGGCTAGAGAGTTACCAGTTTTATTGATATTTTCAAAGAACCAGGTTTTGGTTTCATTGAAATCTCTATTGATTTTCTGGATTGAATTACATTGACTTCTCTAATTCTTATGATTTCTTTTCTTCTTACTTAGGATTTACTTTGCTCTTCTTTTTCTAGTTTCCTAAGGTGGAAGCTTAGATTATTGGTTTTAGATCTTTCTCCTTTTCTAGTATATGCATTGGATGGTATAAATTTCCCTCTAAGCCCTGATTTGCTGCATGTCACAAATTTTGATAAGTCATATTTTCATTTGACTCAAAATATTTTACGAATTTCTTTTGAGACTGCTTCTTTGACTTACGTGTTATTTAAAGCTAGTGTTTATTTAATCTTCAGATATTTGGGGATTTTCCAGCTTTCTTCCAGAAATCATTACGATTTCTAGTTTAATTCCATTGTGTTCTGAAAGCAAACTTGGTATGACTTCTGTTCCTTTAAATTTGTTAAGGTATGTTTTACGGCCCAGAATATGACTTATCTTGGTTAATGTTCTGTGTGAGCTTGAGAAGAATATGTAATCTGCTGCTGTTGGATGAAATGTTCTATAAATTTGTTATATCCCTTTATTTTTAATTTGTGTCTTTATATTTAACATTGGTTTCTTGTCTTGCCATTTGTGACAACATGGTTGGACCTTGAGAATTATTTTGTTAACTGAAGTAAGTCAGATGGAGACAGACAAATGCTATATTTCACTCATATGTGGAGTGAAAAAAACAAACAGGGACTTCCCTGGCAGTCCAGTGGTTAGGACTCCATGCTTCCACTGCAGGGGGCATGGGTTCAATCCCTTGTCAGGGAACTAAGATCCTGCATGCTGTGTGGTGTGGCCAAAATATTAAAAACAAACAAAAAAACCCAAAACCAAAGTAAATGAAGAAACCAAACCAATCAAAAAACAAGTATGTAGATACAGAGAATAGAATAGTGGTTACCAGAGGGATAGGGGTTGGGGGGAGGGCAAAATGGGTAGAGGGTGTATGGTGAGGTATGGTGATGACTGGAAACTAAATTTTTGGTGGTGAGCAAGCTTTTATACAAAAGTGGAAAAATAATTTGTACACGTGAAACTTATATAATGTTACAAACCAATGTTACCACAATAAAAAGTAATTAAAAAATAATTTAAAAATAAAGTGGGTTTCTTGTAGACACCTTGTAGTTGGGTTTGTTTTTTTATCCACTCTTATCATGTCTCTTTTAATTAGTATGTTCAGACCATTCACATTTAATTTAAAATGATTATTGATATAGTCGGGTTAATGGATTTATATTTATCATAGTTGTAACTCTTTTTGTTGCATGTCTGTCTTTGCTTTTAAAAATCTCCGCCTCTTTTTCTTTCTCTGGTTTTAATTGAGTATTTTATATGGTTTAATTTTTTCTTTTTTTTTTTTGGTCATTGCCTTAAAATTGCAGTATACATTTAAAATTTAGAACTAATCTAGGTCCACTTTCAAATAATACTGTCCTGCTTCAGGGATAGTGGAGGTATCTTGTAACAGTATTCCATTCCATTTCTTCTGCTTCTTCATAACATTGTTATTATTCATTTCACTTATCCATAAACTGTACTCAATGTACTGTTGCTATTATTATTTAGAACAATTTTCCATTAGACCTTTAAGAATAAGGAAACTAAAAGGCTTAATTTTACCTTAATTTATTCCTTCTCTAATGCTTTTGTAGGTCTGAGTTTCTGACCTCTATCATTTCCTTTCTTTCTGAAAACTTTTTTTTTTTTTTTTTTTTTTTTTGCTGTACTTGGGCCTCTCACTGTTGTGGCCTCTCCCGTTGCGGAGCACAAGCTCCGGACGCGCAGGCTCAGCGGCTATGGCTCACGGGCCCAGCCGCTCCGCGGCATGTGGGATCTTCCCGGACCGGGTCACGAACCCATGTCCCCTGCATCGGCAGGCGGACTCTCAACCACTGCACCACCAGGGAAGCCCCTCTGAAAACTTTTAACATTTCTTGCAAGGGAGGTCCACTGGCAACAAATTCTGTCAGTTTTTGTTTGAGAAAGATTTTATTTCTCCTTCACCCCCATCCCCATTACAGATTGTGGTTAAATACATACAATTTGAAATTTATCATAACCATTTTTAAGTGTACAGTGGCATTAGGTATATTCTCATTGTTGTGTAACCATCACCACATCCATCTCCGGAACTCTTTTTGTCTTGCACAACTGTAATACTGTACCCATTAAGCAGTAACTACACATTTTCCCTCCCCTCTGCCTCTGGCAACCACCATTCTATTTTGTGCCTCTATGAATTTGACTATTCTAGGTACCCCATGTAAGTGGTATCATGCAATATTTGTTCTTTTGTGTCTGACATATTTCACTTAGCATAATGTCTTCAAGGTTAATCTGCTATAGCATATGTCAGAATTTCATTCATTTTTAAGCGTGAATTATGTCCCATTGTATGTATATACCACATTTTGTTTCTCCATTCATCTGTCAGTGGACACAGTGGTTGTTTCCACGGTTTAGCTATTGTGAATAATGCTGCTACAAACATGAGTGTACAAATGTCTCTTTGAGTCCCTGCTTTCAAATATTTTTGGTATATACCCACAAGTGGAATTGCTGGGTCATATGGTAATTAATTTTTTCAGGGACCACAATACTACTTTCCATAGCAGTCACACTGTTTTACATTCCCACCAGTGGTGCACAAGGGTTCCAATTTCTCCGCATCCTCAGAAAATCATTACTTTGTTTTGTTGGTAGTAGCCATCCTAATGGATGTGAGGAGCCATCTCATTGTCATTTTGATTTGCACTTCCATATTTATTAGTAGTGATTTTGAACATCTTTTCTTGTGCTTATGGGCCATTTGTATATCTTCTTTAGAAAAATATGTGTTCAAGATCTTTGACCATTTTTAATTGGGTTGTTTGGTTTTTTGTTGTTGAGTTGTAGGAGCTCTTTATATATTCTGAATTAGATGTGTGACTTGTATATATTTCCTGTTCCATGTGTTACCTTTTCAATGTTGATAGTGTCCTATGATGCACAGAAGTTTTAAATTTTGATGAAGTCCAAATCTTCTATTTTTTGTTGTTGTTTTTTGGTGTCATGTCCAAGAAATCATTGCCAAATCGAGATCATGCAACTTTTTACCTATGCTTTCTTTTGAGAATTTTATAGTTTTAGGTCTGACATTTAAGTCTTTGATCCATTTTGAGTTAATGTTTGGATATAGTATTGAAAAGACAGTTTGCAAATTGAATGATCTCAGTAGCCTTGTAAATAATCATTTAACTATATATGTGAGGGTTTATTTCTCGGCTCTCTATTCGATTGGTCTAAGTTTTTGTGTTCCAGCACCATGCTGGATTTTGTTTCGTTTTTATTGAAATAGAGTTGATTTACAATACTGTGTGAGTTTCAGGTGTACAGCATAGTGAGTCATTATTTTTGCAGATTATATTCTGCTATAGGTTATTAGTGGGTATAATTCCCTGTGCTATATAGTAAATCCTTGTTTCTTATCTATTTTATATATAGCAGTTTGTATATCTTCATCCCATACCCCAAAATTGTCCCTCCTTCTGTCCCTCTCCCCTTTGGTAACCACAAGTTTGTTTTCTATGTCTGTGAACCTGTTTTGTATATACATTCATTTGTATTATTTTTTGGATTCCATATATAAGTGATATAGTATAATGTTTGTCTTTCTCTGACTTTTTTCACTAAGCGTAGTATTCTCTAGGTCCATCCTTGTTGCTGCAGTTGGCCGTATTTCATTCTTTTTTATGGCTGAGTAATATTCCATTGTGTGTGTGTATGTATGTGTGTGTGTCACATCTTAGTCCAGTCACCTATTGATGGGCATTTGGGTTGCTTCCATGTCTTGGCTATTGTAAATGGTGTTACTATGAACATTGGGGTGCATGTATCTTTTTTGAATTAGTGTTTTCTTTTTTTCTGGCTATATACACAGGAGTGGAATTGCTGGATCATATGCTAGTTCTATTTTTAGTTTTTTTAAGGTACCTCCATACTGCTCTCCATTGTGGCTGCACCAATTTACGTTCCCACCAACAGTGTATGAGGGTTCCCTTTTCTCCATATCCTCTCCAGCATTGTTGTTTGTAGACTTTTGATGATAGCCATTCTGACAGGTGTGAAGTGGTTTTGATTTGCATTTCTCTAATAATTAGCAATATTGAGAATCTTTTCATGTGCCTATTAGCCGTCTATATGTTGTCTTTGGGAAAATGTCTATTCAAGTCTTCCACCCATTTTTTTTAATGGATTGTTTGTTTTTTTGATATTGAGTTGTATGAGCTGTTTGCATATTTTGGATATTAACCCCTTGTCAGTCACATCATTTGCAAATATATTCTCCCATTCCATATGTTGTCTTTTTAGCAAGCACCATGTTGTTTTGATCACTGTGCTTTTGTTAGTACATTTCAAAATCAGGAAATGTGAGACTGCCAAGTTTCTTTTGAAGGTTGTTTTGACTGTTTGTGGGTCCTTTGAGATGCCATATGAATTTTTCTATTTCTGTAAAAAACATTGGGATTTTAATGTGGATTACATTGAATCTGTAGGTTGCTTTGAGTAGTACTGATATCTTAACAATATTGTCTTCCAGTCTGTGAACATGGAATATCTTTCCATTTATATGTGTTTTTACTTTATTTCAACAATGTTCTATAGGTTTTGGGGTATAAGTCATTCTCCCTTCCCTCCCCCCCCATTAAGTTTATTCCTAAGCATTTTATTATTTTTGGCGCTATTGTAAATGGAATTTTTTTCTTAATTTCCATCTTGAATTGTTCATTGTAAGTGTATAGAAACAACTGATTTTTGTGTTTTGATTGTGTACCCAGCAACATGCTGAATCCATTTATTCTAGCATGGTTTTTTTGTGGAATATTTGTTTTTCTTCATATAAGATCATGCTGTCTGAACAGAGAGAATTTTACTTCTTCCTTTCCAATGTGGATGCCTTTTATTTATTCTTCTTGCCCAATTGCTCTGGCTATGACTTTCTATGTTGAATAAAAGTGGCAAAAGTGGGCATCCTTATCTTTTTCCTGATGTTAGAGGAAAAGACTTGTCTTTCATCATTGAGTATGATGTTCATTGTGGGCTTTTCATATATGGCTTTAATATATTGAGGCAGTTTCCTTTAATTCCTAACTTTTTGAGTGTTTTTATCATGAAAGAATGTTGAAATTTTTTTGAATGCATTTTCTTCATCAGTTGCGGTGATCTGTGTTTTTTCCTTCATTCTGTTAATGAGGTGTATCACATTGATTGAATTTGTATATTGAACCATCTTTCCATTCTTAGAATGTTATACTGAGTAATGGTTTATAATTCTTTTAGTGTACCATTGAATTTTGTTTGCTAGTATTCTGTTGAGGATTTTTGCCTCAGTATCCATGGGGGATATTGATCTGTAGCTTTCCTGTGGTATCTTTGTCTGGCTTTGGTATCAGATTAATGCTGACCTCATATATTAAGTTTGTGGAAGTATTTCCTTTTCTTCAGTTTTTGGGAAGAATTTGAGGAGGATTGGTGTTCTCTTTTAAATGTTTGAAGAAGAAACTATCTGATCCTGGGCTTTTGTTGTTGTTGTGGGTTTTTGATTAATGATGAAATCTCATTACTAATTATAGATCTGTTCAGATTATGCATTTCTTCATGATTCATTAGTGGTAGGATGAGTGTTTTTAGGAATTTATCCATTTTATCTAGGCTATCAAATTTGTTGACATACAGCTGTTCGTAGTATTCTTACAATCCTTTTTATTTTTGTAAAATTGGTAGTACTATCCCCTCCTTCATTTCTCATTTTAGTTACAGTTGACTCTTGAACAATGCAGGGGTTAGGGGCATCGAACCCCCACACAGTCGAAAATCTGCATATAACTTTACAATTGGCCTTCCATATCTGTGGTTCACATTCTTGGATTCAGCTATCAATGGATCATGTAGTACTGAAGTACGTACTTATTGGAAAAAAATCCACATGTAAGTGGATCCACAAAATTCAAACCTGTGTTGTTCAAGGGTCAATTGTATTTGACTCTTCTCTCTTTTTCTTGGTCAGGCTAGCTAATGATTTATCAATTTTGTTGAACTTTTTTGTTTCTTGTAACAGCTTTTGACTTAAAGTCTGTTTTGTCTAATATCCGTATAGCTATTTCTGCTCTCTTGGTTATTATTTGCATGGGAAATCTTTTTTAATCCTTTCACTTTTGAGCTATGTGTGGTTTCAAGCTTTTGGTTTCATCAATTTTCTCTTGGTTTTCTGTTCTTTATTTTGCTTATGTCTGTTCTAAACTTTATTATTTCATTCCTTCTGGTAGCTTTGGGTGTAGTTAATCTTTTTCTGTTTCTTTAAGATGCAAATTTAGGTTGTTGATTTGGGATTATTTCTTCCTTTTTTTTTTTTTTTTTGCGGGTACGAGGGCCTCTCACTGTTGTGGCCTCTCCCGTTGCGGAGCACAGGCTCCGGACACGCAGACTCAGCAGCCACAGCTCACGAGCCCAGCTGCTTTGCGGCATGTGGGATCCTCCCGGACCAGGGCATGAACCCGCGTCCCCTGCATCGGCAGGCAGACTCTCAACCACTGCGCCACCTGGGAAGCCCATTTCTTCCTTTTTAATGTAAACATTTACTGCTATAATTTGTCTCCCAGGACTGCTCTTGCTGCATCCCATACATTTTGGTATGTTGTTTCCATTTTAATTTTTCTTAAATTGTTTTAAAATTTTTCTTGTGATTTCTTCTTTGATTCATTGCTTGAGTGTGTTAATTTTCATATATTTGTGGATTTTTTTTTTTTTTTTTGGCTGTGTTGGGTGTTCGTTGCTGCGTGCGGGCTTTCTCTAGTTGTGGAGAGTGGGGGCTACTCTTCGTTGCAGTGCGCAGGCTTCTCATTGCAGTGGCTTCTCTCGTTGTGGAGCACGGGCTGTAGGTGCGTGGGCTTCCGTAGTTGTGGCACATAGGCTCAGTAGTTGTGGTGCACGGGCTTAGTTGCTCCGTGGCATGTGGGATCTTCCCAGACCAGGGCTTGAACCCGTGTCCCCTGCATTGGCAGGTGGATTCTCAACCACTGTGCCACCAGGGAAGCCCCTATTTGTGGATTTTTTAGTTTTCCTTCTGCTGTTGATTTCTGGATTCATTCCACTCATTCCATCAGGAAACATAGCTTATATAATTTCAGTCTTTTAAAATTTATTTAGATTCTTTTGTTGCCTAACAGTCTTATACTGGAAAATGTTCCCTGCGCACTTGAGGAAATTGTGTATTCTGTTGTTGGGTAAGGGTGTTCTGTATATATTTGTTAAGTTCAATTCATCTATTTTCTTGTTAACCTTCTGTCTGGTTGTTCCATCCATTACTAAAGTTGTGTATTGAAGCCGCCTACTAATACTATAGAGCTGTCTATTTCTCTCTTCAATTATGTTAGTGTTTGCTTCATATGTTTTTGATTTCTGATGTTTGGTGCATATATGTTTATAACTTTTATATCTTCTTAGTGAATTGATCCTTTTATCATCTTATAATGCCCTTTTTTGTTTCTTGTAACAGCTTTTGACTTAAAGTCTGTTTTGTCTAATATCAGTATAGCTATTTCTGCTCTCTTTTGCTTATTATTCACAAGGGAAATCTTTTTTAATCCTTTCACTTGTGAGCTATGTGTGGCATTAGACCTAACATAGAGGGACCCTGTTTTTGTTTGTTTTTGTTTTTTTAAATCCCTTTTGTCCATCTGTGTCTTTTGATTGGGAAGTTTAAACTGTTTACACTTAAAGCAATTACTGATAGGGAAGGATTTACTATTGCTGTTTTGTTCATTATTTTATGTCTTATGACTTTTTGTTTCTCTTTTTTTCTTATTGCTTTCTTTGTGTTCAATTTTTTTGTAGTGATGTGTTTTTTTTTTTTTTTTTTTTCCGGTACGTGGGCCTCTCACTGTTGTGGCCTCTTCCCGTTGCGGAGCACAGGCTCCGGACGCGCAGGCTCAGCGGCCATGGCTCACGGGCACAGCTGCTCCACAGCATGTGGGATCTTCCCGGACCGGGGCACGAACCCGTGTCCCCTGCTTCGGCAGGCGGACTCTCAACCACTGCGCCACCAGGGAAGCCCAGTGATGTGTTTTGATTCCCTTATTTCCTTTTGTGTATAGTCTATAGATATTTCCTTTGTGGTTCCACAGGGATTACATATAATATCTTAACGTTATAACAGTATATTTTAAACTGATACTGACTTAAATTCAATTGCATACAGTAACTTTACTCCTTTACAGCTTGCCTCCCCATCTTTGTTATTGATGTTAAAAAAAAAAAAACATGACATCTTTATATAGTATGTATCTAGTAACATAGCTTTATAACTTTTTAATCTTTTTGTCTTTTAAACCCTGTAAAAATAAAAAATGGAGTTAAAAAGTTGAACCACAATAGTACTGGTTTTTATATTTGCCCATGTATCTTTGTTTATTGGAGAACTTTATATTTTTATATGGCTTCATGTTAGCACCTAGCATCCTTTCTTTTTAACTTGAAGGACTCCCTTTGAAACTTCTTGTAAGGCAGCTCTGCTGGTAATGAACTCCCTCAGCTTTTGTTTATCGGTGAATATCTTAATTTTCCCCTCATTTTTTCTGGATATAATGCTCTTGATTGACAGTTTTTGTTATAATTCAGCACTTAAAATATATTATTCCCCTGTTTTCTGGCTTACAGTGTTTCTGCTGAGAAATCTACTGATAATCTTATTGAGGATCCTATGTACATGTCAAGTTGCTTTTCTCTTGTTGCCTTTAATAGTCTCTCTTTGATTATTGTGTTTCTTGTTTGAAATTCTTGAATTTATATATCCATGTCTTTCTTCAAATTTGGGAGGTTTCTGGCTATTATTTCTTCAAATAAGCTCTCTACCCATTTATCTGTCCTCCTTGTGGACTCCCATGATTAACGATATATTGACCCCCTTAATGATGTCCCATAAGTCCCTTAACCTCTGTTCACTTTTCCTCATTTTTTTTTTTTTACTCCTGTGTATTTTCAAATGACCTGTCTTCAAGTTTTCTGATTCATTCTTTTGCCTGTTCAAGTCTGCTTTTGATTTTCTCTAGTGAGTTTTCAATCCAGTTATTCCTTGTATCTCCGTTGGTGTGTGTGTGTGTTTTCTACTTTCTTTCAAGACTTGTTGTAGTTGATCTCATGTACATACAACATTGAATAAGGTTAAGGTGTGCAACATGTTGGTTTGATACATTTATATATTGCAGTATGGTTACCACCATAGCTTTAGCTGACACCTCTATCGATTAACGTCAATATCGTTTCTTTTTTGTGGTGAGAATGTTTAAGATTTAGTTTCTCAGCAGTTGTTGAAATATATAATACACTATTTTGACTGTAGTCACCATGCGCTACATTAGATCTCCATAACTTAATTATCATAGTTGCAAGTTTATGTCCTTTAACAACATCTCCCCAATTCTCCCACATTCCAGTCCCTGGTAGCCACCATTCTACTCTGTTTCTACAAGTTTGGGTTTTTTAGATTCTTCACATAAATGATGTCGTACAGTGTTCATCTTTCTCTGTCTGGCTTATCTCACTAACCATAAGCCCCTCAGAGGGAGTCCATCCTTGTTGTTTCAAGTTTGTTTCTTACTCATGGCTTAATATTCCATTGTATATATGAACCACATCTTTATCCATTCATCTTGATGACACTTAGGTTGTTTCCATATTTTGGCTATTGTGAATAATGCTGCAATAAACATGCAAGTGCAGAAATCTTTTTTCTTTAATCTTTTTATTTATTTGGTTGTGCCAGCTCTTAGTTGCAGCAGGCGGGCTCCTTCGTTGTGGCTCACAGTCTCCTTAGTCGCGTCTCACTGGCTCCTTAGATGTGGCATGTGAACTCTTAGTTGCGCATGCATGAGGGATCTAGTTACCTGACCAGGGATCAAACCTTGGCCCCCTGCATTGGGAGTGCAGAGTCTTAACCACTGCACCACCAGGGAAGTCCCGCAGAAATCTTTTTGATATCCCATTTTCTTTGCCTTTGGATGTATATGAAGAAGTGGGTTTTCTGGATCATATTCAAGATTTTTTCCTTTTATTTTCTGCAGTTTGATTATGGTATTCCTAGGTGTAGATTTTTTATTTCCCTGCTTGATATTTTCTGAGCTTCCTGGATCTGTGGTTTGGTGTCTTTATCATTAATTTCAGAAGTTTCTCAGCCATTATTGCTCCAAATATATGTGTATATTTTTGTTCCTTTCTCCTTTTTTGCCTTCTGGTATTTCCATTAGGCATATGTTACAGCTTTTATAATTGTCCTACAGTTCTTGGACATTCTGTTTCATTATTTTTATTTTACTTTATTTTTCTCTTTGCATTTCAGTTTGGAAGTTTATATTTACATATCCTCAAGCTTGCTGATTTTTTTTTGATGTAAAATGACTTAAACTTTATTTAAAATGTGCATTTCAGAACTGTTCAGTATTGTAAATTTATGAACAGACCCAGCGAAATAAGATAGAAATTATCACATAATCACTTGTATTTTATTTTTATTTATTTTTAATTTTTAATTGATTTTTTCATTGAAGGAAAGATTCTTTAAATCCAATAGTGCTCCACAGTTTTCAAAAGTTTCACACATACAATTTCATATAATCCCATAATAACCATAATAATCTTTTTCCCCCCAACCCCCTATATTGTTTCTTTCTCCTTCCCTCTCTCCACTGGTAACCACTAGTTTGTTCTCTGTATCTGTGAGTCTGCTTCTTATTTGTTTTATTCACTAGCTTGCTGTATTTTTTTTTGATTCCACATATAAGTGATATATAGTATTTGTCTTTCTCTGATTTATGTCGCTTAGCATAATGCCTTCCAAGTCCATCCATGTTGCTGCAATGGCAATATTTTATTCTTTTTTATGGCTAGGTATTATTCCATTGTATATATATACCACATCTTCTTAATCTATTCATCTGTTGATGGACACTTAAGTTGCTTCCGTATCTTGGCAATTGTAAATGATGCTGCTATGAACACTGGGGTGCATGTATATTTTCTAATTAGTGTTTTGGGTTTTTTTCAGATATATACCCAAGGAGTGGAATTGCTGGGTCATCTGGTAGTTCTGTTTTCCATTTTTTGAGAAACCTTCATACTGTGTTCCACAGTGGCTGCACCAATTTACATTCCCACCAACAGTGTACAAGGGTTCCCTTGCCTCCATATCCTTGCCAACATTTGTTACTTGTCTTCTTTTTGATGATAGCCATTCTGACAGGTGTGAGGTGATATCTTATTGTGGTTTTGATTTGCATTTCCCTGATGATTAATGATGTTGAGCATGTTTTCATATGCCTGTTGGCCATCTGCTTGTCTTCTTTGGGAAAATGTCTATTCAGTTCTTTTGCCCATTTTTTTTTTTTTTGTGGTACGCGGGCCTCTCACTGTTGTGGCCTCTCCCGTTGCGGGTCACAGGCTCCGGACGCACAGGCTCAGCGGCCATGGCTCACGGGCCTAGCGGCCCTGCGGCATGTGGGATCTTCCCGGACCAGGGCACAAGCTCGTGTCCCCTGCATTGGCAAGTGGACTCTCAACCACTGCGCCACCAGGGAAGCCCTCTTTTGCCCATTTTTAATCTTTTTTTTTTTTTTTTTTGGCGTCCTTGTTTGTTTTGCTACACCATGCAGCATGCAGGATCTTAGTTCCCCAACCAGGGATTGAACCTGGGCCCCATGCAGTGGAAGCGTGGAGTTCCAACATCTGGACCACCAAGGAATTCCCCGGGTTTTTTTTTTTGATGTTGAGTTGTATGAGCTGTTAATATATGTTGGATGTTAACTCCTTATCAGTCATTTCATTTATAAATATTTTCTCCCATTCAGTAGACTGTCTTTTTGTTTTGTTGATGGTTTCCTTTGCTGCGCAAAAGCTTTTAAGTTTAATTGGTTTTTTTGTTTGTTTGTTTGTTTGTTTTGCGTTTGTTTCCTTTGCTTTAGAAGATGGATCCAAAAAATATTGCTGCAATTTATGTCAAAGAGTGTTCTGCCTATGTTTTCCTCTAGGAGTTTGATAGTATCCGGTCTTACATTTAGGTCTTTAATTCATTTTGAGTTTATTTTTGTATATGGTGTTAGAAAATGTTCTAATTTTGTTCTTTTACGTGTAGCTGTCCAGTTTTCTTAGCACCACTTGTTGAAGAGACTGTGTTTTCTTCATTGTATATTCTTGTCTTCTTTCTCTTAGATTAATTGACCATAAGTGTGTGGGTTTATTTCTGGGCTCTCCTCTTACATTGATTAATGTGTCTGTTTTTGTGCCAGTACCAGTACTGTTTTGATTACTGTAGCTTTGTAGTATAGTTTGAAGTCAGGGAGTGTGATTACTCCAGGTCTGTTCTTCTTTCTCAAGATTGTTTTGGCTATTCAAGCTCTTTTGTGTTTCCATGAAAATTTAAAAATTATTTGTTCTAGTTCTGTGGAAAATGCCATTGGTATTTTGATAGGGATTGCATAGAATCTACTTTGCCTTGGGTAGTATGGCTATTTTAACAGTATTAATTCTTTCAATCCAAGAACATGGTATATCTTTTCATCTGTTTGTGTCATCTTCTGTTTCTTTCATTCGTGTCTTATATAGTCTTCTGAATACAGGTCTTTTACCTGCTTGGGTAGATATATTCCTAGGTATTTTATTCTTTTTTATGCGATAGTAAATTGGATTGTTTCCTTATTTTCTCTTTGATACTTTGTTGTTAGTGTATAAAATTACAACAGCTTTCTGTATGTAATTTTGTATCCTACAACATTACTGGATTTGTTGATGAGCTATAGTAGTTTTCTGGTGGTGTCTTAAAGATTTCCTGTGTATAGTACCATGTTATCTGAAAACAGTGACAATTTTACTTCTTCCTTTCCAATTTGGATTCCTTTTATTTCTTTTTCTTCTCTGATTGCTGTGGCTAGAACTTCCAAACCTACATTGAGTAAATATGGTGAGAGTGAATGTCCTTGTCATGTTCTTGATCTTAGAGGAAATGCTTTCAGCTTTTCAGCATTGAGTATGATGGTAGCTGTGGGTTTGTAATCATATATTACAGACAAAATGGATGTTGAATTTTATCAAAAGTTTTTCCTTCATCTATTGAGATGATCATATGGTTTTTATTCTTCAGTTTGTTAATGTGCTGTATCACACTGATTGTTTTGTGGGTATTGAAAACTCCTTGCTTCCCTGGGATAAATCCCACTTGATCATGGTGTATGATTCTCTTAATGTATTGTTGGATTTGGTTTGCTGGTATTTTCTTGAGAATTTCTGCATCTGTGGTCATCAGTGATATTGGCCTGTAACTTTCTTTTATGGTATCTTTGGTTTTGGTATCAGGATGATGGTGGCCTCATAGAATGATTTTCGAAGTGTTCCTTCCTCTGCAATTTTTTGGAGTAGTTTAAGAAGGATAGGTGTTAACTCTAAGTGTTTGGTAGAATTCACCTGTGGAGCCATCTGGTCCTGGACTTCTGTTTTTTGGGAGCTTTTTAATCACAGTTTCAATTTCAGTACTTGTACTTGGTCTGTTCATATTTTCTATTTCTTCCTGGTTCAGTCTTGGGAGATTGTACCTTTCTAAGAATTTGTCTATTTCTTCTAGGTTGTCCATTTTATTGGCATATAGTTGCTTGTAGTAGTCTCTTACGGTCCTTTGTATTTCTCTGGTGTCCGTTGTAACTTCTCCTTTCTCATTTCTAATTTTATTGATTTGAGTCCTCTCTTTTTTTCTTGATGAGTCTGGCTAAAGGTTTATCAATTTTGTTTAACTTTTCAAAGAATCAGCTTTTAGTTTTATTGTTCTTTTCTATTTTCTTGGTTTCTATTTCATTTATTTTTGCTTTGATCTTTATGATTTCTTTCCTTCTGCTAACTTTGAGTTTTGTTTGTTCTTTCTCTAGTTGCTTTAGGTGTAAGGTTAAGTTTTTTTAATTGAGATTTTTCCTGTTTCCCTGAGGTAAGCTTGCATCGCTATAAACTTCCCTCTCAGAACTGCTTTTGCTGTGTCCCATAGGTTTTGGATGGTCATTTTTTATCATTTTCATTTGTCTCTAGGTATTTTTAAATTTCTTCTTTGATTTCTTCAGTGATCCATTGGTTGTTTAGTAACATACTGATTAGTCCACATATTTGTGTTTTTTGCAATATTTTTCTTTCAGTTGTTTTCTCATCCCATAGTGTTGTGGTTGGAAAAGATGCTTGATATGATTTCAGGTTTCTTAAAGTTACTGAGACTTGCTTTGTGGCCCAACATGTGATCTATCCTGGGGAATGTTCTATGTGCACTTGAAAAGAATGTGTATTCTGCTGCTTTTGGACCAAATTCTCTATATGTATCAGTTAAGTTCAGGTAGTCTAGTCTGTCATTTAAGTCCAGTGTTACCTTATTGATTTCTGTCTGGATGATCTGTCCGTTGATGTACATGCGGGTGTTAAAATCCCTTACTGGGCTTCCCTGGTGGCACAGTGGTTGAGAATCTGCCTGCTAATGCAGGAGACACAGGTTCGAGCCCTGAATACATTGTTCTTTTACGTGTAGCTGTCCAGTTTTCTTAGCACAGGTTGCTCCCACATGCTGTGGAGCAACTAGGCCCGTGAGCCACAACTACTGAGCCTGCGCGTCTGGAGCCTGTACTCCGCAACAAGAGAGGCCGCGATAGTGAGAGTCCCGCACACCACGCTGAAGAGTGGCCCCCGCTTGCCACAACTAGAGAAAGCCCTCACACAGAAACAAAGACCCAACACAGCATAAATAAATTAATAAACTCCTACCCCCAACATCTTTAGGTGGTCTTGTCTTGGGTTAACGTATATTTACAATTGTATCTTTTTCTTGGTTTGATCCTTTGATCAGTATATAGTGTCCTATTTTGTTTTTTATAATAATCTTTATTTTAAAGTTGATTTTGTGTGATACAAGTATTACTAGTTGGGCTTTCTTTAGACTTTCATTTACATGGAATACCTTTTTTCATCCTCTCACTTTCAGTCTGTGTGTGTCTCTAGATCTGAAGTGAGTCTCTTGTAGACAGCATATATATGGGTCTTGTTTCTGTATCCATTCAGCCACTCTGTCTTTTGGTTGGAGCACTTAGTCCATTTACATTTAAGGTAATTATTGATATGTATGTTCTTATTGTCAGTTTGTTAACTGCTTTGAACTTATTTTCGTAGGTTCTTCCCCTTTCTCCTCTTGTTCTCTTCTCTTGTGATTTGATGAATATCTTTGTGTTTGGGATTCCTTTTTTGTGTGTGTATATCTATTGTAGATTTTTGGTTTGTGGTTACCATGATGTTTTTGTATAGCAATCTATACAAAGCATAATAGCCAAAAACTTCCCTAACGTGAAAAAGGAAGCACTCACTGAAGTCCAGGAAGTGCAGAGAGTCCCATACATGATAAACCCAAGGAGGAACACACTGAGACACATATTAGTCAAGCTGACAAAAGTTAAAGACAAAGAGAAAATATTAAAAGCAACAAGGGAAAAGCAACACATAAGAAGGAAATCCCCATAAGGTTATCAGCTTATTTTTCAGCAGGAATTCTGCAGACTAGAAGAGAGTGACACAATATATCCAAAGTGATGAAAGGGTAAAGCCTATAATCAAGAATATTCTATCTAGCAAGGCTCTCCTTCTGATTTGATGGAGAGATGAAAAGCTTTACAAACAAGCAAAAGCTAAAAGAGTTCAGCACTACCAAACCAGCTTTACAACAAATGTTAAAGGAACTTCTCTAGGTGAAAAAAGAAAAGGCCACAATTCAAAGCAGGAATATTATTAAATGAAAAGACTCACAGGTAAAAGGCAAACATACAGTAAAGGTAGGAAATCATCCACACACAAAGCTAGTAGGGAGATTAAAAGACAAAAGTAGTAAAATCATCTATACCCACAATAAGCAGTTAAGGGATACACAAAACAATTAGATATAAAATGTGATATTAGAAACAGTCATTGTGAGAGGAGGAGAGTACAAATGCAAGTTTTTAAAAATGCATTTGAGATCAGCAACTTAAAACAATTGCATATATATATATACACACACACACCCATATATATATATATATATATATATATACACACACACATACACACACGCACACACATATATATATATATATATATATATATGCTGGGTTGGCCAAATATATATATTGGGTTGGCTAAAATGTTCATTTGGGTTGTTCTGTACATCTTGTAGAACAACCCAAATGAACATTTTGGCTAACCCAATATATATATAGACTGCTATGCAAAAACCTCATGGTAACCGGAAAAACCAAAAACCTAAAATCACTTGTACTTTAAATGGTACTACAAGCATCTAAAGTTAGTTTTATATGGAAATATTAACTTTGTTGGATATTTTAATGTCGTTATCTCTTAATCTTTTTTTTAGTGTCATGTATTTTTCATTTTGCTGCACTGTGAGCCCTTTTTTATTTAAGAAGATTTAATAGAAATATTTCTATCAAATTTAATTTTTTTAACCAGTATGTGGAGATATTGTATAACATTATAGACTTATTTAAAGCTATTTATAGAAGATACATTTTAATGTAAAATAATGTTTTACAGTATAGCACTTTTCAGCTGTACTCAGTGATTCATTTTATGTCTATATAGTATATTGACTCGAAAAAAAATTCAGAGCACAAAGTATATTGAAGGCTGCCAGTACAAAGAATTATCCATAAATGAAAAGTTCACGCTCTACATTTGAACATTACAGTAGGAAAAACAATAAGTGATACTCCATGTACCTATATCATTCACTGATTGGTCACTACCACAATGGATCAATAAGTTTGTCTAATTGTACAGCTTACCTTTATTAGATGTTTACTGATGTTTATTTCTTGTTTGTTTCCCCAGACGTTATGTGAACGTCTAGACAGCAGTTACTCATATACAAATTATTGCTTAAAAGTGAAGGCATTCATTTTGTGTATCAGAATTAAAACAGCAAGATATGACAACATTCCAGTATCTCTAGGAAATCCTTGTTAACCTCACATTGATGGATTAAAAATTTCTTTGCAATTGTATTTAAACAAATATATTTAAATACAGTTCATTTTTTCCTATATTTTCTTATATCATGCTGTGTTGGTAAATTCATATTATTTGTATAATTTTAATGAAAATGTATTCATTAACAGTGAGCTGCAACCGTAGAGGTCAGAACTTATAGTAAATGATGTTTTGGTCAGACATACAAGCTTAGACTAAGTTGAAGGATGAAGGTGAGCCAACAATCATAGTTGGATTCTGTTTCTGTTATGTACATTTTTATGATTATTTTCCTTAATATGACATTTAGGAATGACGTTTACCTAGCTTGTTAAAATAAAAGTTATTTGAAAATTTCAATTTTATTTTTTAATAATTTTTCTTTTTAGGAGCTGTAGCCCTGAAGAATCTTGAAATTAAAGAAAATGCCCTGGTAGGTTTTGACTATAAAAATTGTTGTATTAGTGCAGTTAGCTGCATAGACTTCTTCCTGATTTACTTTAACATCTTAAATTATTTAAGTTTGAGAAAAATTTTAAAAAGTAATTTTTGTAAAATGTGAATTTTGCAAAATGGACTTTTAATCTCCATAAAAGTACAAACTGACAGTGTAATTTTCCCCATTAAAAATACTTCTAAAATTTATCTCTTCCTATATGGTTTCATTTTAGATTGTTAATTTACCTCTCCAATCATCTTCAGGTTTTTTTTTCCCTAATACCATTTTAATCATTTTTTACTGTAGAATACAGTGGCGTGAATTACAGTGTTGTACAACTGTCATCAGTATGTATTTCTAAAACATTTTTGATACTCCAAGGGGAACCCTGTAACCAGTAAGAAATACCTAACTCCCCATTCCCTCTCTCCATATACCTTGCTAACTTCTACTTTCGTCTGTCTTAATTTGCCTATTCCAGGTACCTCATATAAATAGAATAATGCTATGTTTGTCATTTTGTGTCTAGTTTACTTAGCATAATTCCTTCAAGGTTCATCCATGTTGTAGCATTTATCAGAAAATCACTCCTTTATCTGGCTGAAAAATGTATGTATATGCCACATTTTGTCCATTTATCTGTGGATGGACACTTGGGTTGTTTCTGCCTTTTGTCTCTTGTGAATAATGCTACAATGAACATTAGCATACATGTCCGTTCAAGTTCTTACCTTCAGTTTCTGTGTGTAAATACCTAGGAGTGAAATTGCTGGATTATTTGGTTATTTTATGTTTAGCCTTTTCAGGAACTGCCACACTGCTTTCCATAGCAGTTGAACCATTTTACACAGGCATACCTTGGAGATTTTGCAGGTTCATTTCCAGTCCACTGCAATAAAGTGAATACTATTGCAATAAAGCAAGTCACATGAATTTTTCCCAGTGCATATAAAAATTATATTTACTCATACTGTATTCTCAAAAACAAGTTTACATACCTCAATTAATAAATAACGCTATTGGGAAAGTGGCGCTGATAGATTTGCTTAACACAGAATTGCTACAAACCTTCAATTGGTTAAAAACAAACAAACAAACAAAAAAAACCCCCACAGTATCTGGGAAGCGCAACAAAGCAAAGTACAATAAATTGAGGTATGCCTAAATTCCCACCAGCAATGCATGAGGGTTCTAATTTCTCCACATCCTTGACAACATTTATTTTCTGGTTTTTGATAACAGCCATCCCAGTGGGAATGAAGTGGTATATCGTTTTGGTTTTCCTTTGCACTTCTCTAATGACTGTTGAGGCTGAGCGTCTTTTCATGTGCTTATTGGCCATTTTTATATGTTCTTTGGAGAAATGTCTACTGAAAAGCATTGCTAATTTTTTAATCAAGTTTTTT
The DNA here is from genome assembly GCF_964374135.1 of Grampus griseus. Classification (NCBI taxonomy): domain Eukaryota; kingdom Metazoa; phylum Chordata; class Mammalia; order Artiodactyla; family Delphinidae; genus Grampus; species Grampus griseus. The sequence goes on along the minus strand of NC_139000.1, from coordinate 42,689,446 downwards.
TTTTTTTTTGGTTTAGTTTCGGTTCTTTATATATTTTGGTTATTTCCCCTTATCAGAAGATATGATTTGCAAATACTTTCTCCCATTTTGTGGGTTGTCTTATGCCTCTGTTAACAGTGTTATGTACAATTTTTTATGCAAAAAAATTTAATTTTGATGAAATTGACTTTATCATTTAATTGTTGTTGTTGCCTGTGCCTTTCATGTGATATCCAAGAAATCATTGCCCGATCCAGTGTCCAGAAGATTTTACCTTTTGTTTTCTTCTAAGGTTTTATAGTTCTAGTTCTTATGTTAGGTATTTGGTTCATTCTGAGTTAATTTTTGTATATGGCATAAGATAAGGGTCCAACTGCATTCTTTTGCAAGTGGATATCCAGCTTTCCCAGCACCATTTATTGAAAAGGTTGTCCTTCCCAATTGAATGGGGAGAAATTTATTTGAGGATGTTTTTTGCAAAGTGGAGTTTAATCTCCTTACAAATACAAACTGACAGTGGAATTTTCTACTTTCTTTTTCCTTTTTTCAAGCAGTGTAAAAGCTGTAGTGATTCTGGTATGGGTAACTTAGGGGTCAGTATTGCTGTAGAACTTTTTTGTAGTTATTTTAAGGTGATCAGTCTCTGAATTTTATGGATTTGAAGATAATATTGCAATTATGTATTTATAAATTTAAATAACTGTTGAGGGTAAAGAGAAGGTGTAAGTTAACTTAAATCCCTTAAGTAATTTTGGGAAGAAACAAATAATCATCTGTTTTGTTGAACTGTATATGTACTAATATTTTACATATGTGTATTTTTTGTAGAGTCAACTGGATGTACCGTTTAAAATTAAAGTTGGCCATATAGGTAAGCTATCCTTAGTATTTGAATGTCCTTCTTGTCGGACCTGCAACCAGAATAATATGTCTAATATCTCTATAATGTGATATTTATAATGTTTCTGAGAATAAATTAAAAGCATTATGTGTTTTCATCTATGTAGAGCTTAGTTGTGTAACTTAAAAATGCTGTCCATGAATCCCTTGTTTAATACTGGTGAAATTATGCATATTGTTAAGTGTTAAAATGAGTTGAGATCAAAGCATTAAATCTAATAGCATGATTGTCTCAGTTTCTTAGGTTTCTGACTAGTTATCCTTGCTGTATTCCGATTGGCCATGGATATGTGGTATAAGGAGTAGGGTCTGGATCATCCAGGCAGTATGGCTAGGAACCAATCAAAAACCTAGTTTCCGCTCTGGAAGTTTTCTAGTTTTCTAGGAAACACTGTGCTATCTTTCTTGTTTTGTATTACTTTTCCAGTTTTTGTAGTTTACATATTAAATGTACTGGTTGAACAGAAATAATTGATTCAAATATGATGTTTTAACATGTTTAATAAAGACATGTATGTTTGGTTTCTTAAATTATTTTGGTTTATTTAAACTTTATTGGTTTAAGTATTGTGCAAGATGATAGTGTTATTATTTGTGACTTGGAAGTTTTTTATACAGATAATTTGTGTAGTAGAATTTATATAATGTTATTGCAGTGTTTTAGTGTCACTTGGGGAACAAGGTGTTCTGAAAGCTTATATAAATTACATGATGAATGTCTCCACAATTTTGTGCTCTTATAGTTGTTATTAGACTGTATGCCAAAGAAAGTTTTTATCATTTACATTTACATTGCTGAGACTCAAATTCTGTTTCCCTCCTTTCTCCCACCCCCACAATTTAAAGACTATTTAGTATAGATAAGACGGGAAAAATGTCACCCACCTAATATATTTATTTCCACCTACTATATTTACTTTTGCAGATTTTTAAATGATTGTTTACATGTGAACATTTTGACTTCCTATAATCATGGTATATGTATGATTTTATATTCTATTTTTAAGTTAATATTTAATAAAGATTGCTCATAATCCATGTTAATTTGACCTCCCTTATTTCTTAAGGTAGTGTAATAATCCATTGAATGCATATTTGGACAATGTAATCTTATATTTCTATTGGTACAAAAATATTACAGTAAACATTTTCACATACCTTTTGAAAATATTCTAAAAGTCATTGAATTTTATAACTATATTCATTGTAAATCAGTGTATATAAATTTAACATCAATTCAAGAAAAATTAAAAAAAAATATATAAGGGCAGTAAATCGACCTGCTTTCATTTAGAACCTACCTTCTTTCCTTTCTTTTCTTTTTTGACCATGTTTAAAAATGATGATAAGATAATTTTCAGTGTTAATATAAGGTGGTAGAAGGTACACTGCGCTAATACCTAATACATAAGATAATCTTGAGAATCATTTAAGGTGTCGTTTGCATATCTCTATCATAGAACCTGACATTCTTTTATATCATTATTATTTTTTCTTCTAAACAGTAAGTTTTTTCAGAAGTGGATTTAATTTTAAATTTTTATTTTAATTTTATTGTATCCTCACTTAGCACAATACTTGGCATATAGTAGGAACACAATTTGTTGAAGGAAAGAAGTACACATTTCCAAATGAGTGGTACAGTAGTACAGCCAGTTTTATAAGAACATATTGTCAACCCCCTTGCCATTAATGGGGGTTGTTAATCTTACTGATCTTTCAAAGTTTTCCTCATTAAGCATGCAGAATTACATACATATCAAATATAAATACTCATGTATTTTCAAAGTAATTGTTTTCATGTGGAAGATTTTTGAAATTACCTTCGTTTATATCTTTCTGAATTTTCTAAATTTTCTATAAGAAACCTGCACTTCATAAGGAGAGGAAAAACAGTTTGGCTTTAAAAAGAAAAAAAAAAACTTAATGGTAAAAATGGTACATTGTTAGTTTTATATGTGTTTCTTTGCATACTTAATGCTATTGTGGCACTGTTCTATGTCCTTTTATTCACTTACTTTTTTGGATTATTAATGTATGTGTGTATATGTGTGTAAGCAGTCTGCTTGATACATTTATAAGTAAACTGTCAAATTCGTCACAATTATCTTTCCCAATTTGCTCACTTCATTTTGGTTATATTTTGGATAGTATGGAAATTTGAAATGGTCACTGTCCTCTCTGATTTTAAAACTTAGAAAGTTATTCCTCTTTTAGAAATCAGGTACTTTGTTTTTTTCTGAATTGACTTAGTATGAAGAAATCTTTTTCTCAATTTGGGGTTTTTTAAAACATGGATTTTGGGGGTTATGTAATGTGACATGTCTAGGTATGTATTACTAACCAGTTAATGCAACACTGGTGTATTTAAGAAGTCTTTCCCTTCCCCAGTCATGACAACTATTTCTAAATCTAGAGATTCATACTTTGTAAAAAAATTTTTAAATATTGAAAAAAACTATTATAGAAATTTTGTAAATACATAAAACTAGAATTAATAGTATAATCAGCCCCTTACATAGTATTTTTTAGTTCAAGAAATCTAATGCTTTTTAAAATACTTTGCTATTGGGTTGTAAAATATTTTCGTTAGTTGGAACGATTTTGTAATATTGCCTAGGATCCTTGATTATTACCATAGAAATTTGTTAGTACATACACTTATGATAATCATACTTATGTATATGCTATATATATATCATGTAATATATATGTAAAATCTATATATAAAAAATACACATATAAAGAATGTAACCTACCTTTTTAAAGTATGAGAAAGATATTTCTTAGAGGTTTTGAGTAAGAATTGGGGAAAATCATTATTATAATATCAAGGGTTGTTGATTAATGGAAGAATAATATTGGTATGTTTGTGGTACATATCACCAGAAATAGAAATTTGTAAATATTTAGAATATGGCTTAGTAGATTTTCCAACAGTACTAGTACAAATAATTTCAAATAGTCACTGTAAAGGCTTTTTGTTTATGGTTGTAAAATAGCTTTCTGCAAAGTTAATGAGCTCATAAGGTCAAAGGCTACTTTGTTATCTCTTTTAATGCCTGACAGAAAATAAGCTGATAGTAAATCTAGGTTGAAAGAATAATATTTTTTGTCTTTTTTTTTCATATAGGTAATCTTAATCTTCTAATTCCATGGAAAAACCTTTATACCCAACCAGTTGAAGCTCTATTGGAAGACATTTATTTACTCATAGTGCCTTCTTCTAGTAAGTCAAATTTTAAACATCATTTCAGTTACTCTTTTTTGTGCATGGAAAAATCTTTGTATTTGATAATTATGTTTGTTCAAATAATTCTGGTGAATTTTTGGAGTTTTTTTAATATTTAAATTTGGTATTTGATAATACAACATAAATTGGTTTTTACTCTAATTTTTGCAGACTGTGAGTTAGTGATTATTTTCTAGGATATTTTTTGGAATGAGTTAATTTAAGGTAATTAAGATTCTTCCTTTTTTATACTTCCTGTAGGAATAAAATATGATCCTTTAAAAGAAGAAAAACAACTCTTTGAAGCAAAGCAACAGGAACTGAAAAGGATAGAAGAAGCAAAACGAAAAGTAGCTGATCAAGGTAAAAACAAATAAGAATGGTAATAAGAAAAGCGGAAAAGACCTAAATATTTATCACATTTGAGTATTATTTTCTTCTGGAAGCACTGAGATTACTTTAAAAATATGACAGAATCTTATTACATGAGGAATTTTAATGTGGTTTCTATGTTTTATCATGTTTACAGAAATTTTACCTTATAGAAATTTACCTTAGTGCAAATAATATCCCTAGCTTATAAGAGTAAGGTTAGATTTTAACTATAGTAATTAATTTCATCAAGTATATTTTCTTACCTTTCTTGTCTTTCTTATTCCACTTGTATCAATTCTTCACCTTTTGGAGTTACTTAGTCTCTTGATATATTTTCCCAAATCTGTTTACCCTCTGGCTCACATCCATTCCTATTCAGCCTAGACCAAAATGGTCCATTACTTCAATCCACTTCTTTTGTCAGTGACAGAGATGTCCTGCAGAAATCTAATCCCTTTCCATTTATGCTAGTGATAGCAATGGTGTCACCATCAACACCTACGCTCTATACTCTTAACTTCTCTTTCTAGTGAATCTTTCTCTTTGGCATATAAATATAATGTTGCCTCCCTTATCTTTAAACATAAAGTCATTTTCCTAACCTTGTCATCTGCTTACCTTATGCTCCTCTGTCCTTCATTTGATAGCTAAGCATCTTAAAAGAAATATATGTGTACTGATCAAAATATCCTTGCCATGCATTTATTTTTTTAAATTAAAAAATGCAATAATAAACAATTTACCTGCTGACAAACAGGTAAAAGAACATTAAAGGAGATCTAACACATTTCCTGGCAACACTTCTTGTAATTATGTTTTTCTCTCTGTTGTCATTCATTCCTACCCCCATCCTCTTTTTAAAAAAAAATTTTTTTTGTGGCATACATATAACAAAATTTACCATCTTAACTACTTTTAAGTGTACAGTTCAGTGGTATTAAGTACATTTATTGTATTGCAACCATCACCACCATATCTCTTCATATCTCTTTCATCTTGTAAAATTGAAACTTTACACCCAATAAACAATAACCCACCCATTCTTCCCCCCTTATCCCCAGACGCTGGCAACCACAATTCTACTTTTTGTCTCTATGATTTTGACTATTCTCAGTACTCATGTAAGTGGAATCATGTAGTATTCATGTTTTTTCAAGTGGTTCATTTCACTTAGCATTATGTCTTCAAGGTTCATCCATGTTGTAGCATATGTTGGAATTCCCTTTTTAAGGCTGAATAATATTCCGTTTTATGTATATACCACATTTTGCTTATCCATTCATCCATCAGTGGACACTCGGGTTGCTTCTGTGCTTCAGCCATTGTGAATAATGCTGCTCTGAACATGGGTGTACAAATATCCCTTTGAGACACTGCTTTTAATTCTTTTGGGTATAGACCCAGATGTGGAGTTGTTGGATCATATGGTAATTCTACTCTTATTTTTAATTTTTTGAGGAAATGCCATAATGTTTTCTACAGGGACTTGTACCGTTTTACAATCCCACAAGCAGTGCACCGGGGTTCCATTTCCTTCACATCCTCACCAACATCTGTTGTTTTCTGTATTTTTGATAATAGGGTCCTAATGGGATGAAGTGGTATCTCGTGTAATTTTGATTTGCATTTCTGTAAAAATTAGTATTTTAGCATCTTTTCATGTGCTTATTGACCATTTGTATGTTATCTTTGGAGAAATGTCTGTTCAAGTCTTTTGCCCATCATTTAATTGTTTTTTTTGTTGTTATTGTTGAATAGTAGGAGTTCTTTATATAATTGGATGTTAATCCATTATTAGATATATGATTTGCAAGTTACCTTCCATTCTCTGGGTAGCCTCTTTACTCTGTTGATAGCGTCCTATGATGTACAAGATTTTAAAATTTTCATGAAGTCCAATTTGTCTACTTTTTCTTTTGTTTCTGTGCCTTTGGTGTCATATGCAAGAACTCCTGCCAAATCCAATTGGCATCTTCATTTATGGGCATTTAGGATCAGATTTCTTCCTCTGTCATGTTGTCTACTTTCCAGCTTCTAAATTTTTGAGGCTCTCTCTTATTCATTCTTTCTTCTACACTCTTTTTCTTTTGGTCTTGGAGATTTATCCATTTTCCCCCTTTACTTTTACTGAGGAATAGAAAAATAGATGCAACTCATGTTTAATCAGAAGTCCCTCTTATTTATACTTAAATCTAAAATATAAATAACCATGCTTAAATTACATCAGTTATACCTTACTGTTATCAGGTAGAAGTTTGAACTCTTCAACAGGATACATAAAAGCTCTTATGATTTGAATCCTGTCTACCTTTCCAGCCTCATTACTGGCCCCATCCCTTTCATATCTTCTCTGTTCTTTGTTCCAGCCATACTGACCTTTGTAGTTTACTGAATGTACCAACTTCTCTGTGATTATATCTCATTTCTGACTTTATCCAGTATACTTTTGAGAGTTGTCAGCATTAGGATGATAGTTCAGGCTATAAGGTGTGAATGAGATTCCCTGCAGCAACAGTACAGAATGAGAAGAGAAACATTTCTAGGACTGAGCCTGCCGTAAGGAAATCCAACATTTAAGGATTGTATAGAGGAGGAAAACAGCCCCCCCCCCCCCAAAAAAAAGAACAGATCAAGAAAGAGTGGTTAGATAAGGAGAAAGAAATTTGGAGATTATATCTCCATGGGAAAAGAGTGTTTTAGGAAGCAAAGAATATGTCAGATCCTGCTGAGATATCAGGTAAATTGAGGATTAAGAAATAATTGTTTTATTTATGACATGGAGGCCATTGGTCACCTTAAAAAAAAGCTGTCTTGATTGAGTGATGATTGCAGAAAATAAGCTTCTATTTTTTCCATAGTTGTAAGGTCATTTGCTAAGAGTAAAGAGAGCAGTGGAAGGGTTGTTGGACCTTTGAAGAGTATCAAAAAGAATTTTGTAATAGTTATCCTGGAGAGTGTGAACAAGTTGACTGGAGAAATGTAGTAAGGTTGCTGGTGAGTTGAAGTTGGTAATGATTAACTCGCAGTAGCTGCAGTCTGTTCTGTTGTAATTTTTCTCCTCCAGTACTCACCTGGCAAGGCATACACGTTTATATAAAAAGTAGACTGCTGGTTTTATGCAGGGTTGGAGCTTTGCTGACAGAGGAAAAGGAGAAAAAAGAGAGCTCAGAGTTTAAAGTGTTGGTGAAATAATTTATTATGGAATCAGAGCCAGATAAGGAAGTCAGAAAGAAACTAGTGGGTAGGGAAAGAAAGATTTAGCATTTAATTGAATGACTGAATAAATTTATAGAGCAGAGGATTTTATTAGGTAGTGGTGGGATTCATTCAGCATTTAAAATAAAATGTTCTGTCTTCAAAGAGTTTATATTCTACTTTCCACTTTTTAATTCTAAAGTCCTTTTCAATATATTCAAATATATTCACTTATCTCTTGTTCACTCACACTTGTCTTTGATGTACATATGATATCTTCATCAACTTTTTATCTGAGACCTTCTGGGTCAGCTGAATTAGGGAGTAGTAGGTCATTAGAGGAAAAGATAGACAATATGTAGATACAGGTGAAATAGAACTAGAAATGGGAAAGGAGATCACCTTCATTGGCATTTTCAAGTGGGGGCAAAAACGTTAGTAATTAGTGATTATCACAGGCATATTAAAAAAGAAATTACGAACCTCAATTCTTTATATTTCCCTGGAAAGTATTGAAGAGATAGTTTATCTCATTTTGGAAAATGAAACAAATGATGAACTTCCTTCATCCTTGCTTGAAAGGAGAGAGGGAAAGGATCTTATATCTTCCTATTTTGTATTCATTGGGGAAGGAGCATATTCAGCTATTTTTTACTTCTAACCACAGACAACTTATGATGATAGCATAAATTTTAGCAGAGATTCATTCTTTGCTACCGTTTCTGGCTCTTCTAATATAAGCCTATCATAATTCTTACCTAATAATCTTTATTGTTTTCTATGTCCTTATATACTCAGGTATAGCTAACAGAAATTATAAAATTTGATGACAGTAAATTCTACATATTTGGCTTTAGTTTGATTGGATAAGAAAGTGGCTTTTGAAAACTGTGTGCATTTAGTCACCTGTGAAAGCCTTTTGGTATGTAAGACTTCTGGAAAGCAGGCTTTTGGTGTTCTGTTTACAAATACAGATATATTTCTTTAACAGGTAACAGTTACGTTACCTCAATAAGTGTATACACATAGAGTGTATTTTTCATTCAAATCAAAAATGGATATTTGCAATTGTAGAAAAACATCGGGTGGAGAAACAGGACACTTTTACAGAAAAATTAATTACTCAGATCATAAAAAATCTTCAAGTGAAAATTTCCAACATCCATATTCGCTATGAAGATGATGTAAGTATTTTAATAGGTGATAATGGTTTATATTTATTTTACTGTTTGTTGACACCTGCTCTGTAGTGGTCAACTTATGAGATGCTGGGAAGTGGAGGGATATAGAGCTGAAGATGACATTATCTTTATTTTTTGTAATTATAGTTGTAATTTGCAGTCCTTAGTGCCTTGATTACACTTTCCTAAAATGTTCAAACATCAATAATGAAGGTAAATGCCTTGCTTATATTATAACCACCTTTGATAAATGGGAGTTATGAATTTAGCAGTTATATATTTTTAAAATACTTTAAATTATACTGTGTTTTCTTCCTGGAAAGAGCAATGGTCTAGGAATCATTAGAGCTAGACTTAACTAATTGTTTGATGTCAAATAGATCATGTATTCTCTCAAACACATAATCATTGGCTTCTCATAGTTCTATTGTGAGGGTCAATCACTTTTTTTATAAACTTCTTTTTTTGCAGACTGAAAAACATTATGCAGATGTATTGTTGTACTACACTAATACATTGATACTTAATATTTTAATTAGTATTAGGAAAAATATAGGAATAAAAATTATTCCGGAAAGTAGGAATATGTTTCTGAATGTTCAAAATAGCATACTTCCCAGAAAGTGAAGTTCTTCTATAATATGAATTTTATACAACTACTAAAAATCTGAGTAAAATTTACTCTGTTTTCCTCTTTAGGTCACAAACCGAGACAACCCACTGTCATTTGGTATTTCCCTTCAAAATCTCAGCATGCAGGTACTTTGTTTAAAAAGAAATTCAACCATATTTAATTTTGCAGTATAGTTAATTAAATTAGTAATTACTTTTAATATATGCCAGCATCAGGAGTAGGTATCTATATAGAAGTGGTACAGGAAATGCACAGACTGGGTTGGAACTAAGGGTAGGTAGTTTTACAGTTCAAAAAATGGTTGACAATCAAATTTAGTTTCAAATGTGAGAGACTATTATTATTTGCCAATTATGATATTTGATACTTATTTTCTTTAAAAATCTATTCTGAATTTTAAATGCATAAGTACAAAATAAAAGTAATGTTCATTTCAGAATCTTTGATAAGTCATGAAAAGCCTAAAGAAACAAATCATTTTATCATCACTATTATTAATAATTGTGGCATATTTTCTTCCTGTCTGATTTTTCAAATTGAGAAATTTTAAAAGTATAGGAGCACATAGAGAATTATGAAACATTTGCTCATATCCAGAAGGCATGATTGTTGAATTTGTCATTTAGATTAAGTTTTAAATACTTTTAAAGAATAAGTTGTTATGAATAAAGTATAAATTCCTTTTGTATTCCACTCCACTCTTCTCTCCCACCCAAGAGATAAACATCCTAAGTTTTTAAACTTTATATAATATATCCATTAAAACTGTGTAATATTTGGTAGATTTTTAAAAGTTTACATAAATATGTTATGTGATTCTTCTGTAAGTTCCCTTTTTCTCTACACATTGTTTGTGACGTGTATTTATTGCCACGTGTAGTTCAGTTGATCCAGTTCAACTGCTCTATAGTATTTCATTATATTCTTTTATTTGTTATGTTCATTAAGCTTTTGTGTATGATTTGTTTTTAAAACTTGGATCCACCTCAAGCAGAAAGAGAAAAAAGAAAAGTCAAATGAAAAGTTATTCAATAAAGTTGGGTGAGGTAAACTGTCAAATGCTACTGTTAACGCTGAAAAATAAGGGTGGAGAATTAGCCATTGGATTTGGCAATGTGAAGGTGATTGGTAACTGTGTCAGCAGTGGTTTTCACCACTGGTTTTGGAGGTCCTTGGAAACTTGTCCCGCAGCCCAGACATATTAAATTAGAAACTCAGGTTGGGACCCAGCAATCTAGTTTAAAAAGCCTTCCAGGTGATCCTAATTGTGTGAAAACTTTGAGCAACACTGTTCTAGTCCATTTAGTTCTCTAGAAAAAAAATGAAAACCGTCTTTTTAACATAAGCTTCAGATATCAGTTTATTCCCCTCATGACTTTTCATTGCTCTTAGAATAAAGTCCATAGTTTTGTCTTAAAATAGTTTATAATCCCTTTGTAATCTGTCCCCAGGTAAGATACCTAATTTTACCTCTTTCCGTTGTTTTGAGTATGTTCTTGGGCCATATTGGGCTATTTCACTTCTTTGAACATGTCATATATTCAAATATCTTCCTACCGTGAATCATATTCCCTACTGAATTTAGAATTGATAATTTCTGTTAATGAGTCACTTATTAGATTAGATATCACTTTTGCCATCACATCCCTGAGATTGAGGCTCCCACCATGTTCTCCCTGAGTACTGTGTATTTAACCTCCAGAATGGCATTTACCTGTTTGTAATTTGTTTACTAAGTTTGCTTTTCCACCAAGCAATGAGATCCTTGAATGCAGAATATTCAGTTAATATTCTTTGACTGAACGTTACTATTATTATTTTTTAAAATTTATTTATTTTATTTTTGGCTGCATTGGGTCTTCGTTGCTGCCTGTGGGTTTTTTTTTCTCTAGCTGCAGCAAGCAGGAGCTACTCTTCTTTGTGGTGCGTGGGCTTCTCACTGCGGTGGCTTCTCTTATTGTGGAGCACGGGCTCTAGGCACGCAGGCTTTAGTAGTTGTGGCACACGGGCTCAGTAGTTGCGGCTGGTGGGCTCTAGAGCACAGGCTCAGTAGTTGTGGTGCGTGGGCTTAGTTGCTCTGCGGCATGTGGGATCTTCCCGGACCAGGGCTCGAACCTGTGTCCCCTGCATTGTCAGGCGGATTCTTAACCACTGCGCCACCAGGGAAGCCCCTGAATGTTGTTTTCAAGGACATTTTAATGGAAACTTGGTCTAGGGCATGATAGATTCTATTTATCACTCTGCCATTTCACATGCAAGTGACAGTTTTTTACTGCTTTTTATTTTCCTTTTCAGACAACTGACCAATACTGGATTCCATGTTTACATGATGAAACTGAGAAACTATTTCGTAAGGTAAAATAAATATGTTTTTTCAACCCATGGGCTTGACAAAAGATACTTTTAATTAGGAAGGCAAATGATAATATATAGATAAGGATTTTTGTGAATTGTGTTTACTTGCTTAACTGTTATATGACAAATTATTTGAGATTCTGAAAAAAGCATATGTTAAAGAATCTTCAATGAAAATGAGGCTTACAATAAAATTGATTTATTTTCAGTTAATCCTATTGGATAACCTTTTTGCCTATTGGAATGTGAAGTCTCAGATGTTTTATCTTAGTAATTATGATGAATCATTGGTGAGTAAATTTTTTTGATATATGCATATATACTTTTGTTGGTATCATATTTTGCATAAGGTTTTATTCATTGTCATTTGTCTAACATACTGTAGTCAGTTGTCCTTTTTTCCCTTAGGCAAAATCCATTAGCAGAAATAGGTGAATATATATGTGTCTGTACAGAAACATATAAATACATGCCTTTTTTTGTATAATTGACATGCAGCATTTATTAGTTACATGTACACAACATAATGTTTTGATATTTGTATATATTGCAAAATGATCACCATAGTAAGTCTAGTTAACATCCATCACCATACACAGTTACACAGTTTTTTTTCTTGTGATGAGAACTTTTAAGATTTACTCTTAGCAACTTTCAAATATGCAATACAGTATTATTAACTACAGTCGCCTGTTGTACATTACATCCACATGACATAATAATTATTTTATAACTGAAGTTTGGACCTTTTGACTCCCTTCATCAATTTTGCCCATCCCCACTCCCCACCTGTGGCAACCACCAGTGTGTTCTCTGTATCTATGAGTTTGTCTTTTTTTCCTAAATTGCACATGAAGTGAGATAATACAGTATTTGTTTTTCTCTGAGCTATTTCATGGTCCATTTGTGTTGTCACAAATGACACAATTTCATTCTTTTTTATGGCTGAGTGATATTCCATTGTGTGTGTGTAAAACATTTTCTTCATTCACCTTTTGAAGGACATTTAGGTTGTTTCCATATCTTGGCTATTATAAATAATGCTGCAGTGAACATGGTACAGATATGTTTTCAAGTTAGTGCTTTTGTTTTCTTCAGGAAAATACTCAGAAGCGGAACTGTTGGATCATATGGTAGTTCTATTTTTAATTTTTTGAGGCTCCGCTATTGTTTTCCATGGTGTCTGCACCAATTTGCATCCCACCACCAGAGCAGAAGCGTTCTCTTTTCTTCACATTCTCACCAACATTTGTTATTTTTTGTCTTTTTGAAAATAGCCATTCTAACAAGTATGAGGTGGTATCTCTTTGTGGTTTTGATTTGCATTTCTCTAATGATTAGTGTTGTTGAGCATCTTTTAATGTACCTGTTAGCCATCTGTATTTCTTCTTTGAAAAATGTCTTTTTAGGTATTCTGCCCATTTTTTAATTGGATTGTTTATTTTTTTGCTTTTGAGTTATATGGGTTCATTATATATTTCAGATATTAACCCCTTATCAGGTATATGATTTGCATATATTTTCTTTCATTCATAAGGTTTCCTTTTCATGTAATTGATGGTTTCCTTTGCTGTGCAGAAGCCGTTAATTTGGTGTAGTCATATTTGTTTATTTTTGCTTTTGTTGCCTTTGTTTTTGTTGTCCAGTCCAAAAAATTGTCACCAAAAGAGATGTCAAGGAAATTACCGCCTGTTTTCTTCTAGGGATTTTTATGGTTTCAGGTCTTATGTTCAAGTCTTTAATCCATTTTGAGTTATTTTCATTTATCATGTAAGGTAGTAGTGCAATTTCATTCTTTCGCATATGGCTGTCAAGTTTTCCCAACACCATTTATTGAAGAGACTGTCCTTTCCCCATTGTATATTCTTGGCTCCTTTGTTATAAATTAACTGACCATATATGCATGGGATTTCTGGGTTGTCTGTTCTATTCTGTTGATCTGTATCTGTTTTTATGCCAGTACCATATTGTTTTGATTACTAAAGCTTTGTAATTTAGTTAGAAATCAGAGAGGATGACGTCTCCAGCTTTGTTCTTCTTTCTCAAGATTGCTTTGGCTATTTGGGTTCCTTTGTGGTTCCATACAAATTTTAGTATTGTTTTTTCTACTTCTGTGAAAAATGCACTTGGTATTTTGATGGTGATTGCATTGAATCTGTAGATTGCTTTCGGTAATGTGGACATTTTAACAATGATAATTATTCAAATCCATGAGCATGGAATGTCTTTCCATCAGTTATTGTTCTTTTCATTTTCTTTCCTCAGTGCCTTATCATTTTCAGGGTACAAGTCTTTCACCATGGTGAAATTTATTGTTACATTTTGATGCAATTGTAAATGGAATTTTTTCCTTAATTTCTCTTTCTCATAGTTTGTTATTAGTATATAGAAACACCTCAGTTTTCCATATATTGATTTTTATATCCTGCAACTTTATTTAATTAATTTAGTATTAGTTTTAACAGTTTTTGGTGGAATCTTTAGGGTTTTCTATCTATATTATTATGTCATCTGCAAATAGTGACAGTTTTACTTCTTCCTTTCCGATTTGTATGCCTTTATTTTTCTTACCTAATTTCTCTGGCTAGGACTTCTAATATTGTGTTGAATAAAAGTGGTGAAAGTGGGCCTTTTTGTCTTGTTGCCGATATTAGAAGAGAAGCTTTCAGCTTTTCACCCTTGAGTATGATGATAGCTGTGGGCTTGCCATCTATGGCCTTCATTATGTTGAGATACGTTAACTCTGAACCCACTTTGTTGAGAGTTTTTTTCATAAATAGATGTTGAATTCTGTCAAATTTTGTGTATGTGCTTGTACACATATATATAAACACACATATCCTAAAAATTTCTAGAGCAGTCTTATATAATAGTAGTTTAATGAGATAGTGTCTAACTATTTTAATATTTTCTTAGCTAAGTTCTGCTAAGTTTGAGTTATTTTTTTAATTGCTTTTAGGCATTTTTCTTTTGCATATAATAGGATTTTGTAGAATAAAGGTATATTGACACGAATATAAATAAAATCAATTTGTCTTTTAATAGGACAGCCTGAGGAATGGTATTGTTGATGAAAGTATTGTTCCAGAAGGTTATGATTTTGGTAAGTACATTTCATAAAATAAATGTACAATTAAAGTAATCAGTATAAATTTTAAATGAATATTGTTGATGTCACTGTGATATTTCATGTTAATTTTCCCACAAAATTAAATATATTTATAATATATATGCAGAAGCAAAACACTTTTCTGTGTCATGTGTGTTGACGATTCTCAAATCTGTCACTTCAAATTTGACTTATTTCTCCTTTACCCTACTGTTATTTCTGGCTGTTTCAGTCAGAGTCTGATGAAGGAAGAGAAACCACATACTAATTTGAGCAGGGAAAGTATTTATGAAGAATTACTAAATATAACAGGGGATTAGAGTAACAAGGGATTGGCTAGTGAAAAGTAAAGAGAACTCTAAAGAACATAAGAATAGTAGAAAGAAGGAACAGCCCTTACCCTAGGACTTAGGTGGAGTGTCCAAAGAAGAGGGTCTACCTCCCTCAGCACTGAGATCTAGAACTTGTTGGAAAGGGTGTGGCCATGGATCACTAGGAGGCAGGAAAGTCTGTGGTGCCCTGCCAGTTAAACCTGTAAATTCTCATTCAGGAACTTTAGGGAAACAGACCCTTTAGGGAGCCTCATGGAGAGTTGTCTCCAGAAGGCACTCCACTGTAAAACTGCCTTAGCAGCGTACTGAGAGAATTTGCTGGCTGTTGGATGGTGCAAGCGGCCATGTACTGCAGGAGTCTGGTGCTGAAGAAATCTGTTGTGCTGGAGGACCTGGACACTGGAGAAGCCATTTTCTTTAGGAGCTGCATGTTGCAGAACCATGGCACTGCAGGAGTCTGCTGAATGAGTACATTAGAACCAGGAAGCATAGCTCCTTGCTCCTGCAGTATCTCTCCCGTGTCCTCTGCTGATAAATTAACATTATGCTAGCTGGTAAAGAAAAACGATTTAGAGGACCCAAATCTAGGTTTTAGAGCAGGCAGGGAAGGGTGATCTGGAGGTTATGGGCAATCAGTTGATAACTGGCACACTTGCTGGAGGGGGAAGGATGAATGAAGGACTCCTTTTTGGTTTTGTTTTTTGTGTTTTTATTTAATGGGAGAGATAGCATCTTGTTTATAGGCTAAGATTGGAATGATCCATAGAACATGAAAAATAAGAGAGAGAAGGGATTATTTCTGTATTGACATGGGTGAAAGGGGGTAGAATCTAGTGTACAAATGGAGTGCTTTGCCACAGGTAGGAGCATGGTCAGTTTGTTTGTAAGATAGATTTCAATTATAGGAGAGAAGTCCGGGACTTCCCTGGTGGCACAGTGGTTAGGAATCCGCCTGCCAATGCAGGGGACACAGGTTTGAGCCCTGGTCTGGGAGGATCCCACATTCCACAGAGCAACTAAGCCCACGTGCCACAACTACTGAGCCTGCACTCTAGAGCCCACAGGCCACAACTACTGAGCCCGTGCACTTAGAGCCCGTGCTCTGCAACAAGAGAAGCTACCACAATAAGAAGCCCATGCATTGCAATGCAGAGTAGCCGCTAGCTTGCTTCAACTAAAGCCTGCATGCAGCTACGAAGACCCAACACAGCCGGGGAGGGAGGGAGGGAGGGGGAGGGAGGGAGGCAGGGAGGCAGGGAGGGAGGGAGGGAGGGAGGAAGTCTTTGTGTTGGGTGAACAAGTAAATATGGTGATTGGAGTTAATGGGGTTTTTTTCTTCTGAACTCTTTTTTTTTTTAAACTATCTGAGGAATTAGAGGTTTTCAGATGGAGGAGGGGCTATGAGATAGCCATGTAGGGGAATGAGAGAATGAATTGATGAGAGCAGTATTATCAAAGTGCTGTTTAGACTAGCAACATCAGTATCACTTGGAAACATGTTAGAAATATAAATTCCAGGGCCCATCCCAGACATACTGAATCAGAACATCTGAGAGTGAAGCTTAGCAATCTATTTTTAACAAGCTATCCTAGTGATTTTGATGAATACTACAGTTTGAGAACCACTGGGCCAGAGTAGGGTTTGGCTAATTTTCTTTTTGCAAAGGGCCATGTAGTAAACAAACATTTTACATTTTATAGGCTATGTATAGTCTCTGTCACATATTTTTCTGTTTCTTTTAAACAACCCTTTAAAAGTATAAAAATCTTTCCTGGGCTTCCCTGGTGGCGCAGTGGTTGAGAGTCCACCTGCCGATGCAGGGGACGCGGGTTCGTGCCCCGGTCTGGGAAGATCCCACATGCTGCGGAGCGGCTGGGCCTGTGAGCCATGGCCGCTGAGCCTGCGCGTCTGGAGCCTGTGCTCCGCAACAGGAGAGGCCACAACAGTGAGAGGCCCGCGTATCGCAAAAAAAAAAAAAAAAATATTTTTGAATTTAGTGCTATGCCTGAGGGATGATTAAAAGAAGAGGAATATATTATCTTTGTATACAGATTAGCTTATAATTTAGTGGTTGATATCTTTCTAGATTCTGCTATTACTGGTCTCCCTCTGCATTATTCTTATTCTTTTTGGCACTAAATACAAAGGGTTGAGAGAAATCTTAGATTATGAGTTGAGCCAAGAAGATTATCTTGGATAAACTCTCATCTTATCTCCTCTCTTTTTTCAAGTTAAAAGGGGGGACAGATGGATACAGAGACACTGACCCGAAATTCAGGAATTATAATTATATAATGAAAGTCAGTGGCTAAATAAAATATTTTTCCCCTTAGCATTTCAAATTATATTCATTCCTTAAAACTATACTTTTATTAAAATTGTCTTACTGGACTGTTTTGCCTTTTAGAGAGTGTTCCTGCTTGTAAGGATTATTTTGTTGTTTTGAGAAGTTCACTTAGCTTTTATTGTACTCATAAAAGACAATATGAATTATAGATAGGAAAAATATAAAAGACTCTTCAACACTAAGTGACAGTTCATATGATCAAATCATAGCAGTATGGAAATCTGGGAGCTGTAGAAAGGGTATATAAGAAATGAAAATCAGTATTTTCAACTTGATTCCTTTAGCACTTTGAGACTCTTCAAAAAAACTCAATTTAATTTTTAAAAATCTGTGTTATTTTCCAGTATTTCGCCCCATATCTGCTAATGCCAAACTTCAGATGAATCGCGGATTGGATTTTGACTTTTCTGTCCCCAAAATAAGCCTGGATATTGAGTTACATGACATAACAATTGAACTTAATAAACCACAGGTGATTTTTTTTAAATGAAATTTTAAATTGTGAGTTATAGTTTGATAAAAGGAGAGCTAAGATTTTAAATGTTTTTCAAAAACTCAATAATGATATATGATAACATTTCCTTAAAAAAGTCAATAATTTAACTTTTATCTTTGACAATTAAACAAGAAATCTGAAACATTTAAGAACTTCAATTTTTTTCATTCTTCAGTATTTCAGTCTTATGGAACTTCTTGAATCGGTTGATATGATGACGCAAAATCTACCATACAGGAAATTCAAACCTGATGTACCTCTCCACTACCATGCCAAAGAATGGTAATATGCCTTAAATTTTTTCAAATTGAAGTATAATCGACATATATTAGTTTCAGGCGTATGACATAATGATTTGATATGGTATATATTGCAAAATGATCACCACAGTAAGTCTAGTTAACATCCAATATCATGCATAGTTAACAAAACTATTTTTTTTGTTATAAGAACTTATAAGATCTATTCTCTTAGCAACTTTCAAATATGCCATATGGTATTATTAACTGTAGTTGCCATGCTGTACATTATATCCCCATGACTTATTTATTTTATAACTGGAAGTTTTCTGGATCCCCTTCACCCATTTTGAGCATCCCCGACCCACTGCCTCTGGCTACCACCAGTGTATTCTCGGGATCTATGAGCTCATTTTTTTAAATTCAATATATAAGTGAGATCATACAGTATTTGTCTTTCTCTTTGTCTGTCTGACTTATTTCAGTTAGCATAATGCCCTCAGTAGCCATTCGTGTTGTCACAAATGGCAAGATTTTATTCCTTTTATGGTTGAATAACATTTCATTGTGTGTATAAATATATACATACATTTTCTTGATCCATTCATCCATCAGTGGGCACTTGGTTGTTTCCATATCTTGGCTCTTGTAAATAATGCTGCAGTGAACATGGGAGTGCATATATTTTTTGAATTAGTGTTTTCATTTTCTTCAGGTAGATACCCAGTGGAATTGCTCAATCTAAGTTTTTTAAGATTTAAAAAATATGGTATAAAAGTGAATTTCTTGACTTTTTAAGATACTCTTTAAGGGCTGATAGAAACTATAATGTAATATTTGTCTTGAAACACTTGTAGTGGCTTTTGCTTATTACATGAGTAAAATTAAGTTAAAGGATTCTTTATAATGAATTTACAACTGGAAATACTAGCATTCCATTCATTTACTGTACTTTTGGAATTATTAAGAAACATATCCCAGTTTGTTTTCTAACCATGTCTTTTTTTAGTTTTCAAACTTCGGTATCAGACATATTAAACCTATTATAAACCTGAAAGGGTTATGGTAGTCTATAAAGTGCAACCCCTTTTTAAAATTGAAAAGTCTTATTTTTCCAGTTATTAAGCTCTTTCCTAGATTCTAGAAGTTGCAATTACTCTTTCAGTTGACTATTTTAATTACTATTCAAGTGGCTGAAGTGCTAGTTGCCAATTAATACTTTAATAGTTTTTCTGTAGAACTATATTTATTGTAACAAAATTCAGTGATTTTGATTATTTACATTTAGGAAAGAGATAAGACTAAATAGTGTATTGTTAATTACTAATAGGGCTGGGAAGAAGCAAGTGCCCAGATAATATACCATTTTCATAGTCTCTGTATTATGTATGCTGTTAGAGTAGAAGCAGTATCAGTTATATTTTATACTGTTGGTTTGAGAGTGCTTTTAAGCGTAGGGTTTTTGTTTTTATTTTTTAACTAGGTGGGTTTATGCTATACGTGGTATTCTTGAAGTAAATGTTCGGCCCCACTTACGGATGTGGTCATGGAAGCATATAAGAGAACATAGGCAAAAAATGAAGCAATATAAAGAACTGTATAAAAAAAAACTAACAAGTAAGAAGCCGTCTGGTGAACTTCTCAACTCTTTGGAGGTTAGCATTTAAAAAATTTGTTAAATATTTTGTACTACTTAACTCCTCAGTCTTTAGTGACTAACACTCCCTACTTATCTGTTCTAATTTGTACTGATCATTCTCTGTCTCTTTTACTTACTAGACTTTTTCATACTCCTTAACTTCTATTGGATGTTACAAACCCTGGTGATGTTTTCCTGTGTGCATTTGGAATTTGAGATTCTCCTCAATCTGGAGAGATTTGGGTTTATGCAAATAGTAATTGGAAGCCTCACATTATTATGACATTTACAAACCTCAAAAGCCTAGAAAGTATTTGCTCCATTGATTCCAGTCTTCTCTGTGTTGGTTTCAAAGCCTTATGTTATGTCACCACTCCATTTTTCCCTATGTTACCATCTAACTGTGCATTAATCAAATAAATTTCTTATCTTCTATATGTATATGCTTATACTTATAGCCAAGTCTGCTCATGCATTCCATCTGCCTTTCTTCATCTCTATCTCAGTTTCACTCATTCCTCAAGTTTTGCTTACATCCCATCTCTTGTATGAACTTTTCTGAATTTTTTGCTCAAACAGTGTTTTTTTTCCTCTTAATCTTTGTGGCATTTCTGGTCTTCACCAGCAACTTTACGTTTAATTAGCTGGCTCCTGAGTTCTCTAAATATTAGTCTTAATCTTTTAGCATTATGGTATATTCTAGATGGGACTGTTTTACCGATGGATGAAGTACAGCTTAGGGAGTCTAAGAAGAGTTAGTCTCTCAAAGTAATGGAATCATTATGAATCCAGGCCAATTTCCAAAAAACTCCCTAAGATTAAGTTTTATTTTTATTTTTGAAATAGAAGACTTTCTGAAGACCTAGGCTATTATGAATGCTTGGGTTTCTGCTTTGGTGGTTACAGATTTCCTTACCTAGTTTTGGATCTTAACCTTAACCCTCTAAGTCTACTGGACTGTAGAACCCTGAGTAAAGTTTTCCAAGGTAATGGTTGGTCATCACTGTTTCTCTTTGGGACTAAAAGTGGTTTGAGCATGAAGCTCTCAAAAGTAATCATGGAAATAATGTATAGATATGATGAAAGATTGAGCTTATCTCAGTTTATTTCAGTAGCTATACTGAAATACTTGGACAAGTATAAAATTTAAAAACAAGTTTTAAGTGTATCTAGATCTACTTGATATATCTTAATGATGACGTACGAAATGTGCATGTAATATGAAGGACGTATAATTGTATTTTTAGTTGAAAGTGACACTAATGTGTTTACCCTTAACTGTAGTTAAAGCCCAAATAAAAGTCATTTAAAACAGTGCATGTATGTTATCTTCTAGTACGTGCCTGTGTATCTTGTAGTATTTTAACTCTTACATGCATGACATGTATGATTTCTTTGTTGAGAAAGTTGTTCCATCATTACTAATTTCCAAGCTGACGTATATACAAGCATTGCTTTTCAGAATTTAACAGGAATATTATGTTGATGGGTGACCTGTTTTCTGCTTCCTATCTCTTCTTTAGTATAGCAATTTGATAGAGAATATATGAAAATTATTTATATAAAGTTATTTATGTAAACACACTTTATTTATATTTTTAGGAGTTGGAAAAGACTTTGGATGTATTTAATATAACTATAGCAAGACAACAGGCAGAAGTTGAGGTAATTCCAGATTGTCTTTCAATTAGTAAAAATAAATCTAGAATTTATACAGATTTGATAGATGTTGTGATGTTACTGGTATTGTGCTGTAATATACTGTTTCCTAAAAAGGGTTCAAATTTGCTTATTTCTATTATAAGAAAATTTGATGCACTGTTTTGCTACATGTATTTAAACCAGACAGGTTCTATGGGAAAAAAATTCTTTCTAACTAATTGGGCTTATCAAATACTGAGAGTTCATATGAAGGTGAAAGCCAATTTTTTTCCCCCCATTACCATTGCTTATAAGACAGTGGTGCTAAGTACCTGGTAATCCTAAATTCTGATGTTTGGCCAATGTTGTGGCTACTATGTTTTATTGTCAGTATGTTATTGTTTACACTTATTCACTAAAGTAGATAAGTTTTAGAAATATTATCCTGTTTCTTTAGATTACTAATAAAGGATAACTTGTCATTTATTTGTAAATTTATTCATTTTAGGTAAAGAAAGCTGGATACAGGATTTTCAGAGAAGGAGCACAAGAGTCAGAGGATAATAAAGGATGGTTTAGCTGGCTGTGGACTTGGTCAGAATCATATACTAAACAACAACCAGATCTTAAACCTGGAAGTATGTCCATTTCATTTTATAGTAGTGCAGTTAATCATCAGGCTATGGTAGTGTAGCTAACCATCAGGTGTGCAATTAAGTTTTGTAGGAAATTTTCTCTTTCATTAAAATAGACATTTTAAGTCTTATTTATTATAATTCTTATTATTATCAGTAATATTACTATTAGATATTGTAAATATATGTGTTAAATAAAAATCAAATAAAATAAATTTTAGAATCTTACTAATGCTTGCAAAAGAGCATTATGTCTAGAGGATTTAGTAAGTGCATATAGCACAGTCATAGATAAAATAAAAATTCCGAAAGGGTGTAAACCACTGTAAATTTTTATCGAAATTATTTGTTGGAAAGATTTTTGCTTCCCAACAAAATGCTTAAGACCATGGAGGCTTAGGGGCTTAGGTTTACATCCTAGATCTATTGTTTATTAGCAGTGTGGCCCTGGCATATTATTTAAGCTCTCTAAACCTCAATTTCATCATCTGTAATAAAATGTGGAGAAATGATATTAATATTACCTACTTTGTACACTAAGTATGTTGCTTAACACAATGCCATTAAGTGCCTAATACAGGTATCTATTTTGTGTGCTTAATACAAATATTTAGAAATTTATATTGCTAAATTTATGTATTTAGCAATTTATATTTTGGGAGAATAAACCTTCTAAAATTGGCAATGCCATCTAGCATTCAGTGAATATAATTTCTTAAAAGTATTATAAAAAGAGAGTAAAATTTGCATTTAATTCATTAAAAGCAGCTAAATTTTGGGCCGGTTTTATCTTGTTACCAGTTAAGAACATAAAACACTTTTTTATGATTTTTAGGTCTTGAAGAAATGTTGACACCTGAAGAAAAAACTTTACTATATGAAGCAATTGGCTATAGTGAAACAGCAGTTGATCCAACCTTGCCAAAAACAGTAAAATGTTTTCTTGCCTTATACCTGAGCATTTAGTGATAGATATGCCTATTTTTAATCCTTTCAGAAATATATGTTACTGAGTTGTTCTGTCATCTTTCTTTGAGTCTATAAATATTGCATTTATTTTAGTTTCCAAGGTAGGGATAAAAATTGTCCCCTACTTTTTAGTGTTATGTGGTGATCCTTTAATATACGAAGGGTTGTGTTTGAAGTATTTTTCTGGTTTTTGGAAAGAATAAACTATATAAATAGGAGTATTTGTTGTATATATATATATACATATATATACATATAGATAATTTTTTTCATTTTATTCCTCTGAATATACTCTAGTTTGAAGCCATGAAGTTTTTTGTTCACTTGAAAAGTATGTCTATTATTCTAAGAGAACAACAACAAAAATCTGAACTGTTAGATATTGTAGTGGAAGAATTTAGCACTTTGATTGTGCAAAGACCAGGAGCACAAGCAGTTAAGTAAGTATTAATTTATTTTCTCTTATCTGTAAGAAAATAGTTCACTGTGAGATTGGAATTTAGTCATACAGTATTTTGTAAAGAGTACTGTGGTTTAATTTGTCCTTTTGTATTTTTAGAAAGGTAGTTTTTTTCATTAATATATATATTTTGGGATTGTTAAAATAACACATGTTCATCAGTAGAAAACTTCATGCCGAGAGACACTAAAGAATAATACAAAAATGTCAGCAATCACAGTATTGAAAAAGAAACAGCATTAACAATTTTGTTTTTATCTGGGAGTGTCTTTATTTTATCTTCTGTTTTAAAAATAGCTTTATTGAGGTATAATGCACATACCATACAATGCACCCATTAAAGTGTACAATTCACTTTTTTGTCACACTGTATCGTATACCAAATCCACATGGTATATTTACAAGCTTGTACAACAGTTAATCATTACCTAATTACAGAACACTTTAACACCCCGTAAAGGAAACACTAATACCCATTAGCAGTCACTCCCCATTGCTCCCTCTCCCCAGTGTCTGGTAAAAACTATTTTACTTTCTTTCTTTTTTTTAAAAAAATTATTTATTTATTTATTTTTGGCTGCGTTGGGTCTTTGTTGCTGCGTGCGTGGGCTCTCCCTAGCTGCGGCGCGTGGGGGCTACTCTTCGTTTTGGTTTGCGGGCTTCTCGTTGCGGTGGCTTCTCTTGTGGAGCACGGGCTCTAGGTGCATGGGCTTCAGTAGTTGTGGCTCGCGGGCTCTAGAGTGCAGGCTCAGTGGTTGTGGCACACTGGCTTAGCTGCTCCGTGGTATGTGGGATCTTCCCAGGGATCAAACCCATGTCCCCCGCATTGGGGGCGGATTCTTAACCACTGCACCACCAGGGAAGTCCCGCTAATTTACTTTCTATTTCTAAGAATTTGTTTGGGGTATTTCATATTAATGGAATCATATAATATGTGGCCTTTTCTGTCTGGCTTGTTTTACTAATAGGCATGATATTTTCAAGGTTCATCCATGGTATAGCATGAATTAGTGCTTCATTCTTTTTTATTGCCAAATAATATTTCATTGTATGGATACATCACATTTTGTTTGCCCATTCATCAGATGATGGATATTTTTGGTTTGTTTCCACTTTTTTGCTACTATGAAAAATGCTGCTATGAAAATTAATGGACAGTATTTTGTATGGACAAGTTTCAAGTTTTCTTGGGTTTATATACCTAGGAGTGGAATTGTTGCCTCAAATGGTAACTCTATATTTAACTTTTTGAGGAATTGACAGACTGTTTTCCAAAGCAGCTGCATCATTTTACATTCCCACCAGCATTGTGTGAGTTTTCCATTTAGCTACACCCTTGTCAACACTTCTCTGTCCTTTTGATTATAGCCATCCTAAATGAGTGTAAAGTAGTATCTCACTGTGGTTTTGATTTGCACTTCCCTGATGGCTAATGATGTTGAGCATCTTTTCATGTATTTATTGGCTGTTTCTGTATAGTTTTTTTGAGGACTGTCTATTAAATTCCTTTGCCCATTTTTTTCTTTTATTTAATTTTTAAAAAATTATATTGAAGTACAGTTGATTTACAATGTTGTGTTAATTTCTGCTGTACAGCAAAGTGACTCATTTATACATACATGTATTCTTTTTCATATTCTTTTCCATTATGGTTTATCACAGGATACTGAATATAGTTCCCTGTGCCATACAGTAGGACCTTGTTGTTTATGCATTCTATATATAATAGTTTGCATCTACTAATCCTAAACTCCCCCCTACACCTTGGCAACCACAGGTCTGTTCTCTATGTCTGTGAGTCTGTTTCTGTTTCATAGGTAAGTTCATTGGTGTCATCTTTTAGATTCCACATATAAATGATATTGTATGGGATTGTCTGTCTCTTTCTGACTCACCTCACTTAGTATGATAATCTTTAGGTCCATCCATGTTGCTGCAAATGGCATTATGTCATTCTTTTTTATGGCTGAGTAATATTCCATTGTATATACCTACCACATCTTCTTTATCCATTCCTCTGTTGATGGACGCTTAGGTTGTTTCCATGTCTTGGCTGTTGTAAACAGTGTTGCATTGAACATTGGGGTGCATGTATCTTTTCAAATTATAGTTTCCTCCAGATATATGCCCAGGAGTGGATTGCAGGATCATATAGAAACTCCAGTTTTAGTTTTTTGAGGAACCCCCATACTGTTTTCCATAGTGGCTGTACCAACTTACATTCCCACCAACAGTATAGGAGGGTTCCCTTTTCTCCACACCCTTTCCAGAATTTGTTATTTGTAGACTTTCTAATGATAGTCATTCTGACTAGTGTGAGGTGCTACCTTGTAGTTTTGACTTACATTTCTCTAATAATTAGTGATGTTGAGCATCTTTTCATCTGCCTGTTGGCCATCTGTATATCTTCTTTGGAGAAATGTCTACTTAGGTCTTCTGCCCATTTTTTGATTTACAGTGGTTTTGGTTTTTTTGTTGCTATTGTTACTGAATTGTATGAGCTGTTTGTATATTTTGGAAATTAAGCCCTTGTCAGTCGCATCATTTGCAAATATTTTCTCCCAGTCCGTAGGTTGTCTTTCCATATTGTTTATGGTTTCCTTTGCTGTACAAAAGGTTGTAAGTTTGATTAGGTCCCATTTGTTTATTTTTGCTTTTATTTCTATTGCCTTGGTAGACTGACCTAAGAAAACATTGGTATGATTTATGTCAGAGAATGTTTTCCTGTATTCTCTTCTAGGAGTTTTATGGTGTCATGTCTTATATTTAAGTCTTTAAGCCATTCTGAGTTTATTTTTGTGTATGGTGTGAGAGTATGTTCCAAATTCATCGATTTACGTGCAGCTGTCCAAATTTTCCCAACACCATTTGCTAAGGATACTGTCTTTTCTCTATTGTATATTCTTCCCTCCTTTGTCGAAGATTAATTAACCATAGTTGTGTGAGTTTATTTCTGGGCTGTCTATTCTGTTCTGTTGATCCATATGTCCTTGTGTCAGTATCACACTGTTTTGTTTACTGTAGCTTTGTAGTACTGTCTGAATTCTGGGAGGGTTATGCCTCCTGCTGTGTTCTTTTTCTTCAGGATTTCTTTGGCAATTCTGGGTCTTTTATGGTTCCATGTAAAATTTAGGATTATTTGTTCTAGTTCTGTGAAAAATGTCATGGGTAGTTTGATAAGGATCTCATTAAATCTGTAGATTGCTTTGGGTAGTATGGCCATTTTAACAATATTAATTCTTCCAATCCAAAAGCATGGGATATCTTTCCATTTCTTTGAAGCATCTTCAGTTTACTTTATTAATGTTTTGTACTTTTCAGCATATGAGTCATTAACCTCCTTTGTGAAGTTTATTCCTACGTATTTTATTTTTTGATGCTATTTTGTAAGGAATTGTTTGTTTACATTCCCCTTCTGATATTTCATTGTTAGTGTAAAGAAATGCAACCAATTTCTGTATGCTAATCTTGTATCCTGCTACCTTGCTGAATTCGTTTATCAGTTCTAGTAGGTTTTTTTTGTGGAGTCTTTAGGGTTTTCTGTATATGGTATCATGTCACCTGCATATAATGACAACTTTACCTCTTCCCTACCAATTTGAATACCTTTTATTTCTTTTTCCTGTCTGATTGCTGTGGCTAGGACTTCCAGTACTATGTTGAAGAGAAGTGATAAGAGTGGGCATCCTTGTCTTGTTCTACATTTTAGCAGGAATTCTTCTGAGTATTATATTGGCTGTGGGTTTGTCATAAATAGCTCTTATTATGTTGAGATATGTTCTCTCTATACCCACTTTGGTAAGAGTTTTTATCATGAATGGATGTTGAATTTTATTGAATGCTTTTTTGCATGTATTGAGATGATCCTGTCGTTTTTGTTTTTTCTTTTGTTGATGTGGTGTATCAGATTGATTGATTTGTATTTGTTGAACCATCCTTGTGAACTTAGGATGAATCCCACTTGGTCGTGGTGTATGATCTTTTTTATGTATTGTTGAATTCAGTTTGCTAATATTTTGGTGAGAATTTTTACATCTATATTCAACAAAGATATTGGCCTATAATTTTCTTTTTGGTAGTGTCTTTGTCTGGTTTTGGTATCACGGTGATGTTGGCTTCACAGAATGTCTTTTGGAGTGTTACTTACTCTTCAGTCTTTTGGAAGAGTTTGAGAAGGATCGGTATAAGTTCTTCTTTGTATGTTTGGTGTAATTCACCTGTGAAGCCATCTGGCCCTGGACTTCTGTTTGTAGGGAGTTTGTTTCATTACAGATTCTGTTTCACTTCTAGTGATCAGTCTGTTCAAGTTATCTATTTTTTCTTGATTCCGTTTGGGTGGGCTGTATGTTTCTAGAAAGTTGTCCATTTCCTCTAGGTTGTCAAATTGGTTGACATATAATCATTCATAGTATTCTTTTATGGTTTTTTGTAATTCTGCAGTATCAGTTGTGATTTATTCTCTTTCATTTCTTATTTTGTTTATTTGGGTCTTGTCTCTTTTGTTCTTGGTGAGCCTGCTCAGAGGTGTGTCAATTTTGTTTACCCTTTCAAAGACCCAGGTCTTGGTTTTACTTATTTTTTTCTATTGTTTTTTTAATCTCTATTTTATTTGTTTCCCCTCTGGTCTTTAATTGTCTCCTTCCTTCTGCTAACTTTAGGTATAGTTTGTTCTTCTTTTTCTGATTCTTTTAGGTGGTGGGTTAGGTTATTTGAGATTTTTCTTCTTTCTTAAAGAAGGCCTGTATTACTCTGAACTTCCCTCTAAGAACTGCTTTTGCTGCATCCCATAGATTTTGTTGGTTGTGTTTTCATTGTCCTTTGTCTCAAGGTATATTTTAATTTCTTCTTTGATTTCATTGTTGACCCATTGGATTTTTTAGTAGCATGTTGTTTAGTCTCCATGTAATTGGTTTTTTTTCCCATTTCTTTTTCTGTGGTTGATTTCTAGTTTCATGCTGTTGTGGTCATAATAGTTGTTGAGATAATTTCTATACTCTTGAATTTGTTGAGTCTTGTTTTGTGCCCTAGTATGTGGTCAATCCTAGAGAATGTTCCGTGTGCACTTGAATGTGTATTCTGGTTTTTTTGGATGTAATGTCCTAAAAATATCAATTAAGTCTAACTGTTGTATTTTATCATTTAGGATCTCTGTTGCCTTATTTTCTGTCTCAAAGATCTGTCCATTGATGTGAATGAGGTGTTAAAGTCTCCTACTACTATTGAATTCCCATCAGTTTCTCCCTTTATGTCTGTTAGTATTTGTTTTATGTATTTGGGTACTCCTGTATTAGGTGCATATATATTGATGAGTGTAAAATCCTCTCATGTTCATCCTTTTATCATTATATAGTGTCCTTCTTTATCTTTCTTTCTTTACGGCATTTGTTTTAAAGTCTATTTTGTCTGATTCGAGTATTGCGACCCTCACTTTTTTGTCGTTTCCGTTTGCATGAAATATGTTTTCCGTCCCCTCACTTTCAATCTATGTGTGTCCTTTGCTCTAAGGTGGGTCTCTTGTAGGCAGCCTATTGTAGGCTCTTGTTTTTTTGATTCAGTCTGCCACTCTTTGTCTTTTGATTAGAGCATTTAGGCCATTGCCATTTAAGGTAATTATTGATAGATATGTATTTATTGCCTTTTTAAACCTTGTTTTCCAGTTGATTCTGTGTTTCTTCTTTGTTCCTTTCTTTTTCTTTTTCTTGGCCATGCCACACGGGTTGTGGGATCTTATTTCTCTGACCACGGATCGAACTCGGGCCCTTTTCAGTGAGAGCGCAGAGTCCTAACCACTGGACCTCCGGGGAATTCCCCTGCTTTTCTTTTTTGTGGTTTGATGATTTCCTTTTATTTTATGCCTTTGTTTTCTTCTTTTAGGTTTTAGTGAGTGTATTGCAGGTTTTTCCTTTGTGGTTACCCTGTTTTTTAAGTATTTTTACCCCTTGCTATATACTTGCTTTAGACTGATAGTCATATAGGGTCAAACACATTGGAAAAAAAACAAAAACAAAGAATCTACCTTTTCTTACTCTTCTCCCCCACATTTTATGATTTTGAAGTCCTCTTTTACTTCTTCATGTTTATCCTTTTGCTGTTCATTGTGGTTATCATTGTTTTCACAAGGTTGTTTTGATTTTTTTAAATAAAAAAATGTACTGGCTTATTTAAGAGATTTACTTGCCAGTTGTGATTTTCTCTTTCCTATAGACTCTTGCTTCTTTTCTGTTTAGAAAAGACTTGTCAGTGTTTCTTTTAAGATAGGTTTAGTATTGCTGTATTCTTTTAGTTTTTGTTTGTCTGAGAAATTCTTTATCTCTCCTTCTATTCTAAATGATAATCCTGCTGGGTAGAGTATTCTAGGTTGCATATTTTTCCCTTTTAGAGTTTTGAATGTATCTTGCCATTCCCTTCTGGCCAAAAACATTTCTGTAGAGAAATCAGCCCATAGCCTTATGGGGATTCCCTTGTAATTAACTCTTAGTTTTTCTCTTGCTGCCTTTAGAATCCTCTCTTTATTTTTAACTTTTGACATTTTGATTATAATATGTCATGGTGTGGGTCTGTTTGGGACTCTCTGTGCTTTCCTGTTGCCTTTTTTAGTTGAGGGAAGTTTTCGGCCATAATTTCTTCAAATACTTTTTCAATCCCCTTGTCTCTTTCTTCTTCTTCTGTAATCCCTATTGTGTGTAGATTGTATATTATCGCATAGGTCTCTTATATTGCTTTCATTTTTTTTTTCATTTGGCTTTCTGTCTGCTGTTCTGATTGGGTGATTTCCATTATTCTATCTTCCGGATCACTTATTCATTCTTCTGCATTATTCATTCTCCTGTTCATTGCCTTTAGCTCACTTTTTGTCCCAGCAAATGAGTTTTCTTGGCTCCTCCTTATATTTTCTAGTTCCTTTTTATAGTACTCTGCATTTCTGTCAATAGCTTTTCTTAATTCCTTCAGTATTTTCATTATCTCCTTTTTGAACTCAGTGTCTGTTAGACAGAAGATATCTGTTTCATTGTTTGTTCTTTCAGGGGAATTCTCTTGATCTTTTAACTGGGAGTGTTTCCTCTGCTTCTTCATTTTACTTATATTTCTCTTACTCTGTGAGTTTTAGAGAAACAATTGTCTACTGTGGTCTTGGAGGGCTTTTTTTATGTGTGAGCATCCCTGGGTAGCTTGTGTGGGTTTAATATATTTGGTGTGAGGGCTGTTTTTAGTATGAATGCCTGTGGCCTTCTTTCCTCAGCATGTGCTGGCCGTTACCCCCATTAGTAGGGGGTGTGTAGATGCAGCTACTGGCACCCACTCCCAGGGCACTTGGTGGCAATGGCAGCTCGTGCACGCCTACAGAGCCCATGATGGCGGCGGAGGCGGCTCGCAACCGCTCCTAGAGCCTGCAAGGGTGGCAGCAGCAGCTCAAGATTGCTCCTGGAGCCCAGGAGGGCAGCAGCGGCGGCTTGCAACCTATCCTGGAGCCTTTAGCGCCTCTTTTTAAAGACCACTAATCCCATGCATGAGGGCTCTGCCCTAATGACCTAATCACCTCCCAACAGTCCTACCTCCAAATAACCATCACATTAGGCATTAGAATTTCAACAAATGAAATTTGAGGGACACAGACATTCACAGCATAGCAGCTTGTGTTAGTCCCCTGGCTCCAGGAAGCCACACCAGGAATATTGCCCACTGCTTTGCTAAGGAATGGGGATGATAGGCAGATAAACAGAAATGCCAGAGTGCTATCTTTCTGAAATTCAGCTGTCTTTACCTCTTTCATTTTTCCCTGGTTGCTGTAAGTTTTTTATTAAATTCCAGACTTGCAAGAAAGTTGATTCTGGGAGTTTTTGTTAGTTTAATCGTCATTTCAGTGGAGAAACTCGATTATTTGAGCACCTTTTTCTGTCACTTCCAAAGACAATACTTATCCATTAACTTTTTTTTTAAAGGCTTTATTATTTTAGAGCAGTTTGAAGTTTACAACAAAGTTTAGAGGGAGGTATAGACATTTCTCCTATACCTTCTACCCCTACACATACAGAGCCCCCCTGCAATTATCAACACCACTCACCAGAATAGTACATTTTTACTAAAAATGAACCTACACTGGCATAATCACCCAAAGTCCATAGTTTACATCATGGTGCACTCTTGTTGTACATTCTGTGGTATGGACAACATAGAATGACAAGTGTCCATTGTTACAGTATCACACACAGTATTTTCACTGCTCTAAAAATCCTGCGTTCCGCTATTCATTCCTTACTCACTCCCCCAACCACTGATTATTTTACTGTGTTCATAGTTTTGCCTTTTTTAGAATGCCCTGTAGTTGAAATCATACAGTGTGTAGCCTGGCTTCTTTCACTTAGCGATATGCATTTAAGCTTCCTATATGTCTTTTCATGAATTGATAACTCATGGTTTTTAGCACTTAATAACATTACATTGTCTGGATGTACCACAGTTTGTTTATCCATTCACCTACTGAAGGACATCTTGGTTGCTTCTATGTTTTGGCAGTTATGAATATAGCTGTTGTAAACAGCTGTGTAGGTTTTATATGGACATAAGTTTTCAGCTCCTTTGGGTAAATATCAAGGAGCCGATTGTTGGATCACATGGTAAAAATATGCTTAATTTTGTAAGAAACCACCAAACTTTCTTCTAAAGTGACTGTACCATTTTGAATTCCCACCAGCAATGTATGAGAGTTCCTATTGCTCCATCTACATCCTTGTCATTACTTGGTGTTGTCATTATTCCAGATTTTGGCCATTCTAATATGTATGTAGTTGTATGTCACTGTTGTTTTAATTTTCATTTCCATGATGACATATGATGTAGAGCATCTTTTCATATGCTTATTTGTCAGTTTTACTTGGTGAGGTGTCTGTTAAGATCTTTAGCCCATTTTTTAATTGTGTTGTTTGTTTTCTTCTTGTTGAGTTTAAAGTGTTCTTTATATATTTTAGATAACAGGTCTTTATCAGATTGTTGTTCGCAAATATTTTCTCCTATTCTGTGGCTTATTTTCTTATTCTCTTAAAATTAATATCTACCATAATTGTTACTCTTTTCTATTTATTGCCCTTGTTCTTTGTTCCTGTTTTTGTCTATCATGTCTTTTCTTCTTTTTGCAGTTTAATTGAACATTTTGTATGATTCCATTTTCTCTCTTTTCTTGGCACATCAGTTAAAATTTTTAAAACTTTTTTTAGTAGTTGCCCTAGAGCATTTAATATACTTTTTTGTTTGTTTTTTTTATTTTATTTTATTTTTTTAAAAAATGTTTAATTTTTATTGGAGTATAGTTGATTTAAAATGTGTTAGTTTCTGCTGTACAGCAAAGTAAAAAACTTATACATATACACAAAAAGAATCTTTTCTAGATTCTTTTCCCATATAGGTCATTACAGAATATTGAATAGAGTTCCCTGTGTTATTCGGTAGGTCTTCATTAGATATCTATTTTATATATAGTAGTATGTATAGCTTTTTTTTTGCCTTTTTATTTATTTAATTTTTTTTTAACATCTTTATTGTGGAATGCCTTTTTTCTTTTTTTTCTTTTTTTTTTTTTGCGGTACACGGGCCTCTCACTGCTGTGGCCTCTCCCGTTATGGAGTACAGGCTCCAGACGTGCAGGCTCAGTGGCCATGGCTCACGGGCCCAGCTGCTCCGCGGCATGTGGGATCTTCCTGGACTGGGGCACGAACCCGTGTCCCCTGCATCGGCAGGCGGACTCTCAACCACTGTGCCACCAGGGAAGCCCCTTTCTTTTAAAAAAAAAAAAAAGTCTTTATTGGAGTATAATTGCTTTACAATGGTCTGTTAGTTTCTGCTTTATAACAAAGTGAATCAGTTATACATATGTCCCCATATCTCTTCCCTCTTGTGTCTGCTTCCCTCCCTCCCATCCTCCCCATCTCACCCCTCTAGGTGGTCACAAAGCACTGAGCTGATCTCCCTGTGCTGTGCGGCTGCTTCCCACTAGCTATCTATTTTACATTTGGTAACGTATATATGTCCATGCCACTCTCTCACTTTATCCCAGCTTACCCTTCCCCCTCCCCGTATCCTCAAGTCCATTCTCTAGTAGGTCTGTGTCTTTATTCCTGTCTTGTCCCTAGGTTCTTCATGACCTGTCTTTTTTTTGTTGTTTTTTAGACTCCGTATATATGTGTTAACATACGGTATTTGTTTTTCTCTTTCTGACTTACTTCACTCTGTATGACAGACGCTAGGTCCATCCATCTCACTACAAATAACTCAATTTCGTTTCTTTTTTTTTTTTTTAAACAACTGATCTAAGTCTGCTTTGAAATAATACTATACTATCTCACAGGTAATGTGAGTACCCAGTAATAACAAAATATCTTAATTCCTTCCTCTAATCCCTTGTGTCATTCCTGTTATTCAATACACTCTTAGATTATTAACAATGAACATACTAATAATCTGTTAGGACAATTAAATGTTTGCATTTTACCCTCACTTTCCTACTTCAGTGCTCTTTCTTTATGTAATCTGAGTTTCCAACTTACATTTACTTTCTTCTCTCTATGTAACTACTTTTAATATTTCTTGAAAGGCAGGTCTAATGACAACAGTTTTTCTCCATTTTTGTTTGCCTGAGGAAGTCTTTATTTCTTCTTTACTTTTGGAGGGAAATTTCATGGGGTACAGAATTCTAGTTTAGAGTTTTTTGCTCTTAAACACTTTAAAATATTTGTTATACCCTGTTCTTGCTAGTATGGTTTCTGAGAATGTGGAAGTAATTCTTATCTTTGCTTCTCTATAAGTAAGGATTTTTTTCCCCTCTAGCTCTTTTTAGGATTTTTTTCTTTATATTTCATTCTCTGTAGTTTGAAAATATGCCTAGGTGCAGTGGGTTTTTTTTGCTTTTTGTTTTGTATGTTTTGTGGGTTTTTTTAGCATTTATTCTGCTTGATGTTCTCTGAGCTTCCTAAATCTGCTATTTAGTATCTGATATTAATTTGGAGAAATTCTCAATCATTATTGATTGAAATATTTCTTCTGTTCCTTTCTCTCTTCTCCTTCTGGTATTCCCATTACTTGTACAGTACAGCTTTTGTAGTTATGCATGGATATTCTCTTCTGATTTTTTAGAAATGCTTTCTGTATTTTTATGATTTTTCTGATCTCTTCTCCAGCTCAGGGATTTCCTTAGCTGTGCAACTGTGCAGTCTCCTAATAAACCCATCAAAGTCATTCTTGTTACAGTGATTTTTATCTTTAGCATTCATTTTTGGTTTTCTTAGGATTTCCATCTCTCTGTTTACATTGTTCATCTGTTCTTGCAGATTGTCTACTTTATCTGTTAGACATATTAACCGTTGGACATATTAATTGTAGTTGCTTTAAATTTCTAGTCATGTAATTCCAGCATCCCTGCCATGTTTGGTTCTGATGCTTGCTCTGTCACTTCAAATTGTGTTTTTTGCCTTTTTGTATGCCTTGTTATTTTTTCCTGATAGCCAGACATTATATACTGGGTAAAAGGAATTGCTGTAAATAGGTCCTTAATAATTTGGTTATAAGATGTGGGAGAAAGGGAAGAGTTCTGTAGTTCTGTGATGAGCTCTCAGTCTTTGAATGAGCCTGTGCTTCTGTACTGTGAACTTAACAAGAGTTTCTCAGTTTTTTTCCCTACCCCCTTAGGGGGATAGAATGGGTAGTATGGGCTGGAGTTGGGTATTTCCCTCCCCCCATATGGAGTGGTAGACTTGACTGGAGTTGGATATTTCCCTTCCCTTGGTCATTTTGGCTCTGATAATACCCCATTAGGTAAGGCTCTAGTTAACTCGTTTCTCCAGAGGGCAGGCCTTGTGAAGAACAATAGAGTGCTCTGGCATATTTTTAAAAGGTTCATCGTCCTCTCCACTTGCCTGAGGAGGGGATATTTCTCCAATATTTACTGTGGGAACCTGGTCGAATTCTTGGAGGTGTATCTCAAATTATTTGGGGGACTCCCCTGTGGCTGGGTCCCCTTAGAGTTTTTTATTTTAATTAATTTTCATTGGAGTATAGTTGCTTTACAATATCGTGTTACTTTCTGATGTACAATAAAGTGAATCAGTTATATATATATACATATATCCACTCTTTTTAAAATTTCCTTCACATTTAGGTCACCACAGATCATTGAGTAGGGTTCCCTGTGCTAAATAGTAGGTTCTCATTAGTTATCTATTTTATACATAGCAGTGTATATATGTCAATCTCAATCTCCCAATTCGTCCCCCTTCTCCCCGCCCCCGCTTAGTAACCATAAGGTCTCTACATCTGTGACTCTTATTTCTGCTTTGCCAATAAGTTCACCTGTACCATTTTTCTAGATTCCACGTATAAATGATATTATACAGTATTTGTTTTTCTCTTTCTGACTTACTTCACTCTGTATGACAATCTCTAGGTCCAT
The DNA here is from genome assembly GCF_964374135.1 of Grampus griseus. Classification (NCBI taxonomy): domain Eukaryota; kingdom Metazoa; phylum Chordata; class Mammalia; order Artiodactyla; family Delphinidae; genus Grampus; species Grampus griseus. The sequence goes on along the minus strand of NC_139000.1, from coordinate 42,653,291 downwards.
TCATGTCTCCTCAAATGGCACTGTTTCATTCCTTTTTATGGCTGAGTAATATTCCATTGTATATATGTATCATGTCTTCTTTATCCATTCCTCTGTCAGTGGACATTTAGGTTGCTTCTGTGTCCTGGCTATTGTAACTAGTGCTGCAGTGAACATCAGGGTGCATGCATCCTTTCCAATTATGGTTTTCTCTGGATATATGCCTAGGAGTGGGATTGCTGGGTCATCTGGTAGCTCTATTTTTAGTTTTTTAAGGAACCTGCATACAGTTCTCCATAGTGGCTGTACCAATTTACATTCCCACCAGCAGTGTAGGAAGGTTCCCTTTCCTCCACACCCTCTCCAACATTTATTGTTTGTTGATTTTTTGATGATGGCCATTCTGCCCGGTGTCAGGTAATAGTTCCCTCTGGAGTTTTTAACTCTCAGAGTTGTCCACACTAAGTCTCCAGCAATTCAGTTACAGTTTAGGTTTTCCAACCTTGGCTCTAGTGTCCGTGGTGGTTTCCTTTTTGCAGATCTCTGCTCTGGTAAGCCATGACTCCACTCCCTGTCTGTGTCTTCAGTCTTAGGGGCAGCAGTTTGCCCTATGTACTCCCCTCTCTTACATATTGAAGAAGAGTTGTTGATTTTTTGGTTTGTTCAGCCTTTTACTTATTGTTAATATGGAGTGGTGACTTCAGACTCCTTTCATAGGGAACCAGAAACCCCTGACCCTTCAAAAGCTTCTTAACCTGGAAATCAACATGTGAATAGAGTTCTTTGTGAATTAATCTATGTCAGTTTAGATCTAATAGTTGTGTATTTTCTTCGGTGTGCATGGAATGGAGTAGCAAGAAATGCAAAGTGAAATTTTTTTTTAAAATAAATTTATTTTAATTTTTGGCTATGTTGGGTCTTTGTTGCTACGTGCGGGCTTCCTTTAGTTGCAGGAAGTGGGGGCTGCTCTTCGTTGCAGTGTGCGGGCTTCTCGTTGGCAGTGGCTTCTTGTGTTGCGGAGCAGGGGCTCTAGGCGCACGGACTTCAGTAGTCGTGGCTCGCAGGCTCAGTAGTTGTGGCTCGTGGGCTCAGTAGCTCTGTGGCATGTGGAATCTTCCTGGACCAGGGCTCAAACCCATGTCCGCTGCATTGGCAGGTGGATTCTTAACCACTGCGCTACCAGGGAAGCCCTAAAGTGCAATTGTTTTTATTTTATTATTTTTAATTTGAAAAATACTTTAAAATTGTACTGATTGCTAATTTCTGTCCTATCTTTTTTCATGCAGATTCGAAACCAAAATAGGTTCATTTCATATTACTGGCTTACCAGATAATTCAACAAAACCCCGCCTCCTGTCTTCATTGGATGATGCTGCATCACTCTTGCGAATTATATTTGAGATAAATCCATTAGATGAAACTGTTGCTCAAAGGTGTATCATAGAAGCTGAACCTTTAGAAATGCTATATGATGCAGTAAGCATTTTTGTAATTCCTAAGTTTTAATATATTTCAATTTGCCTTGAGTTTGTGCCTCATGTTAATGATGCTTATTTTAACAGAGAACAGTAAATAGTATAGTGGAATTCTTCAGACCTCCAAAAGATGTAAATCTAGCACAGCTGACTTCAGTGACTTTGACAAAACTTGAAGAATTTCGTGATAAGACAGCAGCAGGTAAATGCCAGTATTAATGTTGGTGAATTAAGTACTTATCCTATACTAAACTTTCAGTCATGTTATGCTGATTTTGGTAAAGTATTTTTTGAGTTTATATTTCTAGACTAGATACAGTTTTAGTTGAAGCTAATTTGGTACCTTTATATTTAAATTTAGATATAATGATAATCATTTCTTACACTTAGAAAGGTCTAACCTATGTACCACATTCAAGTTAATTGCAAAATTTTTTTAGGATTTTTGAAATTCTGTTTATGACAGAAACTGGCCTGTCATTTTCCTTTCTTGTAATGACTTGCAGATTTTAGTATATGGCCTCAGAAAATAAAAGTTCCATCCTTTCTCCTTTGGAGAATTTGTGTAAGATTGGTTTGTTCAGCCAATTGGTTTGTTGGGTCTCATTTCTTCTTTCAGTGTTTGGCATAATTTGGGTTTGGAGATTTCTTTGGGGGAGATTTTAAATTAGAGATTCCATTTTCAAAATATAGTGGACTATAGAGATGATCTCTGTGGTTTTTAATGCTTTGTAGTTCGTTGAGACTTGCTTTCTGGCTCAATATATGGTAATTTAAAAAATATTCCATATATGTTTGAAAAGCATATCTTTTTAATATCTATACATATCCTTTAAGTCACATTTGTTTATCATGTACTTCAAATCTTTTGTATCCTTACTGGATTTTTTTCCTTCTTGTTTCACCATATTCTAACAGTTATTTAGAGAAATATATGAAGAACACCAAACTTTCCATTTGGATTTGTCTATTTCATGTAGATCTTTGATTTTCTTCCTTATAAAGTTTGGTGCTATATTAGTTACATGCAGAGATATTTTTTCCCCAATGAACCAGATCTTTTATCTGGATGAAGTTGTCAATATTTTTAGTAATGCTTTAATTTTTTAATATTTTTTCCTTTTTTGTTCTGATATTAGTATGGATATTCTAGGTTTCTTTTGGTTATAATTTGCCTGCTGTATTTTTTTTATTCTTTTACTTACTTTTTCCCTCTATCTTTATTTTTAGATGTGTCATGTCAACAACATATAGTGGGATGTTTTTCAAGCTGTGATACTGACAGTCATATTTCTTGACCTTTCTTTCCTGCCTTTGGATAAATTCTAGCATTACTTCCTCCACTCCCACCCTTGTACCATTTGAAACTTAAATATTCTCTTTCTCTTTTTACTGTAGTAATTAAAACACAAATTTTTGTTGAGATAAAATGTAATGAAACATTTTACCTTCTCCCAGTCATTGCAAGGAACACTTTAGAACACTTGAACTCCTTTCACCATCCTCATTACTTACATGCTATTGTTATTTTTTTCTTGTTTTAACTTCATAGAACAATTTTTGTTTGTAGAGTCAATGCATTGGTTTATAATTACATATATATCAACTACTTTCTTTGCTCTTCATTCCTATTTGAACTTAACACCCTTTATCTGGAATTATTTCCTTTCTTTCGGTAGTTCATTTATACATTGTTGTCTTTATTGAGAGTCTGCTGATGGCAAACTTTTTTGTTTGTTGTATCGTTTGGTTTTGGTCTGAAGGTAATTGTCCTCAGTTTTGAAGGATATTTTTTTACTGGATATGTAATTCAGAGTTGATGATTATATTGTTCTTAGCACACTGAAGTGACCATTCTACTGTCTTTTGGCTCCTGTTACTGATGTTGAAATTTCAGGTGTTAGTGTGTTTGCTGCTTCTTTGTAGATTATCCTTTTTCTTTTACATTTAAGATGTTTTTATCTTTTATATTCTATAGGTTCAGTATGATGTATCCAACTGTGGACCAATCTGAGGATTGGTAGATTTAATTATTTCTAGAAAATCCATCTGGAAAATTTCTAGCCATTAACTCTTCAGATTTTTTTTCTCTTGATTCTCTTTTTCTGGAACTCTGGCTAAATATATTTTAGCTTTTTTTACTCTGTCATTCTTAACTTATATATTTTGTTTTCTTTCCATCTGTTTTTCCTGTGTTGCATGCTGGGTAATTTCCTTTAATTTATCTTCTGATTTTTACTGAATCCCTCTTCAGCTGTCTAATGTGCTTAATAATCTTCCCATTGTGTTTAATTTCAATGATTATATTTTCATTTTAGGAATTCTGCTTTGTTATATTTAAAATCTGATTTTTTATTCTTTATAGTTCTCTTTCCCATGGATATATTCAAACTTGTCTTTTATTTCTTCAAACATTATAAGCACAGTTGACCCTTGAATAATGCGAGAGTTAATCTGTATAATCTGCAGTGGGCCGTCTGTATCTGTAGTTCTTCCACATCCCCGCATTCAACCAACCAGACACCATGTAGTAATGTAAATATTTACTTTTGAAAAATATTCTTGTGTAAGTGGACTCACCTGTGTTGTTCAAGGGTCAACTGTATAGTTATTTTATATTGTCTCACCAGATAATTATCTCTTCAGTTCCATTATGTTAAGACTTTTGTGTTTTTATTTCTCCTCTCTTTTATTTCTGCTGTTTCTTATATTCATGTTAACCTTTGTCTTTTTGTTGAGTTTTGATTGTGAGCTGCTCATTTTTATTGGAAAATTATTTGGGAGAATTCCCTGAAGTCTAGGATAAATGGACTTTCATTCAGGGAAGAATTTCATTTTTTCCTGCCAGGTATCTCGAGCATGTTGGTGGGACCACTATCTAAAGTCATTACTTGAGATATTTTGGAATGACAAAAGTTGTGCTACATATCCACTTGAGGACTGTATTGTGATTATGATTCACAGGGAGACTACCCCTTTTTCCCAGTTTTTCTCAGAGACATTCTTTGCATTCTATGCGTAGGTTTTAGGGACAGGGAGGTTTAACTTCTGGATTACTCTTACTTTGAGTATGTACCTTTTAGATCCCAGATTTATGAAAAGAACTCCTGCTAGACTCTTCATTTTTTTTTTTTTTTTTTTTTTTGCGGTACGCGGGCCTCTCACTGCTGTGGCCTCTCCCGTTGCGGAGCACAGGCTCTGGATGCGCAGGCTTAGCGGCCATGGCTCACGGGCCCAGCCGCTCCGCGGCATGTGGGATCTTCCCGGACCCACGAGAAGATCCCACATGCACGCACGATCCCACACGGGCGCGAACCCGTGTCCCCTACATCGGCAGGCGGACTCTCAACCACTGCGCCACCAGGGAAGCCCTAGACTCCTCATTTTTGTCATCTGTTCTTTTTCTTTTTTATTTATTTATTTATATTTATTTTTATTTTTGGCTGTGTTGGGTCTTCGTTTCTGTGTGTGGGCTTTCTCTAGTTGCGGCGAGCAGGGGCCACTCTTCATCGCGGTGCGCAGGCCTCTCACTGTCACGGCCTCTCTTGTTGCAGAGCACAAGCTCCAGACACACAGGCTCAGTAGTTGTGGCTCACGGACCTAATTGCTCCGTGGCATGTGGGATCTTCCCAGACCAGGGCTCGAACCCGTGTCCCCTGCATTGGCAGGCAGATTCTCAACCACTGCGCCACCAGGGAAACCCTGTCATCTGTTCTTTATACTCTGTGAGGCTATGGAAAGGAGTTCCAGAGTTTACCAAGTGCAGAAAATGGTCTCAGGATAAAATTTTTATGGCTCCCATTTAAATCTTTTAGGTTTTCTCTTTCAATCTGATTTTTGGCTTCATAGATCCTTACTTTCTTGCCTCCTCTTAGTGTTTTTAGTAGGTTTCGTTGTTGCTGTTTGTTTGTTTTGCTTTATATCCAACCATTTTTGTTGCTTTTAGTGGAAGAGTAGGTTTGCCTACCTATTTATTCATGTTACCAAGATTTAGAAATCTAGTTAAATGTTTTAGTATAAGTTCAAGACTTCATCTTAGTTGAAATTCACTTTGGTAGATTCATCCATTTTCATAGAAAGTTCTGGTTGCTTTTTCTGGTTTACATACAGTTTTATTGAAGATGATTTAATAATCCAGGATTTTCATTGTCTCAGAGTAATATAAAGATCAAGTATCATTGTTCAGTATGGTAGAAGTAGCTGTATTAAGTTCACGAATTGGGAAGAATTATATAGATTCTAATATTTCATGTAACTTAATTTTTTTAGATGTGTATCTCCCCAGTTTTCCCAAATTGGGTTTATGGGTCAAAAACTTCTTTTTGAAGAAGTATTCCAGTTTTGTACTCAGTTATATTTAATGAGTATACACATTGACTAACAAATATCTTACTTTATATTGAAAATATTTTGCTCAAGTTTATTTTAAAATTAATACTAATTTCACATTATTTTAAGGTTGTGGTACCAATTCATGTGTTTAATGATTCTCTATTTCTTGAGTAATTTGTGAAAACAATTCATTTTAAAGATTTAACTTTTATGCAGGTCTGCTGTATATTATTGAAACACAGAAAGTTCTTGATCTCAAAATTAATTTGAAGGCTTCATATATTATTATCCCACAAGATGGAATTTTTAACCCTACATCAAATCTGCTTCTTTTGGATCTTGGTCATCTAAAGGTATATACTACTAATAATTATTTTATAATATGACACTTATGGTGTTTCTTTGTTTAAGATGTATTTTGGTTTTTAGAGGTTTGATTTGGTATATTAATTTCTAGCTTAATAGCAGAAACTAGGATTTGAGGAATCTTCCCTTCTGGCAAGTAAAGTGAAGTTTCATTTAATTAGATAGTTTCCCTACATTTCTAATAGGAAAATGACCAATTGAATGCTGAAGGTCAGGGGTGAACCTAAGAATTATATTTATAAAATTTGAGAGTAATGCTTGAGGAGTTTATTTCCTTTTCAATTTAAATTTATTACTTGGTCAATTAAAGTGTGTAGAGTGGAAGGGAGTTCTGGAAGTAATCAAATATATATTCATCCTTCTGAAATTTTTTGTGTATATACTTTAGATATTGGCATTTTAATATTTCTATTAAAGAATCCTAAAATTGAGAGATGGTCTTCTTGCATTTTGCTTCTTATTCAATTATGTATGATTTTTTCCCCTCAGTTTTGAGTAGAGAATACTTTTTTTTCGGTGTTTCTAGATCTATGCTGTTCAGTATGGTAACCCACTGGCCACATGTATTTGTTTAAGTTGATTAAAATTTTTAAAAATTCAGTTCCTTAGTTACATTAGCCACATTCAAGTGTTTAATAGTCACAGATGGCTAGTGGCTACTGTATTAGAACAGATGGAGAACAATTCCATCATCATAGAAAGTTCTGTCTGACAGCAGTACTCCAGATCATGAAATGTAGAGGAATAACTTCAACAATTTAAAGACCCAGAAGGGATGGATAATATTGGAATGCTCTTTCTGGCTACCTAACAAATTCGTGCCTTTCCTTAATATTGACATTCTCCTTTATTCTGTATGTATATATATATTTTACTCTTCAGTTAGTAATTATGTAACACTGCTGGATTTACATTTATAATAAAATTTTATACAGATAATTATTCATATTTGAACTTAGTTATGGAATTGGTTTATGGGCAGCACGGTATAGTGGAAACAGCCAGTGGAAAGGTATAGTGGTCAGAAGGGTATCTCTCTAGTTTTATGACCTGAAGCAATTTGCTTAACCTTTTGCCTAAAATTTATTACCTTTCAAACAGATAATCAATTTTGACTGTCTACTTCACATGAACTATGTAAAATAAAGGGGAAATGTTAAAATAAAAAATATGTATACATGTACATGTATGTGTGTGTGTATACATATATATATATAAAAATATGAATTAATAAGATCTTTATATACTACTGTGAAGTGATCTCCAGGATACCTGAGTGAAAACAGTAGTATGCATAGTATACCAAGCAAGGGGAAGTACAACTATAACTTGCTTGAGGTTGCATAAATGGCAGAGCTGGAACTAAAATTCAGGTACACTGATATTTAATTGTGGACTCTCACGTCTTCTTATAAAGTTATCTAAATATCTGTCATTGTGCCATGGAAACATTTTGTAAGTTATATTTTTCTCTTAATTTTGTTTTTAATAAAAAGGCTTCTTAGCAGATTAAAAAAATTTTTAGATCTATTATTTACCAGGACTGGCTTTGTTCCCCTTTTTTAATATAAATGATTGGAAAATATAACTTAATATGTAAAACTTTACTTTATACCTGGCCTTCTCATTATATATGTCATGGATGAAGACATTTCTAATAGTCTTATAATGTATGTCAGCTTGTGAGTTTATCTCCTCCTGTTAAATTTTTATATTATAGTCTGAAAGATAAAAAACTTTATATTTTCATTTTGAAGTAATTTAAACTATTAAAATTATCTTCAAGGTGACAAGTAAAATTCGTTCAGAATTACCAGATTTAAAACAAGGTGGGGCGAAACTTGAAGAGATAATGCATAGAGCTTATGACTCCTTTGATATTCAGCTTACAAGCATACAGCTGCTTTATAGCAGAGTTGGTAAGTATACAGTGCATTATTTGTTGATTCATTTTGCTGAAGTGATTAATTAGGTTTTTAGACAGTTTCTCTGAAGACTTTCATCCTAAATATGTTAGAACTTTTATATTTTTGAATTAGAAGTGATAGTAGATATTTCCTAGGAGCAATATCTCAAGTAGGTGTGATTTTATCCCTCAAGAGACATTGTCAATGTCTAGAGACATTTTTTGTTGTCACGAGTGGGGAGTTGGGGCACTACTAGCATCTAGTGAGTGGAGGTCAGGGATGCTACTAAACCTCAAACAATATGGGCGAAAGCCACCCCACAACAGACTTGGCCCAAATATCAGTAATGCTGAGATTGAGAAATCCTGATCTATACCAGTAAAGGTTGGAAAGCACTGGCACATATTTAAAGTGATATTTGTATTACACAATGGGATAACCAGAAGAGGCTGCTCAAGGCCAGAGGCAGCTGGCTTAGGGGCTCTGATAGCCCAGGCTGTAAACAGTTACACAAAGACTGCAGAAGGTCGCTATCGTAGGAATACCTTTACCCTATTCACTTTGGTGTACAAATAGGCGTCTCTGATCTGGATCTAGTTTTTTAGTTGAAGTGACCAAAGCCAGAAATTCACTTGTCAGGATCCATTAAAATAGACAGAGAGCCCAGACTAGTTGAGCCCTCTTTCCACTGTCATATTGCTTCTGAATCTCCAGGGTGTTAGTGAACATTGAGATGTGTATATGGTGAAATTTTAATTATCTGAGCTAACTAATAGAAGGAGGAGCAATGAGATCCTAAAGTTACGATTATTAAAAATGTTAGTGTATATAGGACTGGAACATTTGATTTTTTTCTTTAACTGTACTTGCTTTAAGAGTAATGAACTTGGTTTTTATTTTTATCATATTTCAGTTGGTGTAAAAGGAGCCCAGAAGTATAGTGGATGGCAAATGCAAATTGTTTATAGAAAAATCCATAAATTTATTTTCAAGGAATACATTACTATATTTTGGTGTGTTTGATACATTTTGGTAACTGGTTTTCAAAGTCCATGAGCCATACTTAATAGTTAAGATATTGAGATGCTTTGTAAAAAATTGTTTTCAGTATTTCATTATTATTATCTGAAAATTATTGGAATTCCTTGGAGTTGTTTTTGATAAGCATTAACTATTCTTAAATAATTAAATCTTTTGGGGGGCAGGGTTTTTTTGACATTGGGGTTACTTTATGTAATTGTCATAGACTTCCCTGATAAATACTGAAACACATGCTTCTAAATATCTTATTTTTTATCTGTAAATTGAGAAGTGAAGGAAATATTTGATTTATCTCGGTACTGTTGGAATTTTAAAAATTGTAATAAAGTCCATTTTACTACCTGTCTTCAGGAGTCTAAGCTTTCATTTGCTTGGTTTTCCTTGACTGAAGATTTAACTGACTTATGGTATTATTAGGTTCAAATGGAATAATGTACATGAAACTGCTTTGTATTATATGGATCCCATTAATCTTGTTATAAATTTTAAAAGTTATTTCTTTGTAATGTAGACGCGTCTTTTAGAAAATCTGGACAATACAGAAAAACAAAAACATCATTCTTTATCCTACTGCTCACACATAAGCGTTGTTGATATTTCAGTGGATATCCTTTTGGTGTTTTTTTCAATGTGTGTGCCTATGAATGTATGGGATGTATTTTGTGTGGTGTTTGGGAGTGTTTGTGAATGCGTTTTTAACATGATTTACATAGTTTTATATGCTGACCTCCCTTTCATTTACCAGTAATATTTTGGGCACTTAAATTCATGATTTTTACTGGCCATCTAAAGTTCTAAGGCTATGCTGTCAGTTATTTAGCCATTCCTTTACTGAACATTTAGGCTTGTGACACTGCAGTGAATGTTGCCAGAGGGTTGCATGTTGGCAGACCTGGGTGACAATTTCAGCCTTATCACTCACTAGCTTTTTGACCATAAGCAAGCTGTAAATTCCTCTCAGTCTCATTTTTCTAAAATGGGATGTTATACACCATTGTGAGAATTAAATGAAAATTTAAACATTGCCTAGAACAGTGTCAGTTATAAATCTTAAATGTAACTTTTATTAGTTAATACTGAAGAACTGCACTTTTCCCTACCTTTTTCATTATTGCATTAGAGCCATGTTTTTTGAGTAATGTATGGTTGGCATAGTGATTGCCAAGGATGCACAGTAGATTTGATTAAAGCTATGTTGTTGTTAACATTTTAATAAGCATTTTTCCTATTAAAACACAGAGTTTGAAAGGGAAAAGAATTTACCTGCTAAGTATGTGTACCTGGGAATATGGCATTAAGATTATCTAGATGTAGGAAGATTTCCTCATACCATGCACTGTATGACTATGAAGTATTAATGGTAATGTTAGGTTTAGTATGTTTTTCAAATTACACATGTGTTAAACACGTACTGTTTTCTGTAATTAGGTGATAATTGGAAAGAAGCACGAAAACTCAGTGTATCCACACAACATATCTTGGTACCTATGCACTTCAATGTGGAACTCTCTAAGGCCATGGTTTTCATGGATATAAGGATGCCCAAGTATGTATTACCTGTTTCATGTGATTGTAGATTTTCTTAGTAGTTATATAGCTAAGAAATGCCATGTTTCATTGATTTTTTTGTAGTAAAATATATATAACAAAATTTACCATTTTTAAGTGTATCATTCAGTGGCATTAAGTACATTCATATTTTTGTCCAACCACTCCACCATATCAGCTTCACAGACTGGAATTCTACCCATTGTTAAACAATAATACCCCACTCTGTCCTCCCCCAAGTCCATGGCAGTCATCATTCTGTGTTATGTCTCTATGAATTTGACTAGTCTAGGTACCTCATGTAAGTGGAATTGTACAATATTTCTCCTTTTCTGCCTGGTTTATTTCACATAGCATAAGGTCTTCATGTTGACCCATGTTGTAGTGTATGTCAGAATTTCATTTTTTTAAGGCCTAATTCCATTGCATGTATATATCATATATTATCCATTCATGGGTTAATGGACATTTGACTGTTGTAATAATGCTGCTGTGAACATCAGTATACAGATATCTATTGGAGTCCCTGCTTTAACTCTTGGGGGGTATATATCCAGAAGTGGAATTGCTGGATTATTCTATTTTTAATTTTTTGAGGAACTGTTCTGCTGTTTTCCATAGCAGTTGCACCATTTTATATTCCCATCAGCAATTCACAGGGGTTCTAAATTCTCTTACCTCTTCACCAACACTTGTTATTTTCTCCCTTTCAAAAAAATAATAGCCATCCTAACAGGTGTGAAGTAGTATTTAATTATAGTTTTGAATTGCATTTTCTAATGATTAGTGATGTTGAGCATATTTTCATGTTCTTATTGGCAATCTATATATTTCTTTAGAGAAATGTCTGTTCAGGTCCTTTGCCCACCTTTTAATTAGGTTGTTTGTGTTGTTAAGTTGGAGGTTTGGTTTTTTTAAAATATTTTCCTGGATATTAACTTCTTACCAGATAAAATGATTTGCAAATATTTTCTTTCTTCTTGTGGATTGTCTTATTTATCACTCTTTTGATAGCGTCCTTTGATGCACAAAAGCTATGAATTGTGATTAAGTTTAATTTATCTTTGTTGCCTGTGCTTTTGTTGTCATATCTAAGAAATTATCACCAAATCCAGTGTTTTTCCTGTATATTTTTTTCCAAAGAGTTTTATACTTTTAATGCTTAGGAAACCTTTTTGAGTTAATTTTTGGATGTGGTGTAAGGTAAGGATCCAGCTTTATTCTTTTGCATGTGGATGTGTAGTTTTTTTTCAGCACCATTTGTTAAAAAGACTGGCCTTTCCCTATTGAATAGTCTTGACACCCTTGTTGAAAATCATTTGACCATATATGTGATGGTTTATTTCTGGGCTTTCTGTTCTGTTCCCTTGGTCTCTGTGTCTGTCTTCATGCCAGTACTACACTGTTTTGATTCCTGTAGCTTTGTAGTAACTTTTGAAATCAGGAGGCATGAGTCATCCAACATTAATCTTTTTCTATATTGATTGGGTGATTTGGGGTCCTTTGAGATTCCTTTTGAACTTTAAGATGGATATTTCTATTTTTAACAACAGGTATCATTGAGATTTTGATATGGATTGCATTGAATTTGCAAATGTTTTTAGTAGTGACATCTTAACATCAGGTCTCCCAATACATGAATACAAGATGTCTTTCCATTTACCTATGTCTTTTTAAATTTCTTTCAGCATTATTTTGTAGTTTTCAGTGTATGTCTTTTTCTTCATTGGTTAAGTTTATTCTTTTTGATACTATTATAAATGGAATTGTTTTCTTAATTTATTTGTTGGTTAATAGAAACTCAATTGATTTTTCCAAGTTGATTTTGTATCCTGAAACTTGGATGAATTTGTTTGTTAGTTCTAACATTTTTTGTGTGTGTGGAATTGTTACAGTTTTCTACATATACGACCACTTCATGTTAGAACAGAGGCAGTTTTACTTCATCCTTTCCAATTTGGATACCTTTTTTTTTCTCTTTGTTGCCTAATTACTCTGGCTAGAATTTCCAATATTATGTTGAATACAAGTAATTTAAGTGGGCATCCTTTATTTTGATCATAGAGTAAAAGCTTCTAGTCTTTTGCATTGAGTGTGCTGTGTGGTTTCTTCATATATGACCTTTATTATTTTGAGGTAGTTTCCTTCTATTTCTAGTTTTTGAGTATTTTTATTATGGAAACGTGTTGCATTTTCCAAATGCTTTTTCTTCATCAGTTGAGATGATCATGTGTTATTTTGTCCCTTCATTTTGTTAATGTGGTGTATTACACTGATTTGTTTTCGTATGTTGAACCATTCTTCTGTTCCAGGGTTAAATCCTGGGTGATGGGTGATGGTGTATAATCTTTTTAACATGCTGTTGAATTTTGTTTGCTCGTGTTTTTTTTGGAGATTTTTGCATCAGTGTTTGTAAGGGATATTGGTCTGTAGTTTTCTTTTCTTGTATTATCTTTGTCTGGTTTTGGTATCAGAGTAATGCTGTCCTTAAAATGAGTTAGGAAGTATTCCTTTCTTTTTAGTTTCCAGGAAGAGTTTGAGAAAAATTTGTGTTAATTCTTTAACTGTTTGGTAGAACTCACTCGTGAAATGTTGTGAGATTTTTGATTACTGATTCACTCTCCATATTAGTTATAGGTCTATCTAGATTTTCTGTTCCTTCAAAATTCAGTGTTGATAGATGTGTGTTTCTAGGAATTTGTCCACTTTATTTAGGTTATATAATTTGTTGGCATAAAATCCTTCCTTTTTCTGTAGGATTGATAGTGATATCCACACTATCATTTCTGATTTTAGTTGAGTCTTTTCTGTCTTTATCTCCATCTACCTAAAGGTTCTTTAGTTTTGTTCATCTTTTTGAAGAACAAACTCTTTTGTTGATTTTTTTCAATTATTTTTCAATTCTCTATTTTCTCTCTCTCTGCTCTAATCTGTATTTCCTTACTTCTGCTAACTTTTGGTTTAGTTTGCTCCTTTTTAGTTCTTTAAGACATGAAGTTAGGTTGCTGATTTGAGATCTTTCTTTTTCAATATTAAGTGTTTATAGCTATAAATTTCCCTCAGCACGGTTTTTGCTGTATGCTATAAATTTTGGTATGTTGTGTTTTCATTTTCACTTGTCTCAAGATATTTTTTTATTTCCGTGGCGATTTCTTCTTTGACTCATTAACAGTAAATGTGTTAATTTCTACATATTTGTAATTTTACATTTTTCATTCTGCTGTTGATTTCCAGTTTCATTCCATTGTGATTAGAAAGGATGCTTTTTATTCAATCTTTAAAAAATTTTTGACTCTTGCTTTATGACCTAAAATTCGGTCTATCCTGGAGAATATTCTATGTGCATGTATGAAAAAATGTGTATTCTGCTGTTGATGGAGGAGTGTTTTGTTTATGTTTGTTGACAGTGTTGTTCTAGTCCTCTGTTTCCTTATTGATCTTTTTTCTGGTTGTTCTATCAGTTATTGAAAGTGGGGTATTGAAGTCTCATGTTATTGTAGAGCTATTTCTTCCCTCAACTCTGTCAATATTTCATATATTTTTGAGCTCTGATGTTTGGTGCATATATGTTTCTAATTGTTATATCTTCTTGATGAAGTGACTTTTTATTAAATAATGTCTTTTGTCTCTTGTAACAGGTTTTGACCTACAGTCTGGTTTGACTGATACTATAGCCATTCCTGCTTTCTTTTGGATATTATTTGCATAGAATATCTTTCACTTTCAAACTATTTGTGTCCTTAGATCTAAAGTCAGTCTCTTGCAGACATACAGTTTGATCGTTTTTTTTTAATTCATTCTGTCAATTTATATCTTTGTGAAGTTTAAACCATTATGTTTAAAATAAATACTGATGGGGAACAAATTAATTTTGTCATTTTGTTATTTACTTTCTGTATGTCTTATAGCTTTTTGTCCCTTTTTTCCTCTGTTATGGCCTTCGTTTGTGTTTAGTTGATTTTTTGTTCTGACATGTTTTATTGCCCTTCTCTTTTCCACATATACACGTTCTATAGATATTTTCTTTTTAGTTATCATGGAAATTACCTATAACATTGTAAAGTTGACAATTTTTTAAAAATTGACACCAACTTAACTTTAATTGCATACAAAAACTCTACTATTTACTGCTCCACCCCCTCCATTTTATGTCATTGATGTCACAAGTTATATCTTTATTATATATTGTACCCATTAGCACAGATTTATATTTTCTAAATCCTGTAGAAAATAAAAGGTGAAGTTAAAATAAAAAATCACAATACTTGATTTTATATTTATGGTGTGTTTGCTTTTACCGAGATCTTTATATTTTATTGTTAGCTGACTGATGCTTTGAGCCCAGTATCCTAAATATAGAAGTCTGTTAAATTAGACTGGACTAGTTAGCTGATTTAGTCCTATAGTTTAAGACCGTAGCTAGCCCTTTCACCTTTTCTTTCCACCAGTAATTTTTCTCTCCCTTGCAAGCATTCAAACTTCAGCCACAGATCCATTTTAAAATTTAAAGAAAGACACATCTAACAACTACCAAACAATCTAAGTGAAATTGTTACTAGAGAGGCAAGAAGAGAATGCTCATGTAGCAGTGCTCAAGGTTTTGTGGCTCAAGTATGGATGGAAGGGATAGTAGGAAGTAGTGATAGCCTGGTCTTTTTCCCATATGCTATGTTGCAGACCCGGTTCATACTACTTACTGTTGTCACCATGTGAAAGGAAGAGACCTAAGTGAAACCTACACGCCTTCTTTTTTTTTTTTGCCTTTCAAATTTTAGGACTCAATTCTCTAGAAAACATTGTGCAGTTTACTCTCATTCTCTTAGACTTCCTTATTCAAGAGTATCAAACTGGGACTCTGAGTGTCTTAAAGCAGAGGAATGCCAGGAATTTGGTTTGAGAAAGAGAAGAGGAAAGAAAACCATTCTATACATTTTGCTGTTGTTTACAATCAAGCATTAGGTATAGGTTAATTTTAGACACGCTTAGGTTCTTTGGCTTCCTTCCCAAATGTCCTCCTGCCTATTTACTGTTGTCTGATATTTCTTTTAAAGTTTGTCAGTATGTGAGAAAGGACAAAGATGTATGTAATTTCCTGTTGCAAACATGTTTACGAATAGATTTTTTTTCAGCATTTTATACTTAAATATGCTAAAATCTAGGATGTTACAGGGTACCAAAAAAAAGTGATATTACTCTGAGAGAAGAAATGGCTAACTTCCCTTGCTTTAGATTGCTCTGTTAATCTATGATTAGGGAGAATTTACGTCCAGTAATGTAGGGAATATGCATAGCCTAGCAGGAATTAAAACAGTTGGTTAAAATGTCTATATATAGACAGATAATGGAATGCAAGAGTATGAGAGATTAATCCAGTGTAACAGTCAGCAAACTTTTTTAAAGGGCTAGATATTAAATGTTTTAGGCTTGAAGTTGTATTGTCTGTCACAACTACTCAACTCTGCTATATTAGCATGAAAGCAGCTATAAACAGTACATAGTAACTGGGCATAGCTGTATTCCAGTTAATACTTTATTTACAAAAATAAGCAGCAGGCTGGATTAATCCATGGCCATATTTTGCCAAACTCTGGTTCAGTGCGTTATACCCAGACGCAACGAATAAAGGCAGAAGACACCAGGAAAGCCTTCTGTACTAGTATTCTTATGATACTAAAATGGCTATAAGTTAGGACCAGAAAATTGTGCCGAAAACAATCACAAGCAGAAACTATAATGATCTAGAAAGATGAAATCTGAGAAGCATTTGATTTCAGTTTTGTAAGTTGTGAGCAATATAAAGTGGATATGACATTATATAAAGTCCTGGAACTCTACAAGTATCAGGCAACTTCCTTTGAAGTTTGAGCTTAAAAAGTTTAAGGCAGATAAAAGGAAATCCTCTGTTATTTGGTAGGTATTATTTTGGCACCTGCCATACTCAGGTTGTTAAGCTGGCATATTTAAAGAAATTGAAAAGTTTAGGTACATTAATGAGACAGATCTATAATATGTACCTGTTAAATTAGGATGTATGGGATTAGTTACAAATACTTAGGTTACTGGAGGTAAAAGAAAGCTTATAATTTTCTCAAGTAATTCAGGTATATTTTTAGCATTGTGTGTGATTGAAAAAATAAG
Organism: Grampus griseus; assembly: GCF_964374135.1. Classification (NCBI taxonomy): domain Eukaryota; kingdom Metazoa; phylum Chordata; class Mammalia; order Artiodactyla; family Delphinidae; genus Grampus; species Grampus griseus. Next base: position 42,636,505 of record NC_139000.1, on the reverse strand, counting down.
TTAAAATGCAGGGATAAAAATGGTGAACGAAAACTTATTCTTTCTTTGATGTCAGTCTCTTAAAATCATTATTACTTTTTAAAGACTTTCTTCATATTGCAGCAGTTTTAGTGTCACAAAAAAGTTGATAGGAAGCTACAGGGATTGCCCATACACCCCCTGCATCCACCCATGCATAGCCTTCCCATTAACAACATCCCCCACCTAGTGGTACATTTGTTAGAATTGATAAACCGACATTTACACATCATAATTACCCAAAGTCTATAGTTTACATTACGGTTCACTCTTGGTGTTGTACCTTGAATGGGTTTGGACAAATGCATAATATGTAGCCATAATTGTGGTATCATATAGAGTTTATCATATAGAGTATTCTTACTGCCCTACAAATCTTCTATTCATCCCTCCCCTGTCACACTCAAGCCCTAGCAAGCACTGATCTTTTTATTGTGTCCATAGTTTTCCCTTTTTCAGAATGTCATATAATTGGAATTAGAGAAGAGAAAGCCTTTTCACATGGACATCTTTCACTTAGTAATATGCATTTAAGGTTCCTCCCTGTCATTTCATGACTTGAGAACTCATTTTTTTTTTAGTGCTGAATAATATTCCAGTATCTGATGTATCACAGTTTATCCATTACCTACTGCAGGACATCTTGGTTGCTTCCAAGTTTTGGTGATAAAATTGGAATATAAAATTTTTGTGGATAAACTTGATTCATATAAAATTCTGAGTAAAGCTGTTATAAACATGCATGTGCAGGTTTTTGTGGGGACATAACTTTAAATTCCTTTGGGTAAATATCAAGGAGCACAATTGCTGGGTCATATGGTGAGAGTATCTTTAGTTTTCTAAGAAACTTCCAGACTGTCTTCCAAAGGGGCTATACCCTTTTGCATTTCAGTCAGCAGTAATTGTGAGTTCCTGCTGCTCCACATCCTTGCCATTATTTGGTGGTGTCAGTATTCCTGATTTTGGTTATTATAGTAGGTGTGTAGTACTATCTCATTATTCTTATTTTGATTTGTATTTCTCTGATTATACATAATGTGGAACATCTTTGCTTATTTGCTATCTATGTATCTTATTTGGTGAGGTGTCTGTTAAGATCTTTTGTCCATTTTTCAACCAGATTGTCTTCTTATTATTCAGCTTTAAGTATTCTTTGAGAGCTCTACCCACCACCAGTACCTACCATCAGGAAACTTGCACAAGCCTCTTAGATAGCCTCATCCACCAGAGGGCAGACAGCAGAAGCAAGAAGAACTACAATCCTGCAGCCTGTGGAACAAAAACCACATTCACAGAAGGATTGACAAAATTAAAAGTCAGAGGGCTATGTACCAGATGAAGGAACGAGATAAAACCCAGAAAAATAACTAAATGAAATGGAAATAGGCAACATTCCAGAAAAAGAATTCAGAATAATGATAGTGAAGATGATCCAAGACCTCGGAAAAAGAACGGACGCAAAGGTCGAGAAGATGCAAGAAATGTTTAACAAAGACCTAGAAGAACTAAAGAACACTTAGAAGAATTAAAGAACAAACAAACGGAGACGAACAATACAATAACTGAAATGAAAAATACACTAGAAGGAATCAATAGCAGAATAACTGAGGCAGAAGAATGGATAAGTGACCTGGAAGACAAAATGGTGGAATTCACTACCGTGAAACAGAATAAAGAAAAAAGAATGAAAAGAAATGAAGACAGCCTACAGCCTAAGAGACCTCTGGGACAACATTAAATGCAACAATTCGCATTATAGGGGGTCCCAGAAGGAGAAGAAAGAAAGGACCTGAGAAAATATGAGAAGAGATTATAGTCAAAAACTTCCCTAACATGGGAAAGGAAATAGCCACCCAAGTCCAGGAAGCGCAGAGAGTCCCAGGCAGGATAAACCCAAGGAGAAAAATGCCGAGACACATAGTAATCAAATTGACAAAAATTAAAGACAAAGAAAAATTATTGAAAGCAGCAAGGGAAAAACGAAAAATAACATACAAGGGAACTCCCATAAGGTTAACAGCTGATTTCTCAGCAGAAACTCTACAAGCCAGAAGGGAGTGGCGTGACATATTTAAAGTGATGAAAGGGAAGACCTACAACCAAGATTACTCTACCCGGCAAGGATCTCATTCAGATTCTACGGAGAAATCAAAAGCTTTACAGACAAACAAAAGCTAAGAGAATTCAGCACCACCGCACCAGTTCTACAACAAATGCTAAAGGAACTTCTCTAAGTGGGTAACACAAGAGAAGAAAAGGACTTACAATAACAAACCCATAACAATTAAGAAAATGGTAATAGGAACATACATAACGATAATTACCTTAAACGTGAATGGATTTAATGCTCCAAACAAAAGACACAGGTTTGCTGAAGGGATACAAAAACAAGACCCATATATATATGCTGGGGACACATAAAGACTGAAAGGGGATGGAAAAAGATATTCCATGCAAATGGAAATCAAAAGAAAGCTGGAGTAGCAGTACTCATATCGGATAAGATAGACTTTAAAATAAAGAATGTTACAAGAGACAAGGAAGGACACTACATAATGATGAAGGGATCAATCCAAGAAGAAGATATAATAATTATAAATATATATACACACAACACAGGAGCATCTCAATATATGAGGCAACTGCTAACAGCTATAAAAGAGGAAATAGACAGTAGCACAATAATAGTGGGGGACTTTAACACCTCAGTTACACCAATGGACAGATCATCCAAACAGAAAATTAATAAGGAAACACAAGCTTTAAATGACATAATAGACCAGATGGATTTAATTGATATTTATAGGACATTCCATCCAAAACCAGCAGATTACACTTTCTTCTCAAGTGTGCACGGAACATTCTCCAGGTTAGATCATATCTTGGGTCACAAATCAGCCTCAGTAAATTTAAGAAAATTGAAATCAAATCAATTATCTTTTCTGACCACAACACTATGAGATTAGAAATAATTACAGGGAAAGAAACGTAAAAAACACAAACACATGGAGGCTAAAGAATATGTTACTAAACAACCAAGAGATCACTGAAGAAACCAAACAGGAAGTCAAGAAATACCTAGAGACAAATTACAATGAAAACACGACGATCCAAAACCTATGGGATGCAGCAAAAGGAGTTCTAACAGGGAAGTTTATAGCAATACAAGCCTACCTCAAGAAACAAGCAAAATCTCAAACAATCAAACCTTACACCTAAAGGAACCAGAGAAAGAAGAACAAACAAAACCCAAAGTTAACAGAAGTAAAGAAATCATAAAGATCAGAGCAGAAATAAATGAAATAGAAACAAAACAATTAGCAAAGATCAATAAAACTAAAAGCTGGTTCTTTGAGAAGATAAAACAAAATTGATAAACAATTAGCCAGGCTCATCAAGACAAAGAAGGAGAGGACTCAAATCAATAAAAATAGAAATGAAAAAGGAGAAGTTACAACAGACACCGCAGAAATCCAAACCTTCCTAAGAGACTACTAAAAGCAACTCAATGCCAATAAAATGGACAACCTGGAAGAAATGGACAAATTCTTAGAAAGGTATAACCTTCCAAGACTGAACCAGGAAGAAACAGAAAATATGAACAGACCAATCACAAGTAATGTAATTGAAACTGTGATTAAAAATCTTCCAAAAAACAAAAGCCCAGGACCAGATGGCTTCACAGGTGAATTCTATCAGCCATTTAGAGAAGAGCTAACACCCATCCTTCTCAAAGGCTTCCAAAAAATTGCAGAGGAAGGAACACTCCCAAACTCATTCTATTCTTTGAGGCCACCATCACCCTGATACCAAAAAGCAGACAAGATCCTAGAAAAAAAGAGAATTACAGACCAATATCACTGATGAATATAGATGCAAAAATCCTCAACAAAATACTAGCAAACAGAATCCAACAACACATTAAAAGGATCATACACCATCATCAAGTAGGATTTATCCCAGAGATGCAAGGATTCTTCATCATACGCAAATTAATCAATGTGATACACCATATTAACAAACGGAAGAATAAAAACCATATGATCATCTCAGTAGATGAAGAGAAAGCTTTTGACAAAATTCAACACCCATTTATGATAAAAACTCTTCAGAAAGTGGGCATAGAAGGAACCTACCTCAACATAATAAAGGCCATACATGAGAAACCCACAGCAAACCTCATTCTCAATGGTGAAAAACTGAAAGCATTTACTCTGAGATCAGGAGCAAGACAAGGATGTCCACTCTCGCCACTATTATTCAACATAGTTTTGGAAGTCCTAGCCATGGCAATCAGAGAAGAAAAAGAAATAAAAGGAATACAAATTAGAAAAGAAGAAGTAAAACTATCACTGTTTGCAGATGACATGATACTATACATAGAGAATCCTAAAGATGCCACCAGAAAACTACTAGAGCTAATCAATTAATTTGGTAAAGTTGCAGTATACAACATTAATGCACAGAAATCTCTTGCATTCCTATACACTCATGATGAAAAATCTGAAAGAGAAATTAAGGAAACACTCCCATTTACCATTGCAACAAAAAGAATAAAATACCTAGGAATAAACCTACCTAGGGAGAAAAAGGACCTGTATGCAGAAAACTATAAGACACTGATGAAAGAAATTAAAGATGATTCAAACAGTTGGAGAGATATACAATGTTCTTGGATTGGAAGACTCAATATTGTGAAAATGACCATACTACCCAAAGCAATCTCCAGATTCAATGCAATCCCTATCAAATTGACAATGGCATTTTTTACAGAACTAGAACAAAAAATATTAAAATTTGTAATGGAGACACAAAAGACCCCGAATAGCCAAAGCAGTCTTGAGGGAAAAAAACGGAGCTGGAGGGATCAGACTCCCTGACTTCGGACTATACTACAAAGCTACGGTGATCAAGACACTATGGTACTGGCACTAAAACAGAAATATAGATCAATGGAACAGGATAGAAAGCCCAGAGATAAACCTACGCGCCTATGGCCACCTAATCTATGACAAGGGAGGCAAGGATATACAGTGGAGAAAAGACAGTCTCTTCAATAAGTGGTGCTGGGAAAACTGGACAGGTACATGTAAAAGAATGAAATTAGAACACTCCCTAACACCATACACAAAAATAAACTCAAAATGGATTAGAGAGCTAAATGTAAGACTGGGCACTGTAAAACTCTTAGAGGAAAAATTAGGAAGAACACTCTTTGACATAAATCACAGCAAGATCTTTTTTGATCCACCTCCTAGAGTAATGGAAATAAAAACAAAAATAAACAAGTGGGACCTAATGAAACTTAAAAGCTTTTGCACAGCAAAGGAAACCAGAAAGAAGATGAAAAGACAACCCTCAGAATGGGAGAAAGTATTTGCAAATGAGTCATCAGACAAAGGATTAATCTCCAAAATATATAAACAGCTCATGCAGCTCAATAAAAAAGAAGTGGGATGAATTGGGAGATTGGGATTGACATGTATACACTGATGTGTATAAAATGGGTAACTAATAAGAACCTGCTATATAAGAAAATAAACTTAAAAAAATTTTTTTGAACTTTTTGGATAATAGTCCTTTATGAGTTCCATCTTTTGCAAATATTTTCTCCCACTCTGTGGCTTGTCTTCTAAATCTCTTGGCATTGTCTTTTGTAGAGCAGAAGTTTTTAATTTTTTTGGCGCCGGCATGTGGGATCTCAGTTCCCCGAACAGGGATCAAACCTGTGCCCTCTGCAGTGGAAGCGTGGTGTCTTAACCACTGGACTGCCAGGGAAGTCCCAGAAGTTTATAATTTTAACCAAATCCAGCTTATCAATTATTTTTTTCATAAATTGTGCCTTTGTGTTGTATCTAAAAAGTGATCATCTAAAAAGTATCTAAAAAGGTCATCTAAGTTTTCTTTGATTTATCTTTTTGGAGTTTTATAGTATTGCATTTTAAATTTAGGTCTGTGATCAACTTTGTATTAGCTTTTGTGAAGGGTGTAAGGCCTGTCTGAATTAATTTTTGCATGTCGATATTCATTTATTCCAGCACCATTTGTTGAAGAGAATGTCTTTGCTCCATTATTTTGCCTTTGCTCCTTTGTCAGCGATTCAGTAGACTATATTTATGGAGGTCTGTATCTGCACTCTCTGTTCTGTTCCATTGTTCTCTTCCATTGATCTGTTTATCTATTCTTTTGCCAATAGCACAGCGTCTTGCTTACTGTAGCTTTACAGTAAGTCTTGAGTCAGGGAATATCAACCCTCCAACCTTGCTCTTCTTCAGTATTATGTTGGCTATTCTGGGTCTTCTGCCCCTCCATTTAAACTTTAGAATCAGTTTGTCAATATCCATTAAATAACTTGATGGGATTTTGATTGTGATTGCATGGAATCTATATAGATCAGTTTGGGATGAGCTGACATCTTGACAGATTGAATCTTCCTACCCTTAAATGTGGAATATTTCTTCATTTATTTAGTTCTTAATATATTATCAGAGTTTTACAGTTTTCCTCATACAGATCTTGTATTTATTTTGTTAGATTTATACCTAAGTATTACTTTCTTGGGGTGCTAATGTAAATGGTATTGTATTTTTAATTTTAGATTATACTTGTTCATTGTTGGTATATAAGAAAGTAATTCACTATTACATATTAACCTCATATCCTACAACTTTGCTGTATTGGCTTATTAGTTTCAGGAATTTTTTTCTAGATAATTTACATAGATGATTGTGTCGTCTGTGAACAAAGACAGTTTTATGTCTTCTTTATCAATCTGTATGCTTTTTGTTTTCTTTTCTTGGCTTACTGCATTTAAGGACTTCCAGTGTGATGTTGAAATGGAGTGGTGAGAGGGATATCTTTGTTTTGCACCTAATCTTAGTGGGAAAACATTGAGTTTCTCACTGTTAAGTATGGTGTTAGTTGTAAGTTTTTCAAAGATATTCGTCATCAAGTTGAGGTAGTTCTTCTTCTAGTTTACTGTGAGTTCTTATGGTGAATGGGTATTGGATTTTGTTACATGCATCTACTTATATGATTTTGATTTTTCATTCAGATCTGATTTCTAAACCTGGTTTTAAATATATAATCTCTTGGACAAGTTATTTGTACCTGCCAACCTTAGTTTCCTGATAGGAACCATGTACATATGTACACATTTCTTTCTTATAAGAAACAGCGAGCAGAAATAGGTTGTCTCCCTCCTATTAGGTTGTGAGAATTATTTATGATAATGCATATCAAGTGTTTTCCTTAATGCCTGTCTGTAGTAAACACTTCATAAATAGTGATTGTCAATTGGCATTGGCAAAATAGCAGAGGGATAGTAAACATAATAATAATAGAAAATAAGCCTTTGAAAAATAATGACGTTAGTTCAGCTGATGAGATTGGTTAATAAGGTAAAATGATGGGAATTTGACTGTAGATTGTGAGATAATTTGTCCCATGGACTGTGTAGATAATATTTAGTACTTAAAATCACATTTTATTATTCTTAGATAATTTAAGATGAACAGTCATCTTTTTATAATGATTTCTGTCTTTTTGAAACAGATTCAAGATTTTTGGAAACTTACCACTGATTTCTTTACGAATCTCAGATAAAAAACTGCAAGGGATATTGGAATTGATTGAAAGCATCCCAAAACCCCCACCTGCAACTGAAGTAAATGTCCCTGTCAAACCATTTCAGGTAATGTATTTTCAAAATTAATGAAAGCACGAGTTAAAAAAGAAAATTCCACAAACAGTATTTGTAACAGCCACAGAAATTTTGGGTAAAACAATTCAATTCATTGTGAATAGACTTTTTAAATTACATACTGAAAGACAGAATGATGAAATAGTAAAAGGTGCAAATAGTAAACAAAAGAATGAAATAATAAATCTACCTTTCTTCACTTTTCCAGTCCCTCTCCTCAATGGTTAACTACTGCTTCTCTAGTTTTTTGAAAATGTTTATAGCACATACTAATACACACACATAGAAACATGCATGTCTCTGTGTGTATACGTATGATTATAACAGTTCTGATTAACTGATTATAACAGTTCTGCAATTTGTATTTAGCCTTGAAATTGTAAAAGCACTTCTTTAAATCTACATTTTACAAATTAACTTTCTAATTCAGGCTGGATTTTTTTCCAGTTAATTCAGATTGAGGTGTGTGTGTGTGTGTGTGTGTGTGTGTGTGTGTGTGTGTGTGTGTGTGTGTGTGTGTGTGTGTGTGTGTTGTCAGAATTGTCTTAGAACGTATAATAAAAGTCTGTGTGCTGACAGTGAATTAACTTTCCTTCCAGATTCAAAGATCCACTTCTTTGGGAACATCACAGATTTCACAGAAAAAGTTTTCTTCTTTGGAAATTCCATGTGTTGAAGATGGTAAAATGAAACTACTTTAGGAAATTTTCCTTGTTATAAATATATTATGAAAAAAATTTTGAGACCACATAAAAACTTTCAGGCAATAGCAGATATTTGCATATTATCCACAAAATTTCACTAAAATTCCTTTAAAACAGTGTAATTTGGATGTTCCTTAAAGTTGCTTTTGCAGTGGGATTTTTTTTGGTATATAAAAGTTGAACCCCATAATCACAGGGACCACTAGCAAATTAATCATCTTTATCCTTTGTGATCTAAGAGACCCCATGAAACTTTGTGTCTAATTTATAATGTGTTACTTAGCTTTTGGAGATCTTCATTATAGTAATTTTTTTTTTTTACACTTCCTTTTTTGTTATTAAAGGAAAAATCAAGCCTTAATACCTTCATTAACATATGAAAACTGGTAAATACTTTGTTATGAAATACATGCTTTTTTGGCTGCATTAGAAAGAAAAATAAATGTATTTTTCTATTTTTAAAACTTTAAAAATTGTAAATGTTAAACAACAGAAATTGCCATGTTGATCCTCAGTTTTCTAGAGAATGTTTTCCTTTCTGTGTAGTGACCAGGGTGGGTGGGGAGGGGGAGGAAATGTTGTTTGTGAGATCATCTACCCTAAAATTCAATTTTATGTTCTTAGGGATATACTTAGATGATTTTAGTTTCCTTTAAACCTTCTTTTAATGGTTTTACTAGATTTTGGGTCCATTTAAATAGCATGTTGTAGAAATTTACTATCATATATATATTCCTATATAGTCATACATATGTGAAGTAGTGCTTGATCTTAGTTTCTCCATTCAAATTTTAGGGCCTGCCTTCTACTTTTAATATTGCAGTGTTTGTAACTAAGTCCTGTTTACCTGTTTCCAGGTAGAGTGAGCATATTAGTGTGTTCCTTTCAGTATTCATCATGTATGTAATAATTGGCCTTGGCATTTGCTATGAAATTTTCTTTAGCAGTTTTTAGTATCTTGATTTTAAAGATGATGTTCATTAAGCTAAAGATTGTATTTTGTAATTTTCCATACATTTTGTTGTTAAGAATGTTATTTTTTCACATGTAATCTTTATATTCTTTTCTATTTATTTTTGACCTTACATTCAATTTTTTGAAATAGTGTTTTAGTGTTCATATTTATTTCAGAAAAATTATTAGAATGTTATTATTAAATCAGTCATTTTGATTATTGACTTAAATGTTCTATGGTATTTAGATTCAGATGAGGAGTTTTTTGATGCCCCATGTAGTCCCTTGGAAGAGCCTCTTCAACCTCCATCTAGAATTAAAAGTCCTCAACAAGAAAAGCTTCAAAAGCCAGATTGTTCAAAAAATATGACTGAATATAAAATAAGATTTGAAGTGCCAGAGGTATGCATTGTGTGTACTATGGTAAAATTAATATGGCTTATTTAAATTGTCAGTCATTTCTACTATTCACAGCTCATTTATATAGTCTCATTACTAATAGACAGTGTTGTTTTCATCCTATTTAAACTCAATCCAGATGTTACCTTGTGGTTCTCCCTCCCCTTTCTTAATTAATTAATCTTAAGATTAATTTCCTTAATCAATAATTAAAGGTTTGGCCACCCTCACCTTTTGAGAGGGACCACATTCTGCCTGTGGAATGTGTATCTCTCTAAATAAATCTGCTTTCACTTAAAAAAAAGAATTAAGAGTTTAGAGGTATTGTTGTTATTCAGTATATATTTATTGAAAATAATTTGTACAATGTGTGTATTGTATATGTGTGTGTATAAAATCTCTCCTAAATTTAAATATGTGTCATTTATACTACACGTATACCTCACATATCCATATATAGCCACCATCAATATAAACAATTTTTTTGTTTTAGGTAGTCGTAGTTTCTTTTTTCTTTCTTTTCCAGGTTTTGATTCAATTCTGTCACCTTGTTGGAGATTGTGAACTACCTGTGGTAGAAATTAATGTCTTGGGATTGGGCACAGTCATTGAGCTTCGAACATTTGATTTGAAAGCAAATGCCTTTTTGAAAGAGGTCTGCTTAAAATGCCCAGAATATTTTGGTAAGAATCTCTGTTTTAAAAAACTAAATTAATTAATTTTACTGTTTGATTACCTTCTGGAGATAAATTCTCTGGGTGCTTAGTCAGTACATATGATAAAATATTATCAAAGAAATGTGTTAGTCTTCAACTTTCATATTATACTTTGGAATCTTAAGGTGTAGACTAGAGAGAAAATGAAGACAATTTTTCTTATTAAGGAAAATGGTTTAATTTTAAGTCTACTTAACTGAATACTAAAATACTGAATAAGTTTCCTATTGATACTGTAACAATTTACCACAGATTTATTAAAGTTCTGTATATCAGATGTCTGACACAAGTCTCAGTGTGAAAAAATCAAGCTGTCAACAGGACTTCTTTTTTGGAGGCTGTAGGGGAATATCTATTTTCTTGCTCACTCAGGTGTTGGCAGAATTTAGTTTTATATGGTTTAAGTCTGTTTTCTTGCTGCCTATAAGGTGAGGATTGGCCTTAGCTCCTACAGGCCTCTCTAGGTCCTTGCACTAATTTTTTTTTATATCCCAGAACCATTATGGGGTGTTAGATCCTTCTCATGCTGTAATCTCTCTAACCTTTTCTTCTACCTTTTTCTTCCACTCTAAAAAACTAAGGTAATTAGATTTGGTGCATTTGGACAATTGAGGATAATTTCCCCTTAATCTTAACCTTAATCATCTCTGTAATGTTACATTTACCATATGAAATAACATATTCTCAGGTTTAGGGGGATTAGAGCATGGACATCCTTGTGGGAGGGGTGTGTAAATATTCTGCCTACCACAAACAATTTATGTCCCAAATCCTAACATATAAATTATATGATATCTTAGAAAATGTTTCTGTTTGCTTTGGCAGACTTTTAGAAGAGTTTTTTGTTTTTTTTCCCTCCTTTACATTTTGAGGTTTTTCCTTGAAACATAATTCTGAATGGTTCATGAATTCCATCAGAATATTAAGAAAAACTATTCACTTCCAATTGGGGTGCTTTTTATTTCTTTTTCTTGCCTAATTGCTTTGGCTAGGACTTCCAATACTATGTTGAACAAAAGTGGCAAAGTCAGCATCCTTCTCTTCTTGATCTTAGAGGAAAAGCTTTCAGCTTTTCACTGTTGAGTAGTATATTAGCTGTGGGCTTGTCATAGATGGCCTATTATTATTATGATACATTTCCTCTATTCCCACTTTGTAGAAAGCTTTTATATTAAATGGATGTTGAATTTTGTCAAATGCTTTTTCTGCATCTATTGAGATGATCATATGATTTTTATCCTTCATTTTGTTAACATGGTGTATCATGTTGATTGATTTGTGGATGTTGAACTGCAACATCCTTGGAACAAATTCCACTAGATCTTGGTGTTCGAACCTTTTAATATAGTATCGAATTTGGTTTGGTAATATTTTGTTGAGGATTTTTGCATCTGTATTCATCAGGAATATTGGCCTGATGAATATTCTTTTCTTGTGGCGTCCTTGTCTGGTTTTGGTATCAGGGTAATGCTGGCCTCGTAAAATAAGTTTGCAGATGTTTCCTCCTCTTCTATTTTTTTGGGAAGAGTTTCAGAAGGATTGGTATTAATTCTTTTTAAATGTTTGATAGAATTCACCAGTGAAGCCATCTATTCCTGGATTTTTTTTTGTTGGGAGGTTTTGATTCGACCTTAGGACTTATTGCTCTATTCAGACTTCTTATTTGTTCATGATTCTGTCTTGGAAGGTTGTATGTTTCTAGAAATTTATCCATTTCTTCTAGGTTGTCCAATTCGTTAACATATAAAAATATCCATGCTAGTCTCTTATGATCCTTTAAATTTCTGTGGTATCATGTGTCACATCTCCTTTTTCATAACTGATAATATTTATTTGAGCCCTCTCTCTTTTTCATGGTGAATCTAGCTAAAGGTTTGTCAATTTTGTCTTTTCAAAGAATCAGCTCTTCAGTTTAATTGATCTTTGCTGCTGTGTTTTGGTTTCTATTTCATTTATTTCTCCTCTCTTCTTTGTTATTTTTTACTTCTAACTTTGGGTTTTGTTCTTTTTTTTGCCTAATTTCTTGATGTGTAAACAGTAATTTTGTTTATTTGAGGTTTTTCTTGTTTCTTAAAGTAGACATCCATGCTTTTCTCTTTTAGAACTGCTTTTGCTGCATCCCGTAAATTTTGGTATGTTGTATTTCTTTTTTTTTTTTTTTTTTTGGCTGCGTTGGGTGTTCGTTGCTGTGTGTGGGCTTTGTCCAGCTGCGGCGAGTGGGGGCTACCCTTCCTTGTGTTGTGCAGGCTTCTCACTGCCGTGGCCTCTCCCACCGCGGGGCGTGGGCTCTAGGCATGTGGGCTTCAGCAGTTGTGGCTCGTGGGCCCAGTAGTCGTGGCTCACGGGCTCTAGAGCACAGACTCAGTAGCTGTGGCACACGGGCCTAGCTGCTCTGCGGCAGGTGGGATCCCCCCTGGACCAGGGCACGAACCCACGTCCCCTGCATTGGCAGGCGAATTCCCAACCACTGAGCCACCAGGGAAGCCCCCTGGTATGTTGTATTTCTATTTCCATTTGTCTCAAGGTATTTTTTAATTTCTCTTTTGATTTATTAATTGACCCAATAGTAAAACTGTCACTATTGCAGAAGACACGATATTATATGTACAAAAACTCTAAAGACTCCACCAAAAAAACTGTTGGAACTAATCAACAAATTCATTAAAGTTGCAGGATACAAAGTCAACATACTAAAATCTGTTGCATTTTTATACACTAATAACAAACTATCAGGAAAGAGAAATTAAGAAGACAACACCATTTACAATTGACTCAAAAAGGACAAAGTACCTAGGAATAAATTTAACTGAGGAGGTAAAAGACCTATCCACTGAAAGCTATAAGACATTGATGAAAGAAATTGAAAAAAACACAAATAAACAGAAAGATATTCTGTGCCTCATGGGTTGGAATAATTAATGCTGTTAAAATGTATATCCTACCTGAGACAGTTTACAAATTCCATGCAGTCTCTATGAAAATACCAATGACATTTTTCACAGAACTAGAACAAGAAACTCTGACATTTGTGTGGAACCGTGGGAGACCCGAATAGCCAAAACAATCTTGAGAAAGAAGAACAAAGCTGGAGACATCATGAGCCCTGATTTCTAGGTATATTACAAAGCAATAGTAATCAAAACAGTATGGTACTGGCATAAAAACAGACACATCAATTAGTGGAACAGGATAGAGAGCCCAGAAATAAGCCCACATATCTGTGATCAATTAATTTATGACAAAAGAGCCAAGAATATACGTTTAGGAAAGGGTAACTTTTCAATAAATGATGCTGGTAAAACTGGACAGCCACATGCAAAAGAATGAAAATGGACTACTGTCTTACACCATAAATAAAAATTAACTCATAATGAATTAAAGATGTGAATGTAAGACCTAAAACCATAAAACTCCTAGAAGAATACATAAGCAGTAAGCTTCTTGACATTGGTCTTTGTGATGATTATTTTGGTTCTGATTCCCAAAAGGGAACAAAAACAAAAATAAACAAATGTGACTACATCAAACTAAAAAGCTTCTGCGCAGCACAGGAAACCATCAACTAAATGAAAAGCCAGTCTATGAAATAGTGTTATGTAATTGCAATTCGTATATCTGATATAAGGTGTTAATATCTAAAATAATATAAAAAACTCATACAACTCAATAGGGAAAAAAACAAACAAAAATGGACAGAGGATCTGAATAGGCATTTTTTCCAAACAAGACATACAACTAGCCAACAGGTTCACGAAAAGATGCTCAACTCACTAATCATCAGGGTAATGCAAATCAAAACCATGAGATATAACCTCATACCTGTTAGAATGGCTATTATCAAAAAAACAAGCAATAGAAAGTGTTGGTGAGGATGTGGGAAAAGGGAACCCTTGTGCTTTGTTGATGAGAATGTAAATTGGTGCAGACACTATGGAAACTAGTATTAAAGTTCCTCAAAAAGTTAAAAATAGAATTACCATCTGATCTGGCAATTCCACTTCTGAGTATTTATTTGAAGAAAGCAAAAACACTCACTTGATAAGATATGTGCACCCTCATGTTCATTGCAGCATTACTGACAATAGCCAAGATATGGAAGCAACCTAAGTGTCCATTAATGGGTGAATGGATAAAGATGTGCTGTCTGTTGGGTTGGCCAAAAAAATTCATTCGGGTTTTTCCATAAGAGCTTATGGAAAAACCCAAACGAAGTTTTTGGCCAGCCCAGTAGATACCATCGAATGCTACTCAGCCATTAAAAGGAATGAAATCTTGCCATTTGTGACAACATGAATGGACCTTGAAGGCATTATGCTAAGTGAAATAAGTCAGAGAAAGATAAATATGGTATGATCTTGCTTATATGTGGAATCTAAAAAAAAAAAAACCAACCAAGGTAGTACAGAGAACAGATTGGTCGTTGCCATAGGTGGGGGGGGGGGTGGTGCAGAAAATGGGTGAAGGGGGTCCAGAGACACAAACTTCCAGTTATAAAGTAAGTCATAGAGATGTAAAGTACAGCATGGTGACTGTAGTTAATAATACTGTTTTGCATATTTGAAAGTTGCTGAAAGAGCAAATCTTAAAAGTACTCATCACAAGAAGAAGAATTTCTAAGTAAGTGTGAGGACAGATGTTAACTAAACTTATTGTGGTGATCATTTCACAATGTATATTAATATGGAGTCATGTTGTACACCCGGAACTAATATAATGTTTTATGTCATTTATACCTCAATTAAAGGAAAAGACAAACTATTCACTAGTTTAATTTCATTATATTCCTTTTTAGCATAAGAACATTATTATGTGTAGAGATGACATTAAAACTATTTTAATAGACTTTATTTTTAGAGCAGTTTTTCATTCACTGCACAGTTGAGCAGATGATAGAGATTTAACATATATCCCCTGCACCTACACAGGCATAGCCTCTCACATGATAAATATTCTCCACCAGAGTGATACATTTGTTGCAGTTGATGAACCTACATTGACACACTACACCCAAATTCTATAGTTTACTTGGTTCAGCTTGGTGTTGTGCATTCTAAGGGATTTGAACAAATGTATAATGACATGTATCCAATATTACAGTATCGTACACAGTAGTTTCACTGCCCTAAAAGCCCTCTGTGATCCATCTATTCATCCTTTCCTGTCATCCCTCAATCCCTGGCAACCACTCATCTTTTTACTTTGTCCATAGTTTTGCCTTCTCCAGAAAGTCATATAGTTGGAATTATATACTATCTAGCTTTTCCAGACTGGCTTCTTTCAGTTACTAATATGTATTTAAGTTATCTCTATGTCTTTTCATGACTTGATAATTCATTTCTTCTTAGCACTTAATACACTGTGTGATGTACCACAGTTTACCCATTCAAGTACCAGAGGATGTGTTGGTTGCTTCCAAGTTTTGCCAGTTCTGAGTAAAGGTGCAGTAAACATCCATATGCCGGTTTTTGTGTGGACATAAGTTTTCAGTTTCTTTGGATAAATACCAAGGAGCACAACTGTTGAGTCTAATATAAGTGTATGTTTAGTTTTATAAGAAGCTCTCGAACATTCTCCAAAGTGGCTGTACCTTTTAGCATCCTCATCAGTAATGAAGAGAGTTCCTGTTGCTCCATATCCTCACTAGTGTTTGGTGTCAATGGCCTGGATTTTGAGCATCCTAATAAGGTGTGTAGTGTATCTTACTGTTGTTTTAATTTCATTTCCTTGATGATAACATGTAGAACATCTTTTCATATGTTTATTTGCCATCTGTATATCTTCTCTGGTGAGGTCTCTGTTAAATTCTTTGGCCAATTTTTTAAATTGTATTGTTTGTTTCCTTGTTGAATTTAAAGAATTCTTTGTATATTTTGGATAACAGTCCTTTATCATATGTGTCTTTTGCAAATATTTTCTTCCAGTCTGTGGCTTGTCTTTTCATTCTCTTATAGTCTTTTGCAGAGAAGAATTTTTATTTCTAATGAAGTCCAGTTTATTGATTCTTCCTTTCCTTGATCATGCCTTTGGTGTTGGATCCTAAAAAGTCATTACCGGGCTTCTCTGGTGGTGCAGTGGTTGAGAGTCTGCCTGCTGATGCAGGGGACACAGGTTTGTGCCCCGGTCCGGGAAGATCCCACATGCCGCGGAGCAGCTGGGCCCATGAGCCATGGCTGCTGAGCCTGCGCGTCTGGAGCCTGTGCTCCGCAACGGGAGAGGCCACAAAAGTGGGAAGCCCGTGTACCGCAAAAAAAAAAAAAAGTCATTGCTAATCCAAGAATGTCTAGATATTCTCCCATATTCTTGAAATTTTATAGTTTTGTATTATATATATAGATGCATCATCCATTTTGAGCTGATTTTTGTGAAGGGTGGTTTTTTGTGTGTGGATATCCATTTAGTCCATCAACATTTGTCAAAAAGACTGTCTTTCTCCATTGTATTGCTTTTGCTGTTTAGTCCAAGATCAATTGAGTATATTTAGGGAAGTCTATTTCTGGACTCTCCGTTGTGTTCTATTGATGTGTTTTGTCTGTTCTTTTGCCAGTACCACAGTGCCTTGATTACTGTAACTTTATAGCAAGTTCTAAAATCAGGTGGTGTCAGTCCTTCAACTTTGTTCTTCTCCTTTAATATAGATCCTCCTCAACTTTCGATGGTATTATGTCACAACAAACCATTGTAAGTTGAAAATATTCTAAGCTGAAATGAATTTAATTCCCCTGATTTACTGAACATCGTAGCTTAGCCCAGCATACTTTAAACATCCTCAGAACACTTATTTAGCCTACAGTTGAGCAATATCATCTAACACAAAGCCTATTTTATCATGAAGTGATGAATATCTCATATAATTTATTGAATACTGTACTGAAAGTGAAAATCAGTATGGTTGTAAGGGTACAGTAGTTGTAAGTTTATCAGTTTTTTTTTGTTTGTTTTGTTTTTTGTTTTTTTTCACAAAAGTTTATTCTTAAATGTACAATAGGTTCCAAGACAACACTTCATTCCAGCTATAGGTGGCAACAGATGTTATGGCAGGGAATCCAGATGTTTAATCCAGATGTTTAAACAGGAATGGAACTAAGGATCATCATTGCCTCAGGCACAAGGAACAGCTTACTTTTTGCCAGATTTCTAAATTCCACCTGTGGCCAGGGGGCTTTTCCCCGTGGCCTTTGCTTTTAGCTCCTCAAGTTTCTTTTGCTCCTCCTTCTGTTTCTGCTTGAATGCCTATCTTCCTTGTCCATCTCCTTGGCTTGCTTCTTGGGCTGCTTCAGGGGCTTCTTCTCGCCACCTTCACGGCCCGACATGGCGCCTGCCGCCCCTTCCCCAGACCCTGCCACCAGATGTGGATATAAGTTTTTTTACCATCATGATACAAACCATCTTAAGTTGGGGACCGTCTGTATTGTCTTAGGTATTCTGGGTCTTTTGCCTCTGCTTATGAAATTTAGAATCAATTTGTCAGTATACATGAATTGGTTCCTGGAATTTTGATTGGTATTGCATTGAATCTGTAGATCGGGTTGGGAATAACTGACATCTTGGAACTGTTGAGTCTTCCTATCCTTGAACATGGATCATTTATTTCTCCATATATTTGGATTCTTGAACTCTAAACACTAATTAGAGTTTTGTAGTTTTCCTCATAGAGGTCTTGTGCATATTTTATTAAATTTTTTTCCCTAAGAATTACATTATTGGGGTGCTAATGTAAATGAAAATTGTGTTTTTAATTTCAAATTCCACTTTGTCCTTTATTGGTATATAGGAAAGCCGTTGACTTGTATCCTGCAACCTTACTATAATGACATACTAGTTTGAGTTTTTTTATTGTTGATTCTTTTAGATTTTGTGCATATATGATCATGTAATCTGTGAACAGTTTTATTTCTTCCATCCCAGTCTGCATCCTAGTCTGTATACCTTTTATTTCTTTTCTTCTCTTATTGTATTTGGTAAGACCTACATTACAATGTGAAAATGGGTGGTAAGAGGGGAAGGACATCCTTACTTGTTCCTTAGTGTGAAAGCTTTGAGTTTCTCACCATTATGATGTTAGCTGTAGGTTGTTTGAAGATACTCTTTATCAAGTTGAGGAAGTTCTCTTTTATTCCTAGTTCACTGGGAGCTTTTATCATGAGTGGTTGTTGGATATTGTCAGATGCCTTTTCTGCATCAATTTATATGATCATGTGGTTTTTCTTCTTTAGCCTATGGATGTGATAGATTATGTCAGTTGGTTTTTGAATGTTGAACCAGCCTGTTATCTTGGGATAAATCCTACTTGGTCATGGTGCATAATTTTTTCCACTGTTGGATTTAATTTGCTATTATTTTGTTGAAGATTTTTGCATCTGTGTTAATGAAAATTCCTATGAAAATTCCTGTCCTGTAGTTCTCTTCTTCCCTTCTTCCTCCTTTCCCCCGTTTTTTTTTTTTTTTTTTTTGGTCTGTGTGTTTGTAGTTTTGGTATTAGGGTAATTCAGGCTTCATAGAATGAGTTAGGAAGTATTTTCTGTTTCTATAGTCTGAAAGAGATTGTACAGAATTGGTATAGTACCTTCCTTAAATGTTTGTTAACATTCACTAGTGAACCCATCTGGGCCTGGTGCTTTCTGTTTTGGAAGGGTATTAATTATTGACTTAATGTCTTTAATAGATATTCAGTTTGTTTATTCCTGTGTGAGTTTGACAGGGTATGTCTTTCAAGGAATTGTTCCATTTTATTAGGTTATCAAATTGGTGGGCAGAGTTGTTCATAGTATTTCTTTACTCTTTTAATGTGCATGATACCTATAGTGATGTCCTCTGTTTCATTTCTGATACTAGTAATTTGTGTTCTCTTTGTTTTTCCTAAGTTAGCCTGGTGAGATGTATAACTTTGTTGATTTTTTTCAGAGAACCACTTTTGGTGTCTTTGATTTTCTCTAATGATTTCTTTTGGTTTCATTGATTTCTGATCTAATTTTAATTATTTCTTTACTTTTGCTTACTTTGGATTTGTTCTCTTCTTCTTTTTCTAGTTTCCTAAGATGTGGAAGCATAGACAATTGATTTTAAATCTTCTTTTCTAATATATGCATTCAATGCTATGTTTCCCTCTAAGTGCAGCTTTCACTATAGCCCACAGATTTTGATTAGGTGTGTTGTCATTTTTATTCAGTTCCAAGTGTTTTTTAATTCTTTCTTTAAGATTTCTTTTTTGACTTAGGTGTTACTTAGAAGTGTGTTGTTTATTCTCCAAATATTTTGGAATTTTCCAACTGTTCTGTTATTGATTTCTATTTTAATTCTGTTGTGGTCTGAAGGCAGATGTTGTATGATTTCTTTTTTTTAAATTTGCTAAGGTGTGTTCTGTGGCTGAGAATGTGGTTGATCTTGGTGAGTATTCCATGTGAGCTTAAGAAGAATGAATATTCTGCTCTTGCTGGATGAAGTAGTCTGTAGATATCCATTACATCCAGTTATTTGATGGTATTACTGAGTTCAACTATGTCCTTACTGATTTTTCGTCTGCTAGATCTGTCCATTTTTGATAGAGGAGTGTGAAGTGTTCTAATATGGTAGTGGGTTCATTTATTTCCCTTTGCAGTATTATCACTTTTGCTTTCTATTGTTAGATAAGTACACCTTAAGGATTGTTGTGTTCTAATGGAGAATTGACCCCTTTATCATTGTATAATGCCTTTCTTTATCCCTGATAACTTTTGCATGCTTTGAAGTCTGCTCTGTCTGAAAATTTATATAGCTATCTCTGCTTTCTTCTTATTAGTGTTAACATAATGTATTTTTCAACATCTGTTTACTTTCAATCTATACGTACTTTAAAGTGGGTTTCTTGTAGACAGTGTATACTTGGGTCTTGTTTTTTTGATCCATTTTGGCAATTGTTGTCTTTTATTTGGTACATTTAGACCATTGATATTCAAAGTGATCATTGATACAGTTGGGTAAAATAATTTTTTTCTAACTAAAAGTTAGTAGGGCTTTACTTTTGTTTTTGAGACCACATGAATGTGTTCTATTTGCATGTGTATAAAAGTACCTTACTCTTAGCTGTCCTGGAATCAATGTTCTTTTTTTTTTTAATTTTTAAAAAAATAATTTTTGACTGCATTGCACAGCTCACAGGATCTTAGTTCCCTGACCAGGGATAGAACCTGGACCCTGGCAGTGAAGTGCCGAATCCTAACTACTGGACCACCAGGAAATTCTTCCATGTTCTTTTTTTTTTTTCCTTTTTTGCGGTACGTGGGCCTCTCACTGTTGTGGCCTCTCCCGTTGCGGAGCACAGGCTCCGGACGCTCAGGCCCAGCGGCCATGGCCCACGGGCCCAGCCGCTCCGCGGCACGTGGGATCCTCCCGGACCCGGTCACGAACCCGCGTCCCCTGCATCGGCAGGCGGACCCTCACCACTGTGCCACCAGGGAAGCCCCTTCCATGTTCTTTTGATGGTTGACTTTTTATTTTTTTAATGTTTATAAGTTATTTAAGTTTTAAATGGAAGCTATCTTGTGAAATCTTTTGAACTCATTTAGGAATTTCTTTACCCAGTGAATTGAGATACAGAAAATAAGGGAGTTAGAGAACTAAAGTAAAAATGAACTATCTCTGGGAATAAGAAAGGTAAGAAATATGCTTATGTACATCTCAAGGATTTGAGAAGGCCATCTTCTCTGGGAACTCATTCCCAGACAAAAGATGTCAGTTAACTGGTATAATGAAAACTTCTCCTTTTTTGTGAGCCCTGAATTAAATGTGATCTATGTATTTTGGGAAGCAGATTAAGTATTGTGGCCTGAAAACTTAATCATTGGATATGATTTATACATTTTAGTTCCATACTCTACACTTGTTATGTAGCCTCTGAGAACTTGCATGTGGTGAATTGTGTTATGATTATCTCTTCCTGAAAAAATTATCATACATGGAAGATACAGAGTTCTGCTTTATTATGCTTTTTACATCAAAGTTTGCTCTGGCAGTTGGAAAGAAAAGTAAACCAACTTGATAGTGTTCACCAGTAATCCAGAAGTATTATAGCAGTTGTTAATATTTATGTTTTTTTATAATTTTTTGTTTTCCCAAAAGCAAATGATAAGAAAACGCTTACACACATAATACAAGATATATAATTATTAGTGCACCTATTTTGTAATATATTTGCTTCTGTTTTCTTAGAAAGAGTAGGAAGAAGTGAATAGCACAATTTCTTACACAAAGTAAATGATCAGTAAATAGTTATTCAATGAATGAATAAATGTGTGAAAAAAGTGGAGACCTTCTTAAGGATTGAAATGTGATTAGCATCTACAGTAGAAGACTAGCTTAATTGCTAATAAGCTTTTAAATCTGGAGGATTCTGTGGAAATATGTTGCATTTTTTTCCTGAAGAGTAGTATGATTGGTTTGTAGTCCTTTCTTCCAGTATCTAGTTATTGATTTTGAACAGTTGTAAGTAATTTGCTGATGATAGTTATAAAGACTTTACACAAAATACTATTCTACAACAGTTTCCTCACTTATCTTCTTAGATTTTGAGCAGCAGCAACAATACAACTAGTAAAGACTGATAATATGGTAATAGTTTATTTTAATCTAAACTAATACAGACAACAGTTTAGTTTCTCATCAGATACCTGATGCTTTTTCTCTACAATTAGGATTTTAGAGATACTGACAGTTTTCTTTCTAGCTATTTCTATGACTCAGGACTAGAATCTCTTCATGTTCCTATCTAGGTTTAGAAGGGTAAGAATCTTCAGCATTGTGGCATAAGAGAAGGGAATTGTGAGATGAAATTACATTTTTAGAGTTTAAAATAAAGGATGAAGGACCTGAGTTGAGTAATACAGAAATCAAGGCCCAGAATTGATATGATACAGGAAATCCTTCTTTTCCAATTCTAAAATTATTAATATTGCCTGCATTTATTTTCCATTAGTTTTTCTATGAAAGAATAATTTTAGAAATTATTTTTAGATGAAAACAAGAAACCAGTTTATTTGATTACAACACTGGATAACACAATGGAAGATCTGTTAACACTGGAATATGTGAAGGTAAGTAGTTTGATTTATATTCTTGTTATGGTAAGCATGCTGCTGAAATATTAAAATCAAGTTTTATAAGTTTAGCAATATAAGTTTATATATAGCAATATAAGTTTATATATAGCAATATAAGTTTATAAGTTTAGCAATAAGTTTAGTTTAATCTTCATTTAAACTTATATTTCATTTAACTTATATTTAACTTATATTTAACTTATAGTTTAGTTTAATCTTCATTTAAACTTATATTTCATTTAAACTTATATTTCATTAACTTATATTTCATTTAACTTATATTGCTATAAGTTTATATATAGCAATATAAGTTTATAAGTTTAGCAATAAGTTTAGTTTAATCTTCATTCTGATGTGATCGCTATAACTCCTAAAAGTTTAAGATTTTTTTGTTTTGTCATCCTCTGTTAGATACTTGTGATTTATAAACACTTCACATAGCAAGATAATAAGCAGCCCACATTCTAAGTAGAAATGACCTGCAGTTTGGCTATTTCCCCCCCCATCAGGATGTCAACAAACTTTTCAGTCTTGATGGAATTTATTGTGGTATAGGATATAAGATGAGGCTTTCACTTGATTTCCCACCATTGTCTGAAGTTACCTAATTTTCCTGCTGTCAGTGACTCTATTCCTTTCCTATGGATTTATGATAACCATTTCGTCATTTATTAAGTTTTTATGTGTACTGTGGTCTACATATGATTTAGCCCTTGTTTTCATTGACCTGTTTTTATGTAAGTGCCATGTTATTTTAATAATTACAGTACTTAATGGTAAATGAGAATTATATCACTTTTAAGACCAGTTTTTACTATTATTGATATAGATATTTTAGTGTTTTGTTGTTTATGAATTAAACAGCTTTTATATTGTAGAAATGTTCCAAATCTAAAGATACCACAGAGTATTTGATACCTGGCAGACTGTTGCGTCAAAATTTTGTTTTAACATATAGGAAGATTTGGGAAGTATCTTACAGAGTTGTCGCTGACTAAATGATTGTCCTCTACATGTGATAATACCTAAATATCCACTCTTGATAATAAGCAAGATAGTACGTAACATTTATTGAATACTTAGCAAATTTGTTCTGGTGAAGCAGTCGTTTGTTTAAGTAATTATATATATATATATATATAAAAATAGCTGGCAAATTATATAAATGTGTGTTAGGACCATTATGTAATTATATATATACATATGTCTTCCTATGATAATCTAACAGATTTGTTTTTTTCACTTTGTATAGGCTGAAAAGAATTTACCCATAACAATGTTGAAGGACACCTATAACAATGTTGTGCAACTGATTAAGGTATAGGTGAATAATAATTTATTTTTTAATTAGATACTGTATTTCTAAGCAAATATATTATGAAAATTATTTTATAACTAGAACTGTAAGATCATTGAGGATAAAAATTGAATATTATAAATTGTATCCTTTATACCACAAAGAATACAGACAAATATTTGTATTACTAAAATCAGCTTTGTTCTTTAGGTGAATTTTTCCTCTTTGGATATTCATTTACATACTGAAGCACTTCTGAATACAATAAATTATTTTAATAATATCCTTCCATATTCGGAGGAAAAACCAGCCCCAGTGCATATTGCAGAGACTGAAGACAAAGGAGAGTTTATTAAAAAAATACGTATGTTTCTTTAAAATTCAACATCAAATTTTTACTAAGTAGATCAATAAATTTTGGCTCTTGCGTTATTATTATAATATTGGCTTTAGAATTCTATTGCTAGATTAATATTTAGAAAGATTCATTATATAACAGGTTAATTTTAGAAAATAATAGTAAAGTGATTATTGCTGAAGAAAAGTGGCTTTTATTTATCTTATTCATTTTAGTTGAAGATTATACAGTAGAAGTATTTAATGTAATTAAATTTCATGCATTTAATATTATTTAAATTAGAAAAATAGAACTAACAAAATTTGAATAATATGAGAGTATATTTTTTAATCGGAGTGCTTTTCTAAGCAGTCAAAAGTTGCAAGTTTGATAATAATATGTATCACCCTGTAATCATTAAATCGCAAAAGATTTATGATTTTACAACTACGACTTCTTAGTTTCAAATGTTATTCTCATCTAGGAACTATTTTTGTTTTGTCTCTTTGCATTTGTTTGGCTTTGTTTTCATTGGATTGGATTTTCTTTAGCATTCCTAATTTAGTAGGTAATATATTGCTTGCTTTCAATTTGCAAATCACGTTTTCCTCTAGCATTATCATTGTTGTGATATTTCAGTTACTTTATAAGTGTAGTAAGGTAACTACTAAAAGTTTTGTCTTATGTTTTACAATATGACTTTCTTTTTGCAGCTTTAAAACTATCCAAGAATGAAGATATTATTACCTTACAGATTTTAGCAGAATTATCATGTTTACAGATCTTTATTCAAGATCAGAAACATAACATTTCAGAAATTAAGATTGAAGGTAATAAGATTTGAGGAAAAGTAAATTCAGAACTATTAAATGAAGGAAAAAGAATTTAATAATTTTTTTTTCCCTTAGGGCTTGATTCTGAGATGATTATGAGGCCATCAGTGACTGAAATAAATGCAAAGCTAAGGAATATAATTGTTCTGGATTCTGATATAGCAGCTGTATACAAAAAGGTATGAATTTGTTTCTATTCATTAACATTATTAAACATAATTGTCCTTTAAGATTGTTCATAGGTATAAATTAAACAGTCATCGGATTTTAGCAGTGTGTCTTAGTAGGTCCATGGGCTTTGAAGTTAGGCATAATTAGGTTCTTATTTTAGCCCTGCTCTTCAGTAGTTGGGTGGCCTAATCTCAGAATCTGTTTATTTGTAAAATGACGATTAAGTATCTCATAAATGAAATTAGTACAAGTGATACTGCTGGAACTTAGTTGTGGAGTGCTTTTGTGGGGAAGGGGGGAGGGGAGTAGCAAATGCATTATTTACTTTTTATCTTTTTGCTATTTTGAAGTATTATGAACCTTGTACTGCATTTCAGATTTCAGAGCAGAGGATATGAAGTCAGATTGAATAAACGAGATTTTTTTTTTTAAGTTTATTTTCATGGATACTTACTAACGTAGCATTATAATGTTAAGAGAGTCCTTGGAACTAGGTGGCTAGTGGTTGAAGGATAGGTCCTTTTGTTGTTACTGGGTGCAAGAGAGTAAGGTTCTTGGACTAGATACTGTTGTGGAGTTGGACAGGTAATTTTTAAACAGTGGAGCATCTGGGTAAGGTGGTATATTTAAAGGAGTGAAGAGAACATCAAATAGTAGGATTAGAAAAGGCTGAGGTACTTGTTGAGTCAGGAAGTCAAAGTTTGGAATGTGACAGGAAGAAAGGAAATAGATGTATAGGCTTATTAGCAAATAATACTGATGAGATACAGTGATGACCTGATTTTTATGTTAAATAAAAATTCTTATGCCTTGTATTTTCTTATTGTGGTTTGTTAGCATGAGATAACAAGAGTCCCCAAAACATCAAAGGTACATGGCTCATAGGAATAAAGAACAAGAAATTTTTCAGAAGCCATGGTTTGATTTGCTTCCATTGCTTTTATTTGAAAAATTATAGTATTAGAGCGTTTAGGAAGTAGATTGTCCATTTTATTTGTCCTATTTAGAAAGTAAAGCTAATATAAATAAATGAATCTACTACAAGTCATACAAGTAGTTAGTAATGGAACTGATATTATAACCTAAGACATTTACTTTTTTTCTCTGTAATTTTATTTTTAATGCATCTTTAAGGTTAAAAATCCAACTTAAGAAAAGCTACAAAATGAAGTTTCTCACTTGTGTCTTCTTGTCCCACCCCATTTTGCTTTCCATATTTCTTGACTTTGATTCCGATGTATATGATTTTTAAACAAACTACCTTCATAACTCTCCACATGTCAAGGAACCAAAGAGACATAATCTTTTTGCCCTGGATCAGAGCTTTGTAATTACTGTTCCATGACACACTATTGTGCCCTGAGTGGGTTTTAAGTATAATATATTGAGCCCTTCAGCTTTCTGGGCAGCTGGAGAAAGGACTAGAGTTCTCAGATTATTTGACTCTGTCCTGGAGCAGCATTCATTTATACTAGTATCATTGTACAGATACTGTTATTTATGTGTGCCATAACCTGAAAAAGATTCTAGCTGACCTGACATTCTCATGAAATAAAATATCACTGTAAATTATGAGTGTTTAAAAATTTATCCAGTTGTTAAGCTTGTTAATTCTTGGTGGTAGGTACACCAGTATTTCTAACTGTTTTATACTTTTCTGTCTTTAGTATCAGGCTAATATTGGCTTCATAAAATGAATTTGGAAGTGTTTTCTCATCTGTTTTCTGAAAGATTTATGTAGAATTGGTATATATTATGTCTTCCTTAAGTGTTTGATGGAACTCAGCAGTGAAGCTGTGTGGCTTTGAGGTTTTCTGTGGGGAAGAATTTTTAATTACTGTTCCATTTCTTTACTTGATGTAAGTCTAATCAGATTTTCTTGTTCTTCTTGAGTGAGATTTGATAATGTGGATCTTTTTTGGAATTTTTGCACATATGGTTTTGTTTCTATTGTTCTTACATATTTTTATTAAAAATTGAGATGATAACAAGCTATTATATAAATTGTATATCCTTGCTTTTTTTCCTCCTTACTCTTCATTGTAGTTTTTAACCTTATATGTTTGCATCCTTAAACAATATATTGCCCAGTTTTGTGGTATTTGGAAATATGTTTTATTTTGAAATATAGCATATACACAAAAGCAAGTAATATAACGTAAAGAACAACAGTAAAACAAATACCTTTATACCCAACTCTCAAGCCAAGTAATAGAACATACCCCAGAAGTCACCAGTATGCCCTAATTTGACTTTATTGTACTGTCTCCTTGGAGAGTTAACTATGTCCGGCTTTTTGTATTTTTAATAAATGTTACCAGCTATGTATGAATCCTTACATAACACGTTGTTTCATCTTGCACTCCCCTTTTTAAAGGAGATCATATTTTATATGTATTTCTTTAGCCTTGCATCTTATCATTCATTATATTTTTGAGGTGTATCCATGTTGACGTTTGTAGGTATAGTTCATTCATTTTTTTTTTTTAACCATGCTTTTAAATTTTTATTTATTTATTTATTTTTATACAGCAGGTTCTTATTAGTTATCTATTTTATGCATATTAGTATATATATGTCAATCCCAATCTCCCAATTCATCCCACCAACATCCCTCCTACTTTCCCCGCTTGGTGTCCATATGCTTGTTCTCTACATCTGTGTCTCTATTTCTGCCTTGCAAACCAGTTTTTCTAGATTCCACATGTATGTGTTAATATATGATATTTGTTTTTCTCTTTCTGACTTACTTCATAGTGTATGACAGTTTCTAGGTCCATCCACATCTCTACAAATGACCCAATTTCGTTCCTTTTTATGGCTGAGTAATATTAGTTCATTCATTTTTGTTACCACTGGTTATTTATTCATTGTTCTGTTGATGGATATTTGGTTTCTACTCTTTTGTTTTTATGAGTATTGCTCCTGTAACTAGTCTTGTATCAATACATGTCTCCTGATATATTCTTGGACATATCTCATGCAAGCATTTTTCAGAGAATCTATTTCTAGTGGCATATGTACTCCCAGGAGCAGTGGAAGAGAGATCTGGTATTTCATTTCAATGCCAGTGCTTGGAATTGTCAGATATTACATTTTTTGAAGATCTGGAGTGTATGATATGGTGTTTTCAGTTTGTATTTTTCTTACCACACTAATGAAATTGCACATCTTTTCATATACTTATAGACTATTTATACTTGCTCTTCTATGAGATGCCTATTAGTTTAACTCAGGTGCCAGTAAACTTTTTCTGTGAATAGCCAGATTGTGTTTTAGGCTTTGTGGGCCATGAAGTTTTTGTTGCAACTATTCAGCCCTGCTCTTGTAGTGTGAAAGCAGTCATTTGTGTAAATGAGTGATTTGGCTGTGTTCCAGTAAAATTTTATTTTATGGATAATAAAATGTAAATTTCATATAATTTGTATATGTCACAAAATATTATTTAGATATTTTTTTAACTACTTAAAAGTATGTAAACCATTTTTACCTAATCCTGCTGTTTGTAGTTTGCTGACACCTGGTTTAATTTATCAATTTTAGAGGAAGGAATGTTTATTTTTTTCTTTATTGATTTGTAGGAAATCATTTAATATTTTATACATTATTCCTTGCTTAGTTTGTGTTTCAAATAGTTACTCCCAGTTTGGTTATGATGTCTTTTGATGAACAAAAGTTATTAATTTTAATTAAGTTGAATTTATCATTCTTTTCTTTTTTGATTTGAGAATTTAGTCTTCTAAATCATTCCATCCCCTGAATTCATAAAGTTATTCCCCTATGTGACCTTCTAAAAGTTATATAATTTTGCCTTTCACTGTTAGGTCTTTCATCCTACTTGGAATTGATTTTTCTATATAATTGAGGCTGGGGTCCAATTTCATTTTTTTTTTCACACTGGGTTGTTTTTATCCTAGTATCATTTATTTAAATAGCTATCCTTTTCTTACTTGTATACAGTACTATATCTATTAAATATTAAGTGTAGATATATGGATAGATTTATTTCTGGGCTCTCTTTTGTGTTCCATTGGTTTACTTATCCTTGAATCAGTACCAAACATACATATAGTCCTTACTTGGTGCTGGATAGTGTTCTAAATGCTTTATAAATATTAAGTTATTTAATCTTCACAAATGTCATTTAGATCAGAATTTCATTTTCCAATATTATGGATAAAGAAACTGAAGCACATAAAGGTTTTTCTTGAGGTCACATATCTAATAGAGCTTCATCTAACATCCTGGATGTAACAGGCATTCAGACTCTGTAGTTTATGCTCTTAACAACTATTTTATACTGCCTTTCAATTCCAAACTGAATTATTGAGCTTAATTCTTAAGTTTTATAATTCATCTTCCATCTTGTTTGTTTTCTTCAATAATGTCTTGGCTGTTGCTGGACTTTTGCGTTTACGTATATAAATATAAATTTTAGAATCTTTCACGGTCTACCAAAGAAAAAAAAACCCATTGGTATTTCGCCTTTAAAAAGCAAGCAATTCTTTCTTTCTTTCTTTCTTTCTTTCTTTCTTTCTTGGTAAAATAGCTTTATCCTCTGTCAGAACACACTTTGGGAGGAGGAGAGGAGAGGGAGGCAACACAGCCCAGCGCCACAGCCTGTTTAGAAGGCGACATGAGATTTAAAAGCCTCGCCCCACTGGCTTGCCCAGCTGAGAAAATGTCACGGCCCTAACACCCACTTATGAATATCTCTTGTAATGTTAAAAAAAAAAAAAATTTCCAGGGCCCAGCTGGCTTTACTCCTGCACGGAAAGGGTTAACCTTCAAAATTTGGTATCAGGGTCCTAGGATGGGGCTGGTAAGGAGAGGCAGATTGGGAAGAAGAGGGCCCTGAAAAACAGAGCGCGACAAGCCAGTGTGTAACTGGGGCCTTCCAAAATATCCAAAACAGAGAAGGGGAAGGGTGCCTGTCAGAGACAGAAACCAGTGCTGTTCCAGGGGTTGTCTCACTCCTGCCCCCAGTGTCAAATGCTCTGGAGTGATCTGTCCTTTCAGACACCCCTGTGAGGTCCCAATATCAGGATCCATCCTTTCTTCTCAGTCCCAGCCCATTCAACTCACCACCCACCTTTTAAGGTCCTAACAGGGAGCAGCCCCCTCACCAAGGAAGAAACATGAGGAAAGCTGGAGGTCCTTCCTGGGAGGAGGGTATTCCGGGGGTGGGCCACTTCTGGGGTCCCCCTTCAGTCCCTGACCAGGCGGTAAATGTGGTGCTGGACGCCCCGCTCACTGGTGGAGACCTCGAAGACGTAGGTGGTGCAGAGCAGCAGTTCCTGGGTGTCTCTGTCACCACTGGAGGATGGTGGAGTTCTCCAGGACACTGTTCATCATATAGCGCTTGGGTAGCTGCCAAAGCTTGTGCAGGAAATTCACCAGGTACTTGCACGTGGGTGAGCGCAGCAGGCAGTACATGAACCTCCCGTCCTCCAGCTGGGCATGCTCCGTCCCCACCTTCTCCACCACCTACCTACTTGCCAAAGAAGCAGACCTTCTTCTTTGGAACAGGAGGAACAGGTGAGGGTCATGTGCTCCAGGCTCTCGTACTGGCTGCTCACTAGATAGAAGCCACCACTGCTGCTGCCGGCCCCCACCTCCTCACCACTCGGCCCCCAGGTCAGGTCCTCCCAACACTTGACCAGGAAGAAGGCGTGGGGGGCCCACAGTCATACAGCTCCCGCAGACCGCCCTTTTTCTTAGGGAATTTGTCATAGATCTGCCGGACGTCCACACTCCCGAAGGGGGGCGCTTTGGGGCTGGGGTAGTGCTGGCTGCTGTGTACAACCAGGTGCCTCTGGTAAGAGTCAGCTGCATCCAGAGGTTCCACAAAGGCCGAGGACTCCACCAGCTGCAACCGAGCAGTGCCCAGAGCCTGAGCCTGCCAGGCTGGGGCTGATGGGGCAGGTGGAGGCAAAGCAGGAGGTGAGAGGGCTTGGGGGGGCTCGTACCCTGGGAGGTCAGGAGGAGTCAGTGACAAGGAGAACAGTGTCTGCGAGAATGCCTTCACATCTGGAACATTCCAGGGGGGCC
This sequence comes from Grampus griseus, assembly GCF_964374135.1. Classification (NCBI taxonomy): domain Eukaryota; kingdom Metazoa; phylum Chordata; class Mammalia; order Artiodactyla; family Delphinidae; genus Grampus; species Grampus griseus. The sequence goes on along the minus strand of NC_139000.1, from coordinate 42,605,252 downwards.
CAGAACCCCCCAACCAAAACTGGAAAAGCTCTGGGGCCTGAGGACCGGCGGTACCAAGTTTGGCCTTCAGGGAAGTTGCTGAGATGAGCTGGGCCGAGGACATGGTGGCCATTGTCTGGAAAGCTTTGTCCTTGAAAACCTGGTCCTTGAGCTTGGACTGGATTTCCCTCGATTTCCTTCAGGCCAAAACCTGGATATGACTAGAGATCTGTTTGCAAGTTTGAGTCTTCCTCGTTCTCAGCTTGATGTAGCGGGCAATCAGTTCATTCCGACCATATATCTTGCCTTCATCAGACAGGATGATTTTCCACCAGCCACAGGGTAGGTAGATGGCCAGGGCCTCCTGGAAGCTCTGTTCGATGTCTGGACTCCATACACCCTCTGTGCCTGGGCCCCTGTCTCCCCCCACCCCCTCACTGCCGCCAGTGCCCTCCTCGCTTCCTTCCTCACTTCCTGTCCAGCCGCTGCCATCGTCCAGAGGGGCACCAGCCTGCAGTTCCCCCATGTGGGCCTCCCGGCCTGGGGCTGGGCACAATTATTTCTTTTTTTTAAACATCTTTATTGGAGTATAATTGCTTTACAATGGTGTGTTAGTTTCTGCTTTATAACAAAGTGAATCAGCTATACATATACATAAATCCCCATATCTCCTCCCTTTTGCGTCTCCCTCCCACCCTCCTTATCCCACCCCTCTAGGTGGTCACAGAGCACCGAGCTGATCTCCCTGTGCTATGCAGCTGCTTCCCAATAGCTAGCTATTTGACATTTGGTAGTGTATGTATGTCCATGCCACTCTCTCACTTCATCCCAGCTTACCGTTCCCCTCCCCATGTCCTCAAGTCCGTTCTCTACATCTGAGTCTTTATTCCTGTCCTGCCCCTACGTTCTTCAGAACCATTTTTTTTTTAGATTCCATATATATGTGTTAGCATATGGTATTTGTCTTTCTCTTTCTGACTTACTTCACTCTGTATGACAGACTCTAGGTCCATCCACCTCACTACAAATAACTCAATTTTGTTTCTTTTTATGGCTGAGTAATATTCCATTGTATATATGTGCCACATCTTCTTTATCCATTCATCTGTCGATGGACACTTAGGTTGCTTCCAAGTCCTGGCTATTGTAAATAAAGCTGCAGTGAACATTGTGGTACATGACTCTTTTTGAATTATGGTTTTCTCAGGGTATATGTCCAGTAGTGGGATTGCTGGGTGGTATGGTAGTTCTATTTTTTAAGGAACCTCCATACTGTCCTCCTTAGTGGCTGTATCAATTTACATTCCCACCAGCAGTGTAGGAGGGTTCCCTTTTCTCCACACCCTCTCCAGCATTTCTTGTTTGTAGATTTTTTGATGATGGCCATTCTGACCGGTGGCACAGTTATTTCTTAATGTTATCAACCATCCAGTGAGTTCTCATATTTCCTTGAGTGTCTCATAATTTTTTTCCTTTAGTTTGTTTAGATCAGATCCAGAGGAGGTCCATACAGTGCGTTTTGATTAATATGCCTCTCAAGTCTGTTTTAATCTATAATTTTCTATCTCTCTCTCCTTTGCCATTTGTTGCTATCCTATTTGTTTTGTAGAATTTTCCATCAGCTTGTGCTGATTGTGTTTTCGTGATATTTAACATGTTCCTCTATTCCCTGTATTTCCTGTAAATTGATAGTTAAACCTCATTCAGTGAGATTCAGGGTTATTTTTGGTTTTTTTTTTACAGGGACTGGGGAGGGCAAGAATACTTCATAGTTGGTGTTGTGTATTTTCAAAGGATGCACAATGTCTAGCTGTCGTTGTTTTTGTAATGTTAAAAACCATTATTTCATTAAGGATTGCAAAATGATAATATTCTGATTCAAACATTTCTTCTTTATTAAATGGGAGTTTTCACCAGTCTTTATGCCGACATCTTCAAAATTTTGGCTACTTAAAAGTTTATTCCCTGGTAGATTCTGTAGGCAGGGCTCATAGTCATAAGAATAGTACTTCATGAGTGTCTGTATGTTGCATTACATTTATATTTACAGAGTACTTTGGCTGGATTTTGATTCTTTAGCTTGCATTTTTTTTTTCTAGATGATCTTAAACATGTTATTCTGTGTCTTCTGGCCTAGTGTTCAATCACATTGCTGCTTATGATTCTGATGACAGTTTCACTTTCTTTCTCCTAGAAGGACTTTGTAATTTTGCCTAGATATTCAGAGCTGATTGGAAGCTTTTTGTGGGCAGGAGTTGGGACAGGTGGACATCATGGTAGATGGTCAGTCAGTAATGTAGTGATTTGATGGCCTCAAAACTTGAGTATCTAAAGTTTGTTTTTTTTTTCCCCTCTCTCAGGCCAGTCATTTTCCTTTTAGAAAAGTACTATAAGTATAGGCCTGACAGTCTAGATTCAGGGAGCCAGTTGGTTGAAGAATGTGGGGACCTTACATTTCAATTTACAGATTTTTACTTAAAATACCCATTTTTTCAGTATGGTGTTTTATTTACCCCTTATCTACACCTGTTGTCTCCTAGGCCACAACCTCTGTGCATTAAACACTGTTTTATGAAAATTTCTTCTCTTCTGTTGGACTCAAGGGGGATAGTCACAAGTCACTCATGTGACTTATGGAAGATATTGTTTTTTATTGATTAATAGTATTGGGGATATTACAGTCTACCTTCCATTGATACTTTACTGCTTTATGTAGTATCGCATATCTTAACAGTGCTATACTGTCAATTCCTACTTCTTGCCTATCACAGTATTATTGTAATATATTTTACTTTTGTGTATGCTGAAAGTCCACAATGTATACCTACCAATCGGGGTTTAGTCAGTTTTCTTTAGAGCAATTAATTTTTTATAAGAGATGTATTTACCTTTATTCTAACTATTTCCGGAACTCATTTCTTCATGTACCTTCAAAATTCTGTTATTTGTATTTCTACTCGAAGAACTTAATCATTTCTTATGATGCAAGTCTGCAGGTTATGAATTATTTCATCTTTTGGCAGGAAGGAGGCATCAGAACTGGAAAAAAAAAGGCTTTTATTTCACCTTCATTTTCTGAGTGATATTTTTGCTAGGTGTACATAATTTCTCATCTTTATCTGACTGACTTGAGAATTTGTGTATGGTATGCTAGGTATATGAAAGTATATTTTCATATTTGTCCTGTTCAGAGTTTTCTGGATCTGTCTCAATATTTTTTATACCTTTTCAAATAGTTCTGCTTCCACCTCTCTCGCTTCCTCACCTCCTCTTCCTCCTCCGCCTCCTCCCTATTCTTCTCCCTCTTGGGTTCCAAAAATTCTTATTAGATTCCTGTTAGATATTGTCCCATAACCTTTGGATCCTCTGTTCCACTCTTCCCATTCTTTTCTCATTATGTTTCACTTGTGTAATTTCTTTTGACCTATTTTTAAGTTCACTGATTTTGTCCTTGGCTCCGTTGAATATGCTAATAAACCCATTGAAAGTATTCTTCATCTATTACCATGTTTTTTTAATCTTTAATATTTCCCTTTGAGTCTTTTTTCCATTTTCCATTTCTCTGCTCATATTCTTCAGTCTGTTCATTCATATTTTCCACGTTTTCCGCTAGAAGCACTTACCTTAGTAATCATAATAATTCAAAATCCACCGGCTGAAAGTTCCAACATCTATGTTATAAGCAAGTCTGATTCTGTTGATTGCTTTGTCATTTATTTTCTTCTTGCTTTTTGGGTTGTTTCATAACTAATGATTGACTGTAAGACATCATATATAGGATAATAGAGACAGAAGTGAATAGTATTTATGTCTGAAAGTGAGTGTGCCTCCTTTTTCTGCTAGTCTATTAACATGAGGGATTGAATCCAGTTAATGGAGAGCTGAACTGGGTTTGAGTTTTCTTGTTTAATATGATTCCCTTCAATATACCACTGCCTCACATTCCTTCAGCTATGTGGGGGATTTTTTGTTGGAGTGCTGCTTCATACTATGCTGTTGACTTTTCCTCTACTCTTGTACCTCAGAAAGTTCTCTTTCCATACTCTTGGCTCTTTCCTTGATGTTTAGAGTCTACTGCTGCTTTTTCGTAGAGCTTGCCGTCTTGATGGTATTTGGGGGTGGCGGTAGAGTGGGAAGATGTTTTAGGTAGGCTTGTCATTTGTCCTAGTTCACGTCCAGTCTAGCCAGATCTGTTTCTCCAGGTCTCAGAAATGGGGCATTCTTGGTGATCCTGTCCATCCCTCCCATGGCATTTGACTCAGATCTTTGGTAGCTCCTGTATGGGAGAGTATGCCTTCCTGCTCCAGTAGAAGGTGCTCTATAATGGGTCCCAGAACGGTTTCTTCCCCCGAGTGTAGAGGGAGTTTTATCTTTTCCTCTAGGGTATGGTATCTTCACCTGTGCTCTGAGGGCAACAAGGTTACTGCCTGTCTGCTAGTTTCTTAAGGCTTCTGTTCTAAGAGAAATAATCCGATGGAACTTTGGGCCTTTTCTAGAGTGGAGGCTTCTCCTCTCTTTGAGGGTTGTACCAAGGAAAGCTTCCTCTGGTATTCCACTCTGGCCCCAGTCTCTCAGGAGCTCCCAGCAGAAAGCACACAATGAAGTGCTTGCAACTAAGTGTGAGCTCCTCTTGTGTCTGTGACTCCCAGGGATTCTGTATATCACATTATAAGTTCATAGTCAACCTTTACCATTTTATCTGACTTCTTACTTAGCTTGTATGGTATCTGACAGCTCTTTTCTTCTGCCCCTTACCACAGGTGAGCTGGTGCTTAAGGTTCTCTCTTGAAGGTACCTTTTTTCTTTAGATTTTAGGCTGCTTAGTTGGCTTGTGACCTCAGATTTCTAATGGTTTTAAGAAAAGTTATGATTTTGTAGTTTATCTGTTTTTGTTTTTCTTGTTCTTAAGGTTTGGAGTAACTGTCTCTCCAGCATTCTACATCCTAGGCAGAAGCAGAATTCCTGTAGACTTCTGTTTAGTCTCATCTTACACCTCAACCTTCAGACAACTATCCTTGATTCCTGAGGTTTTTTTGTTCCATGGTTGGAATTCATTTACTTCTTGATGATTCTTCAGCCCTCTGCCTTACTTCTAGCATTTAGAGGGTCAAGAAAGCTATAAACTAAGTTAGTGAGTGCTCTGTTTATCTTTCAGAATATTTTTGACATTTCACATCTGCTAATATCTCCACCATTTTTAACTGGTATTGCAGAGTTTGAGACATTATACTGCTGTAGGTAATTCTTGTTTGGCAGTTGAGATGACTCTTGACAAACTAGTAAGGAACAGAAGTATAGTGATAGGAGAAAACTCCTTGGAAGGATCTGGATAATAATTCACATATCTCAAATGAAGAAAATAGATTATATTAAGTTTTGACAGTGACTGAAAAATACCTTTATATGGCAGTTCTCAGTACACATGTATACACACTAAATGAAAATGTGTATTCTGATTTTTTTTCTGTTTTTTCCATTTAAAAAAATCTTGTGCCAGACCTAGTAAATGGATTTCATGGCCCATAAAGGGAGTTGCCACTACTGATTTGAAAAAACTTGCAAGTGTAGATTCTAATAAAGAAGTTAGGGGCTTCCCTGGTGGCGCAGTGGTTGAAAGTCCGCCTGCCGATGTAGGGGACACGGGTTCGTGCCCCGGTCCGGGAAGATACCACATGCCGCGGAGCGGCTGGGCCCGTGAGCCATGGCCGCTGAGCCTGCGCGTCTGGAGCCTGTGCTCCGCAACGGAAGAGGCCACAACAGTGAGAGGCCCGCGTACCGCAAAAAAAGAAAAAAAAGAAGTTAGAATTGTTGTCTTATTTGTACTTGGCTTGACTACTTACAAGATTTTCCAGATATGTGTGTATATCTTGCGTTTGCTTTATTTTTGTACTGAAGACATATCATTTCGAAAGTGGATTTTGACAATTAAATTTTCTCTCATTAAGGCTGTTTATATTACTGGAAAAGAAGTTTTCAGCTTCAGAGTCGTTTCTTATATGGGTGCAACTGCTGGTTCTGCGTACACAGACATGAATGTGTTTGACAGTCAAGTTAATTTAACTGTTGGTTGCATTGAAGTAGTTCTTGTCACAAAATTTCTGTATTCTGTATTGGTAAGTATGTTAATCGGTTTTTTATTTATTCTTTCCTACTAGTTGGAAAGTGTTTGCTGTGCATCAAGCATAGATGAAGCATTCCTTACTTGATTTTTTTTTGTCCTGATTTTTCAAGATATTCTGGGTACCATATATCATGACTGAAATGTATAGTATACTGTTTATATAACATCATTTTCACATGGGAATGTTCTAGCTAATTGAAATATGTATTTTATAAACATATTAAATATATGTATATTATATATCATATATGTTATCTATATTAATTGAATTCTTTATACATTATTAGTTTGAGTGTTTTACCTGACTTCCAGCTCTAACTAAAAGTGCTAAATATATAATTGAAGTTTGGTTTGGTCATCAAGAAAATTATGTTTTCTATTGCATTCTAGTTCTGTGAATATTTGGGGCTTTGAGGGATTTAGATTTAATCCCTATATTACACTTCCCTGAGGTATTTAAGTTCTGTTTCTGCCTTTCATAGTTTTGTTTTTTTTTTCCCTTGCTGTCAGCTGATGTTTTTTCCTGTGTCATACCTGTCTCTATGACTTCACTATTCATTCTTTTAACTAAATTGTGGTATATAAACTAAATAATCAGTTGATTCTAAATAAATAGTGTTGCTGTTTTTGTGATCTTTTAAACTGAGGTTATCATGCAGTTTTTCCTATAGCCATAAAAACTTTTTTGTACAAAAAAAGTAAAAATGAAAAAATATTCTTGTTTAATTTTTTCTAATTTCTTTTTATAACTCAGAAGCATTATATCACTGAGCCCTTTTGTGATAGCTTTATACTGAAAAATTATTGAAAATAATTAAAACATGAAATTAATTAAGCATGAAAATTAAGTATAATTCTGGGTGTATTTTATATCATTTAGTATTTTTCCCACATTTCAGGAATCAGAAAACTTTAGAGTTCTTGACAGACATATTTTTATTACTGTTTTATCTTATAAACGTAAATAAGCTCTCTGTCCATTGTGGTTGTGTAGGGAAATACAGTGTGATTGTTGAGCCATTAAGGAAAGTGAGATAAAAAGGGAAATAGATGCCAGTGAAACATTGGAGCATCCACATGTTGCTTTGGTCCAGGGACTAGATTTTTACTGTTTTACTGTGTTTTTGTATCTTTGTGTTTCTCAACCTTTATTGCAGAAAATTACGGTTTAATATAGACAAGTCAGACTTTGAATAAATAATGCTTAGTTGTTCCAAGAGAAAATTTTTCTTATGGAGGTAAAATCAGAAATATCAATATACATTTAATAGTTTTATTCATTAATGGTAGCCTTAAGAATATAATTCTGTTTTCTTTATAGGCTTTTATAGATAATTTTCAAGCAGCTAAACAAGCCTTCGCAGAGGCAACTGTTCAGGCAGCAGAAATGGCTGCTACTGGTGTAAAAGAACTGGCACAAAGGAGTTCTAGAATGGCATTGGATGTTGACATCAAAGCCCCAGTTGTGGTTATCCCACAGTCTCCAGTTTCTGAAAATGTTTTTGTTGCTGATTTTGGACTAATTACAATGAAAAATACATTCCATGTGATAACAGAGAGTCAGATCAACCCCCCACCCATTATTGATTTGATAACGATAAAGCTGAGTGAAATGCGACTATACAGGTAAGCTTTTCACAAATATATTTATGTAGAATGCAATCTTTTTCTAACTTTTTACATTTAAGGCTTTGGTATCTTGAGTTTTCTGTTTAGAGTGGAACTTAATTTTATTATAACTGTACTTAATTTTGTGATTTCCTCTTCCCCAAGTATTTTTTGGTAAGATCAATTATAGTCTTCTAGTTTTTAAAAACCTAGGAAGTATTGGAAAATTCCTCATTAGGTAATTAGGAATGCTGTAAAATTTGTTATCTGAGGAAGAATATTTGTACTTACTTGCAGTTCTTTATAAATTATAAGGTTATGGAAGAAATGGTAGAATTTCTAATATATTTATTCACTCAGCAAGTACAGCAGTACCCGAAGTACTCTATCAGCTTTGTGCTGTGGATCTGATACGCTAATTAAAGACACACACAACACACACACACACACACACACACACACACACACACACACACACACACACACACACACACACACACACACACATACAGTAGAGTACAATCTTATATATTCACTCTGCATAGGATTAGGAATTAGGAGAATAAGTGAATATCCAGATAGTTTCCAGAACTTTTACTGTGCTGTTTCTAATCATCTATTCTAGATTTAATGCCCTGTTCCTCTTACAACTTGGATTCATCACTACGTAAACTTGCTCTTTTCTTTCTTTCTGTAATTTTTTTCTTTGATCTCATTCTATTTATTTTTTTCCTTTTTATTTTTGCTGCTTCTCTGGCTTCTGGCAGGTCTGTCTCCCTCCTGCCATTCTTTCCATCAACTGAATATTTTTAAAACAGCTTTATTGAGATATAATTAGCATATAATAAATTGCATACTTTTAAAGTATACAGTTTGATAAATTTGATACGTATACACTTACGATAGTTTGAGTACAACTGTGTTAATTCTTCCTTAAATATTTTGTAGAATTCACCAGTGAAGCCACTGGGGCTGGTATTTGCTTGTGGGAGATTTTTAACTACAATTTCCATTTCTTTAGTAAACTTGGGACTATTCAAATTAATTATTTTTGAGTGATTTTTAATTTTTTTCAAGAAATGTGTCTATTTCACCTACATTGTAGAGTTTTATGACATAAAGTTCAAAATACTCTCTTCTTACTCATTAGTATCTATATTGATGTTACCTCCCCCATTCTTGATATTTATAATTTATACCTTAATCAGCCTGGCTAGAGGTTAATCGGTTTTATTGATCTTTTTTTTTTCCTATGGGATAACTGGGTGTCCATTATTTTTTTCCCTTCCAGTTTTATTGAGATATAATTGACATACAGCACTGTATAAGTTTAAGCTGTAAACATAATGATTTGACTTACCTACATCATGAAATGATTACCGCATAAGTTTAGTAAACATCCATCATCTTCTATAGATACAGAATTAAAAGAATAGAAAAAAAATTTTTTTTATGAGGAGAACTCTTAGGATTTACTCAGTTAACAATTTCCATATGTAACATACAAGAGTATTAATTATATTTATCATGTTGCACATTATATCCCTAGTACTTATGTATCTTATAACTGGTAGTTTATACCTTTTGACTACCTTCATCCAGTTCGCCCTCCTCCTACCCCTTGCCTCTGGTGACCACACATCTTATTGCTTTTTCTATGAGTTGGTTTGTTTTGAAGCATAATTGACCTACAGAACTATGTTAGTTCCTGTATCATAACATAGTGATTCAGTATTTCTGTACATTTCAAAATGATCACCATGGTAAGTCTCTACCATAGAAAGATATTACATAGTTACTGACTGTATTCTCCACACTGTACATTTCATAGCCACGACTCATTTATTTTGTAACTGAAAGTTTGTACCTCTTAATCTCTCACACTTATTTCTCTCCTCCCCCCACCCCTCTCCCCTATGGCAAGCACCTGTTTGTTCTCTGTATCTATGACTGGTTTCTCTTTTGTCAACGTTTCTTATTTGTTTTGTTATTTAAATTCCATATATAAGTGAAATCATACAGTATTTATCTTTCTGTCTGATTTATTTCACTTAACATAATATCCTCTAGGCCCATCCATATTGTCACAAATGGCAGGATTTCATTCTTTTTTTGTGGCTGAGTAATATTTTATTGTGTGTGTGTGTGTGTGTGTGTGTATATATACACACACATACATACATATACACACGCACCACATCTTATTTATCCATTCAGCCACTGATGAACACTCAGATTGTTTCCATATCTTGGCTACTGTAAATAATGCTGCAATGAACTTACGGGTATGTGTATCTTTTCAAATTAGTGTTTTCATTTTCTTTGGATAAATACTCAGGAATGGGATTCCTGGGCGGGGCCAGTTCCTGACAAAGCTGGCTGCGGTATTCAGGGTGTCCCAGAGTTAGTGTCATCCCTGAGGTGGGCAGGGCCAGATATTGGGGTGATTGAGAGTCTCAAGGTGTCCCAGAGCTGGTGTTGGGCCACTAGTGGGCAGGGCTGGGGCCCAGTGGTCCCATGGCTGGTGTCTGCCCACTGCGGGAGTAAGGTCATGTCCTCAGAGGGGGAGCGTGCCGGCCTGCTGATGGTCAGAGCTGGGTCCTGTGGTCTCTTGCTGTAGAGCTTGGTGGTCCCAGAGCTGGTGTCAGCCTACAGGTGGCAGGGCTGGGTCCTGGGGCGGCCAGGAGCTCAGGGGGTCCTATGGGAGTTGGTCTGCTGGTGGGTGGAGCTGTGTCAGTGCTCAGCTAGCTACTTGGTGTGGGATGTCCCAGGACTGGTGCCTATTGACTGGTGGGCTGGGACGGGTCCCAGTGTTAATGAGCTAGAGGGAGGATTCCAAAATGTTGCTTGCCTGCAGCATTGTCCTCGTGGTTGAATGAGCATCCAGAAGTGGCTTCTGCCAGCATCTGTGTCCCCAGCGTGAGTACCAGAAGCTTCCTGCTTCTCTGGGAGGCTCTCTAATATCAGCAAGTGGGTCTGACCCAGGCTCCTTTTAAATTACTGCTTCTTCCCTTGGTCTCAGAACATGTGAGATTTTGTGTGCACCCTCTAAGAGTAGAGTCTGTTTCCTACTGCCCTTTGACTCTCTCAAAAGTATGCCCCACTGGTCTTCAAAGTCAGTCATTCTGGGAACTCTAGGCTGGGCAGCCTGATGAGGGGGGTTGTACCCCTCGTTCCTTGGGGAGAACTTCTGCAATTATAATTACCCTCCCATCTGTGGCCTGGGGGTATGGTTCTTTACTATACCGTGTCTGCACTTCTCCTACCTGTGTTGTTGTGGTTCCTTCTTCATATCTTTAGTTTTTAAATAGCTTCTTCTCTGCTGGTCTTAGGTCATCCTCATTGATAGTTACTCTGTAAATATTTGTAATTTTGGTGTGCTCCTGAGAGGAGGTGATCTTAGAGTCTTCCTATTCCTCTATCTTGGCCATTCCCTGGTTATCCATTCTTGACAGTTCAGTTTTATTGCTTTTAAAGCACCAGCTTTTGGTTTTTTCTCTTCTTTTTCTGTTTTCTCTTTCATTGATATCTGCTTTGATATTCATTATTCCTTCTGCTTACTTTGGGTTTAATTTTGCTCTTTTTCTAAGTTTCTTTAGGTGGTGGCTCAGATGATTGATTTGAACATTTCTTTTCTAGTATATGCATTTAGTACTACAATTTGGAGTTCTTCTCTGTAGCTCTGTCCTCTCTGGAATTTTACCATATGAACTCTAGCTGCCTTGGTTTCCCTGGACTCTCAGGTCTGTCTTCATAACTCATGGACTTTACTGGTTATTTCTTGGCTTATCCATCCCCCCGCTTTTCCATGACCTTTAAATTATCTCAAAACAATTGAAGTTGGAGCATTAGGGCTCATCTTGTTTTTTCTTGCCTCAGTAATCAGTGTCCATTGCCTAATGTCCTGTATCTTGAAAAACATTTTTTAATATATCTTGCATGTGTGTCTTTGTGGGGGGAGGGAGGAATTGTTTCAGGCAGGAGAGTAAATCTAGTTCATGGTATTTCATCTTAGATGGAAGGAGAAATTTCCATCAATTGAATATTTGAGTATTTATTAAGCGTGTAATATATCCCAGGCACTGTGCTAGGAACGTGAAGTATTGTAGTGAGCAGTCTTTACAAGGGATGAATAAATAGTACCTCCCTCATTAGATTGTTGAGATAGGTACTATTTAATGAATTTTATGAGCTGATGCATAAAAACAGGATCATATTTAGATTTTGGAAGGGTTGTAGAAAATAGGTCAAAAGGAGACAAAAGTGGAAGTTGAAAGAATGGTTTGCTAACTGCTGGAGTAATTCACATAAGAATTAGATGTGACTCAGTCTAGGATAAGGAAGTGAGGTAGTAGAGGACTAACCAGGTGTGACAAATTTGAGAAGTAGAATTAAAGGTAACTGATTATTAAAGGGGTGTCAGGGTTAAAGTGAGTAGTTAAAATAGACTCCAGCTTGCAGGTTTGTAAAATTCAGCATTTGGTAATAATGCAGTTCAGCGAGATATGACAGAGCAATGCAGAAAAAAAAGTAGAGTGGAGATGTTAACAAGTTCTCTAATGGGCAAAGTAACTTGAAAATGGTTACATGACTTTTATATGAAGATATCTAGAACCAGATCTGGAAAGCACCTAGATATAGTGTCTGGATATTGGAAAGTGTTTGGATTTCTAGATTTGGGAGTGTTTAATAATATTTAACTAGTTATAGAAGCCATCAAAGTGAGTAAGGTCACACAGAGAATTTGTAGAGTGGGACATGTGGGGCAGAATGCTGAGGAATGTCCATATTTAAGGAATGGCAGATGAAAATCCCTCAAAAGAGGTTAAGATGGAGCAAGCAAAACGATGGAAAGGGAACCAGGAGAATGTATTGAAGTAGCGTTGAGGATCATGTTGTTGATAACCATGAATAAACAGTATATGATTTTTTTCATGTAGTACTTGATATTTGGTATTTGGAATCCAACAGTCTGTTGGATTCAGGCAAGACAGTTTTTAACAAGCAGATGTGACTGAAGATAGTGAGACAAGATTTTAAATATTGAAAGTCATGTTGACAGATAATGGAGAGGGAAGAAATTGAAGACAAGAAAATACTGATAGACTAATGGAATATAGAGAGTGGTTTATAAACTGGAGATTCAGTAGTCTCAAAGTCTTCAAAAATGAACACTGACTAGTTATTGATAGATTGCAGCAAGAATAGAAGGTGGTTAACCTGGATGGTGTTACTCTTAAAGGAGTAGAAGAGAGAGTGGATGAGCATTGTTCCAAATTAAGAAAAATGGTTTGTATCCCTCAACTCTGAGGTAGATAGAGTGTTGGAGAGAAATCAGACTTTAATAGAGCTTCATGGAAAGCCGGGTTTCAGTTAAGATAAGAAATGAATGATACATTTAGTGAAGACATAGGAAAATGTAGAATGATTTGTTTAGCCAAGTCCAGGGATTTCAGAAATTACAGGGAAATATTGAAATGAAAGACTTCTATTTTAATAATAGGCTATAGACATACAGTAATAATTTAAACCTTTAGGAGGCTCATTAACTTGGAGTTTAAACTGTGTAAAAGTCTGAATTTACTAAAAACAGAACATTTATGCATCTATATTTAATCACGTCTTGTTTGACTTCAAGAAATGATCTAGACACATCTTCTTTTTTTTTTTTTTTTTTAATTTTTATTTATTTATTTTTTTGCGGTACGCGGGCCTCTCACCGTTGTGGCCTCTCCCGTTGCGGAGCACAGGCTCCGGACGTGCAGGCCCAGCGGCCATGGCTCACGGGCCAAGCCCCTCCGCAGCACGTGGGATCCTCCCGGACCGGGGCACAAACCCGTGTCCTCTGCATCGGCAGGCAGACTCTCAACCACTGTGCCACCAGAGAAGCCCTAGACACATCTTCTATTCAACATAGTATTGGAAGTCCTAGCCACAGCAATCAGACAAGAAAAAGAAATAAAAGGTATCCAAATTGGAAGGGAAGAGGTAAAATTGTTATTATATACAGATGATATGACACTATATATAGAAACACCTAAAGGCTTCCACACAGAAACTACTAGAACTGATAAACGAATTCAGCAAGGTAGCAGGTTACAAGATTAACATATAGAAGTCAGTAGCATTTCTTTACAACAACAATGAAATATCAGAAAGGGAATGTAAAAAAACAATCCCTTTTACAATTGCAGCCCCAAAAATAAATACTTAAGACTAAACCTGACCAAGGAGATGAAAGACTTATATGCTGAGAACTATAAAACATTAATAAAGGTAATTGAAGATGATTTGAAGAAATGGAAAGATACCCCATGCTCTTGTATTATTAAAATGACCATACTATCCAAAGGAAACTACAGATTTAATGTGATCCTTATCAAATTGCCCATGAAATTTTTCACAGAATTAGAACACACAATTGTAAAATTCATATGGAACCATAAAAGACCCAGAATGGCCAAAGCCTTCCTGAAGAAAAAGAACACAACAGGAGGCATAACCCACTCAGACTTCAGACAATACTACAAAGCTACAGTAATCAAAACAGCATGGTACTGGCACAAAAACAGACATATGGATCAATGGAACAGAATAGAGAGCCCAGAAATAAACCCACACACCTACAGTCAATTAATCTTTGACAAAGGAGGCAAGAATATACAATGGGAAAAAGACAGTCTCTTTGGCAAGTAGTGCTGGGAAAGCTGGACAGCTGCATGTAAATCAGTGAAGTTAGAACACACCTCACCATACACAAAAATAAACTCAAAATGGCTTAAAGACTTAAGCATAAAACATGACACCATGAAACTCCTAGAAGAGAACATAGGCAAAACATCCTCTGACATAAATCATACCAATGTTTTCTTAGGTCCGTCTGCCAAGGCAATAGAAATAAAAACAAAAACAAATGGAACTTAAGCAAACTTACAAGCTTTTTCACAGCAAAGGAAACCATAATCAAAATGAAAAGACAACCTACAGAATGGGAGAAGATATTTGCAAATGATGCGACTGACAAGGGCTTATTTTCCAAAATATATAAATAGCTCATACAACTCAACAACAAAAAAAATCCCAATCCAAAAATGGGCAGAAGACCTAAATAGACATTTCTCCAAAGAAGAAATACAGATGGCCAACAGGCACATGAAAAGCAGCTCAACATCGCTAATTCTTCTTCTTTTTTAAAATAAATTTATTTTATTTATTTACTTTTGGCTGTGTTGGGTCTTTGTTGCTGCATGTGAGCTTTCTCTAGTTGTGGCGAGCAAGGGGCTACACTTCGTTGCATTGCGGTGGCTTCTCTTGTTGTGGAGCACAGGCTCTAGGTGTGCGGGCTTCAGCAGTTGTGGCACGTGGGCTCAGTAGTTGTGGCTCGTGGGCTCTAGAGTGCAGGCTTAGTAGTTGTGGTGCACGGGCTTAGTTGCTTCGCGGCATGTGGGATCTTCCCGGACCAGGGCTCGAACCCGTGTCCCTGCATTGGCAGGCAGATTCTTAACCGCTGCGCCACCAGGGAAGCCCCAACATCACTAATTATTAGAGAAATGCAAATCAAAACTACAGTGAGGTACCACCTCACAGCAATCAGAATGGCCATCATTAAAAAGTCTACAAATAACAAATGTTGTAGAGAGTGTGGAGAAAAGGGAACCCTCCTACACTGTCAGTGGGAATGTAAGTTGGTGCAACCACTGTGGAAAACAGTGTGCAGTTTCCTCAGAAAATGAAAAACAGAACTACCAGATGATCCAGCAGTCCCACACCTGGGCATATATCTGGACAAAACTATAATTCAAAAAGATACATACATCCCTATGTTCATAGCAGCACTATTCACAATAGCCAAGACATGGAAACAACCTAAGTGTCCATTGACAGATGAATGGGTAAAGAAGCTATGGTACATATATACAATGGAATACTACTCAGCCATAAAAAAGAATGAAAGAATGCCATTTGCAGCAACATGGATGCAACTCGAGATTATCATACTAAGTGAAGTAAGTCAGAAAGAGAAAGACAAATACCAAATGATGTCACTTACATCTGGAATCTAAAATATGATACAAGTGAACCTATCTATGAAACAGAAACAGAATCACAGACATACAGAGCAGACTTGTGGTTGCCAAGGGGAGTGGGGAGGGATGGAGTGGGAGGTTGGGGTTAGCAGATGTATACTTTTTTTTTTTTTTTTGCGGTGCGTGGGCCTCTCACTGCCACGGCCTCTCGCATTGTGGAGCACAGGCTCCGGATGCGCAGGCTCAGCGGCCATGGCTCACGGGCCCACCCACTCCGCGGCATGTGGGATCCTCCCAGACCGGGGCACGAACCCGTGTCCCCTGCATTGGCAGGCGGACTCTCAACCACTGTGCCACCAGGGAAGCCCCAGGTGTAAGCTTTTATATGTATCAGTAGAATGGATAAACAAGGTCCTACTGTAATGCAGAGAAAACTATATTCAATATCCTGTGATAAGCCATAATGTAAAAGAATATGTATAAAAAAAGAATGTATGCATATGTATAACTGAATCACTTTGCTGTAAAGCAGTAATTAACAGAACATTGTAATTCAACTATACTTCAATTTTAAAAAATTAAAAAAACAAAAAAATGATATAGATATGAATTAGGTGTGAGTCTGTATTACAAATAGATTGTTTTTAAAAAGTGTTCTCTAAATGTTTCTAGAGCATTAAATAACAATATATATTCTTTTCTGTCCAAAAAAGAATTTTTTTATTGAAGAAATACATAAAATGGTATTGGGGATGAATGTAAAAGATTGCTGGTGATATGACTACCCAAAGATAACTACTGTTAATAATTTGGAATTGTTTTCTATTTTATTATATCTGCACATATATTTAAGTGAAATAAGAATTCTGTTGTATATTGCAGATTGTAATTTTCTCTTAAAAATGTGCTATAAACATTTTTCCATATTATTTTGAGTGCATAATTTTTTCTAAATATTTTAATACATAGTTTTTAAAAAAAATCCATCTGCCTGTTAAAAATTTAAGTTTTTTATTGTTGTTTTAAATAGCAGTATAATGATGATTGATATCTTTGTTTCTCAATACTTATATGATTTTCTACTCATTTCTTTAGGATAATTCATTTCCTTCAGATGAATTCCTAGAAACATAATTACTCATTTATAGAGTAAACCAATTTTCCCTGAAATAATTTTATCGCGAAGATGTTAACTGCAATATAAAATTTTAAAAAGATGTTTATAATACTTCTATAAGGAAAGTTGTAAAACTTAACCAAGGGCCAGAAAGAAATCTTGAATAATTTTTCAGAGAATATTTTCCTACATCTAATATTATAAAGGTGTCAGTTTCTTATAAATTAATTTATACATTTAATGCACTGTTAATAAAAAAATCACAACAGCTGTTCTTTTTAAAGCCTTTCAAAATTATTGTAAAGTTTTTCTGGAAATATAAATTGGGGGCAAGATGTAGAAAAGATTTTTTTGTTTTAATTGAGATTGGGCATGGGAGAATCATAACATTAGAGGTACTACTAAAATATATTAAATTACATTAAATACTACTAAAATATATTACAAAATTAAAATAATTAAGTTAGTGAAACAGTAGAAAACTCAGCAGCTGACTGTTGTGTGTATGTGTGTGTGCATCATCATTATTCATATATATTATAGTCAATCCCTGTTATTCATGGATTCCATATTTGTGAATATTTCTGCTTGCTAAAACTTACTTGTAACCACAAAATCAATATTCATGGCACTTTTACAGTCATTTGTGGACATGCGCAGAGCTGCAAGAAATTTGGGTCTCCCAAGGCCTTTGTTCCCAGCTGAGGTGTTAAACAAGGTGACGCCCTGCCTTCTTATTTGAACTCTCATGCTGTAAACAGTGTCCTTTTTGTGTGCCATGTTTTTTGCATTTAGGGGCTTTACCTTGGTGATTTTGCTGTTTAAAATGGCCCCAGAGCATAATGCCATTTATAAGCATAAAAAAACTAAAGGTGAGTGAATTGTATATTATATGAATTATCTCAGTAATGCTCTTTAAAAAACTATGGACAGGGACTTCCCTGGTGGCGCAGTGGTTGAGAGTCCACCTGCCGCTGCAGGGGACGCGGGTTCGTGCCCCGGTCCGGGAGGATCCCACGTGCCTTGGAGCGGCTGGACCCGTGAGCCATGGCCGCTGAGCCTGCACGTCCGGAGCCTGTGCTCCGCAACGGGAGAGGCCCGCGTACCGCAAAAAAAAAAAAAAAACAAAACTATGGACAAATAACACATAAGTACCAGTCATATGGTAGAGAAGAACTTGCTAATTTAAGCACTGAAGAAAGAAGAAAAGTGATAAGGGAAAAATATCAATTGGCTTTGACTGTATAAAAGTATAAGTTTCTGAATATTAATTACCAAAACAAAATTCTGGGAAACATAGCATATGGGGTAATTAGCAACATCTGTAATAAAGGATAAAAATCCTTAAATATTTTAAGACAGTAAGTAAAAGATAATTTGAAAAATTGGTAAAGAACATGACTAGATGATTCTTTATAGGAACGGTGATAGCTGGTGTATAGCTAATAGAAATGTTCAACCTCATTAATATTCAAGGGAATGAAAATTAATACAGTGAAATGTTTGCATATTAAATTTGGAAAATCTTAATAATCAGTAATTTTCACTCTGGGTGCAGGGAGATGGATACTCTCATATGTTGTTATTTATATATTGATCCAATTTCTTGTATTTAGTTTGGCAAATAATTGAGGCGTACATGTCATATTGTAATCATCTGAGCCAAGTACTGGCAGTACATCAAAGAATAACATAAATATAGTCCTTACCCTCATGAATCTTTCATTCTAATTGAAACTACAGACAAGACAATGACCTATTAAATGTACTGGATGGGCCAAAAGGTTCGTCCAGTTTTTTCCGTAAGATGACTCTAGTAGCACTTAGTTGTCTTTAACTTCATTCGAAACAGTTTCGTTAGATTATATGTGACAGGTCTCATATCAGTGTGCATTTAAAAAAAGACTTATCAAAGTTGTTGAATTTTTGTGTAGCCATTTTAATATTGAAGATGGAAGAAAGAAAGCAACATTTTTGGCATATTATGCTTTATTATTTCAAGAAAGGTAAAAATGCAGCTGAAACACAAAAAAAGATTTGTGCAGTGTATGGAGAAGGTGCTGTGACTGATCGAACGGATCAAAAGTGGTTTGTGAAGTTTTGTGCTGGAGATTTTTCACTGGAGGATGCTCCATGGTCGGGTAGACCAGCTGAAGTTCATAGCGATCAAATGGAAACAGTAATTGAGAACAGTCAACGTTATACCATGCAGGAGACAGCCAGCATACTCAAAAAATCCATATCAAGCGTTGAAAATCATTTGCACCAGCTTGGTTATGTGAATCACTTTGATGTTTGGGTTCCACATAAGTTAAGCAAAAAAAACCCTTCTTGACCATATTTCCACATGTGATTCTCTACTGAAACGTAATGAAAACGTTCTGTTTTAAAAACAAATTGTGACAGGCGATGAAAAGTGGATACTGTACAACGGTGTGGAACGGAAGAGATCATGGAGCAAGAGAAATGAACCACCACCAACCACACCAAAGGGCCCGTCTTCACCCAGAGAAGGTGATGTCGTGTACATGGTGGGATTGGAAGGGAGTCCTCTATTATGAGCTCCTTCCCGAAAACCAAGCAATTAATTCCAACAAGCACTGCTCCCAATTAGACCAACTGAAAGCAGCACCCGAAGGAAAGCGTCCAGAATTAGTCAACAGAAAATGCATAATCTTCCATCAGAATAACACAAGACCGCATGTGTCTTTGATGACCAGGCAAAAACTGTTAACAGCTTGCCTGGGAAGTTCTGATTCATCCGCCGTATTCACCAGACATTGCACCTTTGGATTTCCATTTCTTTCAGTCTTTACAAAATTCTCCTAATGGAAAAAATTTTAATTCCCTGGAAGACTAGTACTGGTAAGGAAAGGTTTTTCCAGAGGAAGTAATCTTTTGACACAGCAGTTAATATTTCTTGAAATTAGTCCAGAGGAAGAAATTTACTCAAAGACATGTACAAAGATAATGAACCAAGTATTATTTATTACAGTGATGAATTGGAAACAGAATAACTTTTTAACAATATAAGGTTGACTTAATGACTTATGGCATAGCTATATATTTTCATATTCACTTGTTAAAATTGTACATGTAGTATCCGCTTAGAGCTTTTAGATTCCTTAACTTAGTACCATTAAGGGAGATTGCAAGGATGCATACATGCTAAGTATAATGTTACCCTATAGTTAATACATTCAATGATATGATGCTAGGAATTCTAGGAGATCCCTGGTGACTCCCATATTTCTCTCCAATTGAATAAGTGATATGTAAATTCTACAGTCATAGCTTCATTCCCTAGTTGAAGAATTTGGGATTTGCTGCCAATTAAAATATAAATGTATTATTGAGGAGTACCACCTTGAGATTGTCATTTGAAGGTATAATGGGAGGCTTCTTTGGTCACATGTCACTTGAAAGGGGTTTGGTAACCTACTACTCTTTTCATCATTCCTGAGCATCAGTCCTACCCTTATAAGTACTTGGAAAGGCCAATATGGTTCAACTTAATATGAAATTGTCCATATTCAAGTATGTTTGATCCATAGAAATAGGAATTTCATATGGTGCAAACTGGTTTCTTATGAAGTAAGGGGATATGTGGTAATCGGCTAACATGTGTAAATCAGTGAATTTAAAATATTTTCATTTTTTTTTAAATTAATTTATATAGTTTTGACTGCATTGGGTCTTCGTTGCTGTACACATGCTTTTCTTTAGTTGCAGGGGCTGCTGTTCTTTGCGGTGTGCGGGCTTCTCGTTGCGGTGGCTTCTCTTGTTGCAGAGCATGGGCTCTAGGCACACGGGCTTCAGTAGTTGTGGCACGCAGGCTCAGTAGTTGTGGCTCGCAGGGTCTAGTGTGCAGGCTCAGTAGTTATAGAGCACAGGCTTAGTTGCTCCGTGGCATGTGGGATCTTCCCGGATCAGGGCTCGAACCCATGTCTCCTGCATTGGCAGGCGGATTCTTAACCACTGCGCCACCAGGGAAGCCCCTAAATGTTTTCATAATGTCTCGTGTAATGTATGTTTATAGATGATGTAGAGATAATTCTCATTTTAAGAGTTTATTGTCCAACTTGTATATATTTTTTTATTTTTGAATTTTATTTTATTTTTTTATACAGCAGGTTCTTATTAGTTATCCATTTTATACATATTAGTGTATATATGTCAATCCCAGTCTCCCAATTCATCACACCATCCCACCACCCCTCCCCGCCACTTTCCACCCTTGGTGTCCATACGTTTGTTCTCTACCTCTGTGTCTCAATTTCTGCACTGCAAACCGGTTCAACTTGTATATTTTTGGCGCTTTTTAACATATTGCAAAATCCTATTGAAAAAATTCATTTTTCTTCAACATGGAACACTTCACCTCAGAGAAAGTCACCCAGGTTTCTTGTAGGTTTCTAGTGGGTGACTTTGAAAGTGTGTGACTTTCATCTCTCATTTTACATGGAAAGCCTGTTCGATTTTATTTTTCTCTTCACACACACAAAATTATTGATTTCTATTATTTGTATATAAAATGATTAATTTTTTAACTATCTGATTTTGTATGAAACTATTCAAAACAATTTTATTTTTACTTATAGGTCTCAATTTATTAATGATGCATACCAGGAAGTACTGGATCTACTATTGCCACTAAATCTTGAGGTGATTGTTGAGCGAAATTTATCCTGGGAGTGGTACCAGGAAGTTCCTTGTTTTAATGTAAATGCTCAACTAAAGCCCATGGAGGTAACTTTTGAATGCTTATTGATTCCTGTTTTGTTTGTTAAAAAATATTGCTTGGGGACATAAGTCATTTTGTGTGTATAAGTTATATATTAATTACCTTGGTCACAAATGAAATAATAGCATACAACCTAGAATGCATTGAATGTTTGTCATTCATTTATTCAACAAATATTTGAGTGCCTACTGAGTGTTAGACCCTGTGCCAGATATTGGAGATCCTGTGGCAAAGAAGTTGTGACATTATCTCTGGTTTCATGGAATTTACCAGTGTAATGCAGGGGTTGGTGGTGGTGGTGGTCCAGAGGTGGGATAGACCGTAAAAAAGTACACAGGCACACAATTAAAATAGTTCTAAATTATGGTAAATATCATGAAGGAAACAAATATTAGACATGGTGCTGTAAGTAGTCAGTTAGATATTTTAATAAAGATGTTAGTGGAGAGGTCTAAGGCTGGAAATAATGATTTGGAAATCATCAGATTATAGATGGTATTTGAAGCTATGGGAATATATGAAGTAACGTAGCAAAGGTCCTAGAAGAATAGAGTGGTTGAAGATGAAAATGGCAAATGGTTAGTAATTTAGACGTAACTTTAATTCCCTATTGGTTGATATCGTGTCACAGGTCTCCAGTGTAACTATCCACAAGTTCGTATTTTTACCTCTCGACTGGATGGAAGTCAAAACTGTATCACATGTTTTGCTAAAGTGACAGCAACACACACTCTTTCTGGAAGATTTCTTTAAGAAACCTACTTAACAGATTCTATTCCCTCCCTTCACCCCCCTGTTTCCCTTTCTGTTTCTCCCCATAAAAATTATATTCAAAAAGAGAAAATCATCATTTAAAAAATTTCAGATTTGTAACTTAAAAATGTATTTAAAACTTAAAACATGATGACCTCTAACACACCATTGTAAAGCAATTATATTCCAATAAAGATGTAAAACAAATGCAACATGATGATCTCAACTCAAGATCTTTAAATTCTGTGTATAAGATCATATGGACTCCTTAAATTATAAATGGGCCATATCTTCTTAAGATAAATAATTGAAGTCTCTTTGTATTGGTAAGACAACAGTTAGAAACTTATAAAACATAAGTAGCAAGTTCTACCTAGCATACTGGGCAAATCTTCTCCCCACTGGGCCCAACATTAGGCAGATTTGTGTGGGGCGGCTGGGACACCATTTTCCTTCACTCTTCTCCAGAGAAAAGCCATGCAGAATGTTCAGATGATGTTGCAGACCTTCTGCAAATGCGCAGCTGCCTTCCAGGACAGATCAAATTGGGTCTTCCCCTGCAGTGATCTGTCTGAATAGTTAGCAGCTGTTGTGGCTCACCCCCAGGTTCACACATTGGAACCCTCTTGGACATCATCCTCTGCATCACAAAGAGGCTAGAATCGGTTACTCTAATGCATCCAGGCTAAGTGCTGCAGTTTGTGATTTTTGACTTGTCAGATGTTCGGTGGTAGCATACACAGCCAGTCCTGAAATGCAGGAGCCACAGACCAGTATTCCTTGAATCCTTACAGTTCTTCCAGCTTCCTGTACTGAGTTGTTGGCAAGAGTGAAGAGTAATGATTAATATCAGTTATTTGGGGGGTATTCAGTAAACATGCACTAATTGAAAGACTATGGTTTAGAAGTTGTAATATTTAATTTCATTTTATTAATTTATATGAATATACTATTTTTGCAATACCTGCTACATAATAATCACAAAATAAGTGTCATGAATAAATGAAAATTTAAAAACAAAACATAAGTAGCAGGAATAAGGTACACGTGGAATTAATCTTAAAACACTAGATTAGTTTATCACTTTTGAAATGTAGTCAAAGGAAGCCCGATGCAAATGAAACTGTTAAATTTTGTGGAATTAAAGTTATCCCTTTGAGGTTATTAGACATACCAATTTAAAACTCACAGGTCTTTTTTTTTTTTAACTGAATTGCTGTTCTGTTAGAGTTCTTCAGAGAAATAGAACCAATAGGATATGTGGGGTGTGTGTGTGTGTGTGTGTGTGTGTGTGTGTGTGTATGTGTGTGAATACTCTTGGTCTGGATGCGTTAGACTGACTTCTTGAAGACTCAGTTTTAACCTCTCCCTGACTCTGAAGTTGAGATCCAGGGGGAGTCAAATATGTGGTCCCCTAAGGTGGGCTGCAACAGCTGCTAACTCCTCGGGTGTCTCTTGATAGGGGAAGACTCAATTTCATTCTAGTGGATCTGCCCCAGAAGACAGCTGGGCATTTGTAGGTGGTCTGCAGGACCATATATATATATACATATACATATATACATATATGTATATATATATATGTGTGTGTTTCTTTATATATATATTATATAATATATACATATATATATACATACACATAACATCTAGAATAATAACATCTAGACTAAATCTCTACATACTACGACCTAGTCAGGTTGACATAAAATTAACAGTCACAGCTTTCAAGACAGGTCTTATGGTAGTGGTTTTAGGCTAAATTTGTAACACATGGAGTTTTGAGTTAGTGTGTTGCATTCTTCAAGTGGACTTAAGCATGATACTTAATCATTCAAGCCTCACCTTCATATAAAATCAGGATTATACTCTTTAACCTACGACTTTTGTGAGGGTCAACTAAAATAATTCATGTAAAATATATTGTAAAATATTTTCAATTGTATAAATTTATTATTTTTGATTATTCTATATTTGTAAATTGAGATGCTTACTAACCAAAAAAAACAAAGGCACTACATGAATACTTGAAAATGAAAGTTCATTTTAACGGTTTAAAATTAGGTTAATTGCTACATTCATAACAAGAAACGTTCATCATTCATAGCTTCATTGATGCTGACATTTAATTTAGTTCTGTATTTCACAAGGTACTGAAGATCACATGGTCATTTCAAAAATGGAATATTCAGTTAGTAGAATTATCTAATATGTTAAAAGTTGGCTTTTTAGAGGATTGAAATGAAAATTGTTTTTCTTGTATGAAAATTTTTGACTGCATGAAATAGTAATGTTAAAATAAGCAAATCTTATTTTTTAACAGTTCATTCTTAGTCAAGAAGATATAACAACTATTTTTAAAACATTATATGGCAACATACGGTATGAAGAAAGTGATAGTGCCTCATGTGGAGTAATAAAAGATCAGTCTAGTGTTACTAGTGGTGCTACTAATGCTTCACACCATTCAGGAGGTATGTGCTTAACCTTAAATTAGTCCCCCTCCTCTTTCCTTCTTTCCTTCTATCCTTCCTTTCATTCTTCCTAGTTCTAGGTTTGGGTAAAATAAGATTTATAAACCTTTTCTCTTTAGCTAATCTCATTCAGGTATTTCTGATTTGTCTGTTATTAGTCATTCTGTTGATTTTTTTTCTTTGAATCAAAATTTCAAGTCTTGTTGTGACAAAATTCCTTAGTATGTATTTATTCTTGTTATCCCAACTTCCCTGTAAGTCCTTATTTTCAATTTTTCTCTTCATCCCCTCCTTCTCCCTTATTCCTAGTGCAGCATATGTTCCAGATGGAATATTTTATATTAATATTAGGAGTATCAAAATATTAGAGATGTGAAGAGAGGATGATCATTAGTAAATGATGGATTTCAACAAATAATTAGAAGGTGGATGGAATAGAGCAGAGGAAATTGTAACTCAGAAGAAGTCTGCATCCAATGTTGGATTTAATTTATTATGTAGAATCCTAACTAGGTGCTAAGTTCAGCACCAGCACATATAGAGAATTGGGTTAATTAGAACTGCTGAGATGATTTTGCTTCACTAGAATAAAGTTCTCTTCATTCTGGCATTTTGAGGAACCCCAAATCTGCCAACCTCAAAGTGAAATCTGCTAGTTCACAAGACTCACTCTTGCAAAGCACTAATACATTGCACAGCTTTTCCAGTCAGGGAGAATCCCAGCAAAGAAACAACCTACATTTGTAACATTACCGGAATCCTCATTCTTACTAGCTAGAATAACCAGCCTGGTCCGTTATTGTTAAATATTAATGGTCAGATATAAAGAAAATCACAAGAACCTAAGCCTGAAAGCAACCAAGATAAAGAGATAGTGTTTCCTGAATGAAACAGAAATAATTAAGGAAACAAAAGAGAACGTGAACAAACAGAAAACAAACTCTAATTCATAATCAGAGGATTTTGAGAATATAAGAACCGGATCCTACCTTCACTACCTTCTGCCTTTCCAAGATAAGAAAGAGTTCTTGGAAACCAAAAATATGATTGCCAAAATTTTGAAACAAATGCACAAAGCATGGGGTTAGCATGTAAGTACTGAGTTGGACTGTATGGTTAATGTAATCTCCTATGACACACAGAAAAAATAAGCACAGCGATGGAAAGTGATATAGAACTTAAGAGTGGTAGAGCTTTAGTTCAAAAGGTCCAATTTCCAGAATAATAAGTATTTTAGGAGAAAGAACTGAGGGAATGGAAGAGAAGAATCTTTCAAAGAAATAATAGAAGAAAACTCTCCAGAACTAAGTAAATATTGGAACAAAATCTTGGATGTAAAGAATCTACCAAGTTTCAAGCTGATTGAAGACTCCCCATGCAAACACATGTTCATGAAATGTCAGAACAACAAAAGTAATATTTTTAGTTGAAGAAAAACCAGGCTGCCTTTTAGGGCTTGGGGAAAAAGTGACTGGACTCAGATTTATCATGAATGAAACTGGATGGGATGGGATGGATGGAGGATGAAAGACAATGGAGTAATTAATATAGCCAAATTTCTAAGGAAAGTTATTTTGAAGTTAGGATTCTATATATGGCCAAACCATCATCTAAATGTGAAAACAATAATTTTCAGATTTCCAGTGACTCAAAGTTTAGTTTCTTTATACCCATTCCTAAAGAAATTACAGGTATACCTTGTTTCATTGTGCTTCATTTTTTATAGTGCTTTTCAGATACTGTATTTTTTACAAATTGAAAGTGTGTAGCAACTCTGAGTCAAGAAGGTCTATCAGGTTCTCATTAGTTATCTATTTTATACATATTAGTGTATATATGTCAATCCCAGTCTCCCAATTCATCCCACCCTCCCCTTCCCCCCTTGGTGTCCATACGTTTGTTCTCTACATCTGGGTCTCTATTTCTGCCTTGCAAACCAGGTAATCTGTACCATTTTCCTAGTTTCCAGATATATGTGTTAATATACGATATTTGTTTTCCTCTTTCTGACTTACTTCACTCTGTATGACAGTCTATAGGTCCATCCACGTCTCTATAAATGACCCAGTTCCATTCCTTTTTATGGCTGAGTAGTATTCCATTGTATATATGTACCACATCTTCTTTATCCATTCATTTGTTGATGGACATTTAGGTTGCTTCCATGACCTGGCTATTGTAAGTAGTGCTACAGTGAACCTTGGGGTGCATGTACATGAAGAGATGCTCAACTTCACTAATTATTAGAGAAATGCAAATCAAAACTGCAGTGAGGTATTACCTCACACCAGTTAGAATGGGCATCATCAAAATAATCTACAAACAATAAATGCTGGAGAGGGTGTGGAGAAAAGGGAACCCACCTGCACTGTTGGTGGGAATGTAAATTGATACAGCCACTATGGAGAACAGTATGGAGGTTCCTCAAAAAACTAAAAATAGAACTACCATATGACCCAGCAATCCCACTACTGGGCATATACCCAGAGAAAACCATAATTCAAAAAGACACATACAATTTTGTTTTTTTGTTTTTTTTAATGAAGTTAAAGGGATCAATTCACAAAGAAATCTAAATGTGTATGTGCTAATAACAGAGCTTCAAAATATATGCAGCAAAAAGTGACGGAACTAAAGGAGGATATACACATACACAAAATCATAGTTGGATAGTTAGCACACCACTCTTAGTTGATAGAATATAGACTAAAAAATCAGAAAGAATATAGAATATTTTAATACTGTTAAAAAAAACTTGACCTAATTGACATTAATATAATACTTCACTCAACAATTGCAGAATATACTTTTTTTAAAGGACTCCTGGAATATTCACAAAGATTGACCATTGTGGGGAGGGAGGAGCTAAAGTTTTCTGACCACATGGAATTAAGTTAGAAATCAATAGCAATTGGATGTCAAAAAAGCTTGAAATACTTGGACATTAAACAATTTCTGAATAACTGATGGGTTAAAAAAGAAAAACAAGGGAGATCAAAATTATTTAAACTGAAAAATAATGAACATAAAATGTCAAAATTTGTGGGATGCAACTAAAGCAGTGCTGAAAAATTTGTAGCTATAAAGGACTGTACTGGAGTTAAAAATGAAAGATAAAATCTTCTACCTCAAGAAACTAGAAGAGCAGATCAAACCCAAAATAAATAAAAGGAAGAGAGTAATATAGACAACAGTAGAAATCAGTGAAAGAGAAACAGATAAGCAGGAGAGAAAATTACCAAAGTCCAAAATTGTTTTCATTGGAAAGACTAATGAAATTGATAAATCCTTAGCAAGACTGATAGAAAACAAATTATCAATATCAGAATTAATTAGATTGTAGTAGTTCACTACCAGGACAATAAGGGAATATTATGAATAATTTTGTGATAATAAATTCTAGAGCTTATATGAAGTGTAAAAATTTTTTGGAAAAAAAGAATTACCAAAACTGACATAGGATGAAATAGAAAATCTGAGCAGCTCTGTATCTATTAAAAGAATTGAATTTCAATGGTGAATTCTATTAAATATTTAAATAAGAAATAATACCAGTGTTAAACTCTTTGGAAAATAGAGGAGAGGGGAACACTTCCTTAGACATTTTATAAAGCAAACATTACCCTGGTACCAAAAACTAAAATCAAAAACAAAACAGAAAAAGCCACTTCAAGAAAAGAATATTGCACACCAGTATCCCTCATGAACACAGGCATAAAAATTCTTAACAACATATTAGTATACTGAATCCAGCAATAAGGATATAGGATATTTCATCTTGGCCAACTGAGAATTATCCCAAAATGAAAAGTTGGTTTAACACTCAAAAATCAATTAAGCTAACTCACCAAATTAATAGAGAAAGGAGAAAAAGTTATATCACCTCAATAGATGCAGGAAAAACATTTTTTAAAATTCAGCACATATTTGTGGTAAAAACTAGAAATGTCTAAAAAGGCATACTTAATGAAGTAGAAAGTTTTCCACCTAAAATAGGAACAAGGCAAGAATGTCCACATTCACCATTCCTGTTCAGCTGGTAGTCATTGACAGAGCAATACAGCCAAAGGAAGGATTTTTTTTTTTTTTAAATATCTTCTCAGCCACACCACGTGGCATGTGGGATCTTAGTTCCCCAACCAGGGATCAAACCCACGCCCCTTGCCGTGGAAGCGCAGAGTCTTAACCACTGGACCACCAGGGAAGTCCCCAAGAAAAGGTCTACAGAGTAGAAAGAATTAAAAATGCCTTTTTTCTCAACATGATTGATTACACAGAAAACCCTAAGAAGTCTTCAACAAATTCCTAGAATTAAATCAAGTTAGCATTTTTAACAAGATACAGGGTTAATATGTAACAATTGAGAAATAGGACTTTAAAAACTATTTGCAGTAGCATCAGAAAACATACTTAGGAAGAAATTTAACAAAATTATGCAAGACTGCTACACTGAAAGATACCAAATACTCATGAGAAAAACTAAATGACCTATATATATGAAAATGTATGCCATGTTTGTGCATTGAAAAATCTCAGTATTGTTAAAATATCCATATTGTTTAAATGTCAGTTCTCACCATATTGATTTATATATTCAACATAATCCCAGTCAAACTTTAATAGAAATTTAAAAATTACTTTAAAAGCTTATATAGCTAAGGATCAAGAATAGCTGTGTGTGTGTGTGTGTGTGTGTGTGTGTGTGTGTATGAAAGAAGAGCAAAGATTTACACTATCTAATTTCACAATTTACAATAAATCTTCAATAATTAAGTTAGTATGTTATTGGCATAACATAGACAAATAGATTTGTAAAACAGAACAGAATGTCCAGAAGACATACAAGTAAACTGATACTCAACAAAGACTGGTCAATAGGGAAAAGATAAACTTTTAAACAAATGGTGCTGTCATAACTAGGTAAATGTAGGAAAAATTGAACTTGTCCCTTCACACCATACACAAATCAATTTGAGATGGATGAAAGGCATATATTTGAAAGCTAAAACTTTTAAACTTCTAGAAGAAGGAACATGAAAGAATATCTTCATGGGATAGCCAAAGATTTCCTGGATAGATAAAAAAGCAATAACCATAAAAGAAACACTTTGTAAAGTAGACCTCGTCAAAATGTTAAACTTCTTTCTGCTCATCAAAAGATAGTGTCAGGGACTTCCCTGGTGGCACAGTGGTTACGAATCCGCCTGCCAATGCCAGTGACATGGGTTCAAGCCCTGGTCCGGGAAGATCCCACATGCTGCGGAGCAACCAAGCCCATGCACCACAACTACTGAGCCTGCACTCTAGAGCCCGCGAGCCACAACTACTGAGCCCACGCGCCTCAACTAGTGAAGGCCATGCCCCTAGAGCCTGCGATCCGCAACAAGAGAAGCCACCACAATGAGAAGCCCGTGCACCGCAGCAAAGAGGAGCTCCCACTCACCACAGCTAGAGAAAGCCCACCGCAGCAAGGAAGACCCAACGCGGCTAAAAAAATATTAATTAATTTTAAAAAAAGGGAAAAATGATAGTATCAAGATTGTGAAAGATTGGGCTTCAGACTAGACAAAATATTCAAGATGCCTTTATCTGACCTTGTTCTTATATCTAGAATACAGAACTCCTTGAAATTAGTAACTTTTTAAAAAACAAATGCCCAAAAGATTTGGATACTTTAGAAAGGATAATAGGTTAAATGGACAGTAAGCACATGATAAGGTGCTAACATAGTTATTTATCAGGAGGACTTCCGTTTACCAGACTAAAGTTTAAAAGACTGACAACACCAAATGTTGACGAGAATGTGAAACTGCTGAAACTCTCACATGTGGCTCTTAAGAAAGTGAAATAGTATAACTACTTTTGACAAAGTTAGGCAGTTAATGTATACCTACCCTATAACAAACAATTATAAGCCTAAGTATTTACTCCCACTGCACCCCCAAATAAGTGCATATATACACAAAATGACTTATTTAGGAATATTTACTACAGATTTATTCATAATAGCTTAAATCTGGAAATAACCCATATGTTCATCAGCACTAGGATGGATAAACTTTATTTTCATGCAGTGTATTTTCGGAGTACATAAAGAAGGAGCTACTGACACATACAGTAACATGGGTGAATCTCAGAAATATTAACTGAAAGAAACTAAACATGAAAGAGTATGATATATCTTACTGCATTTATACAGAATTTAAGAACCCACAAAACTAATCTAAGGTGATTGAAATTAGAATGGTAGGGAGGTTGGGATAGACTGGGAAAGGGTTGTAAGGGAACTTTTTGGAGTGATGTGAATGTTCAGTATCTTAATTGGAGTGTTGGTGACATGGATGTATATATATATTTATCAAATCTCATTAAATGTTTCAGATAAGATCTTTACATTTCACGGATGTAAATTTTACCGAAATTAAAAAATAAGTTACCTGGAATGGTGGTCCTTGTCTCTGGAGTCAGGTAGAATGAGAATTAGGAATTGCTATGTTTTTATTATATGTCCATTTAATATGTACCATGTATATATAATACCTTGTCCCAAAATATAAAACGTAGAAAAGATTGAATTTTGGATCCTTTTGTTTAGTGGAACAATTTTTTAAATGTCATCTAAAGTATCTTGTTTGGTTTTAGATTTTGAAGTAAAATTTAAATACCAAACACATATACCAGGTACTCTAGTATGCATTTTACACATGCTGTTTTGCTTAATCTCCAAAACAAACCCAGTGGTTAGTTCTTTTATTCTTGTTTTACGAAAATTAAACCAAGAGTTTATTAAAAGTAAACCAAGAGTTTAATTAATACTCTCAGGTTATTATGTAAAGAATCCTAAGCCAGTAGTTAGTGAGTTCAACATCAGAATTTTTAAATCTTTTAAATTTTTTGGAAAAACATTATACTATACCCATTTATTTAACAATTATCTTAAATCTAGTTCAGGTCTGTTTTAATGAGTTCTACCATTCCTGACTTTCTTCTTTTCTCCAATAACTGTAATTTTTCCAAGGAACAACTGTAGTGACAGCTGCTGTGGTAGAAGTACATTCACATGCTTCCCAAGTTAAGACAACACTAAATATGAGTTTCAGAACTGATTATCTCACCATGGTACTGTATAGTCCAGGTCCTAAACAGGTAAGGTGAAGAAGAAAAAATATATTTTCTCTTGTTTCCTATATTTTGGAATATCTGTTCCTCTGAGAAAAATTGTTGATCTTTTTACTTTAATAATAAAATAATTTTAACTATTTGCCTTTTAAAATGAGTTGTCTTTCCTATTGCCAGTGATATGAAAAATAAAATTTTAAAGTTATTATTTTTCATGCCTTTCATTATGAGCTCTTTGGAGATAGAGAATGTGGTATTTCATGTCTTAAAATATGTTTTAAATTTGTGTTTTTGTGTAAAATTTGTATTGATTTCCTCTTCCACAGACTTCATTTACAGATATTCGTGATCCTTCTCTGAAACTTGCTGAATTTAAGTTGGAGAATATTATAAGTACTTTAAAAATGTATACAGATGACTCAACATTTTCTTCCTTCTCATTAAAAAACTGTATTTTAGATGACAAAAGGCCTCATGTCAAGAAAGCAACTCCTAGGTAATAGTGTTCTAAGTTTTTACTTGAGAAATGGTTGGTATATTTTACAGAACTTACTCCCAAAGTTGCATGTTCATTTTCTGGATATTTACTAAAATCTTCAGAGCTTCAGTGCAGTTGAGTCCATAGTTTTAAGCCAACATTTGAAATGCCCTGGTTATGTGCTGTTCTTGCTGAATGGTTGATTGATGGGTTATATAGAAATAATCAGTGTAATTAAATCAGTTTTTAAATTAATCTGTATTATCTAAAGTATTAATCTGTGCAAATTGTAATGGGAAATATATGAAAAATTGAGAAAAAATATGCTGAGATTCAAAATTCTGATAATTTCTTAAGGATATACTTCCTAATTTATGAAACAGTTGAGCTCCCAAAGTCTGTAAGTTTATTATTTGGAGTCCTTTGTGATCTTACTAAGAGAAATGACTTCAGAATGCTGGTTTGCTGTCAGTGAAAGTGATAAGAGGTCTTTGAGTTTTATTGGTGTGTTTGATTATTTGTAAGATACTCATAGGAATTGTTATTATTGTGTTTTTCAGAATGATAGGGCTAACAGCTGGGTTTGACAAAAAGGACATGATGGATATAAGGTATAGGAGAGTCAGAGACGGTTGGGTGGCTGATTTAGTCCTTCAAGAAATGTATATTTGTGCAAGTGTGGAATTTCTGCTGACAGTTGCAAATGTGTTTCTTGAGGCCTACACTACAGGCACTGCTGTAGAAACCAGTGTTCAAACATGGCCTGCTAAAGAAGAAGGTTAGTTATTGGCTAAAACATTTAATATCTGTATTATTGAAGTGCTATAATAGCACTTACCTTGATTAGCCTTCTAGATGATGAGGTTAAGTGGATTAATAAGTTAAAAATCTTTATTTTTCAGAGGTAAAAGGAAAACTTAAATGTGTTTTCTGATAAGATGTACAGTTTGCATATTTTTCAAGGTGTAAATATATATTGGGTTCAAAAATTATGAGACCTTTATTAAAATAAGTAACTGTACTTCTTTGAAGACAGTAATTTTTTTTTTAACATCTTTATTGGGGTATAATTGCTTTACAATGGTGTGTTACTTTCTGCTTTATAACAAAGTGAATCAGTTATACATATGTTCCCATATGTCTTCCCTCTTGCGTCTCCCTCCCACCCACCCTCCCTATCCCACCCCTCCAGGCTGTCACAAAGCACCGAGCCAATATCCCTGTGCCATGCGGCTGCTTCCCACTAGCTATCTACCTTACTACGATTGTTAGTGTGTATATGTCCATGACTCTCTCTCGCCCTGAAGACAGTAATTTGAAAGAATTCGTTGGAAGAAAACGGAAAGAGAATAATAAAACAGCCACTCCTTTTCATAATTAAAGATAGTATTTTAACTTAAAGTCCTCTTTTATTCTTGTTATATTCAATATTTATAATTTTCTATTATCTTTTACATATTTCATTCATTGTGGTATAGTAGAAAGAGTGTCAAGCTGAGAGTTAGAAACTAGATTTATTTCCAGCTCTGCCATTAAATAGTGGAGATTTTTCCCTACATTTTGAAATATTCTTATGGCTATACCTTCTTTAAATCTTATACCAAGAGAGTTGCAGTAAATTCCTTTGGGACCTAAGATTCTTTTATTTTACTTTTTACTTAGAATGAAAGTAACATTTCCTATAAATAATAATTTTTCATAAGTAATGTATATAAGAAAGATTTATAACTATTTTAAAACATTGTTTTTATTTCTATTTTAGCACTTGTACAGCAATCAGAGAAGTGGGAAATTAATATTATTATTAAAAATCCTGAAATTGTGTTTGTGGCTGATATGACAAGAAATGATGCCCCTGCCTTAGTCCTTACAACACAATGTGAGATTTGTTGGCAAGGTGACTTTGAAAATAATACAATGACCGCTGCCATTAAAGATCTCCAAGTGAGAGCATGCCCATTTCTTCCAGTCAAGAGAAAAGGAAAAATCACTACTGTGAGTTTACTATTTACCTATCAGCTTAATTGTAAACTATTTTGTATTTAGTGTATGTCATTTAAGAAAGTGCCTACATACTTTCCACCCTTACTCTGTAAAATACCTTTCTTTCTGCTTGTAGAGCCTAATGTAGATTATTATTACACCAGCTTTGAAACTCTTTTTCATTTTTCCAGTTGTTCCTTATTGTTTTATGTGTTTGTGGAGATAGTCTCACTAAGAAGTTGCTTTCATCTAGATACTTCTCAGTGAAGACTTTACTCTGACTTTCTAACCATATCAATTCCACACTGCTTTTTGGCCTTTAAGACTTTCTACCAATTGTTTCTGGTGCTGTTTCAGTTTTATTATTTTTAATTTTTTTCTCCTGTCTAGACATTTTTGCTCAGACCCGTTTTTTCCTTTTCTCCGTATGGCTTATTTGTACCATCAGCCATTTGTTTTGACATACTTCACATTTGTATTTTATTCTGTAATATCCTCTTGGCCTTCCTCCTCTTCATAACTGATTAAAATTCATTTCTTCAAAGACGTCTTTTCAAGTTAACTATCTGACTCCTAGTACTCGTATAAAACACTTATAAAAATATTTAGGCTCCTACAGGAGTAATAGAAGTATAAATATTCTAAGTATTAACAACACAGAAATACAAGATGTAATTTTGTTAAAAGTAAATACCTATGTATTGGTTAGGATATAGGATAGACTGTTTCCCTAGTTTGCAAGGCTGATGGCTCACTTCTAAGCAAAGAAAAGAAATAAAAAATGGAGGGCATACTGATTCTCTTTTAGGTTATACGTAGATGTTTTACATGTATTTTTTCTATTCAGTCTTTTGGCTTGAATGTAGCTGTATGACCACCCTTACCTTCAAAAAAGGTTGGAGAATGTAGTCTCTTTTCTGAGCTATGTTATGCTCAGATGAAATTTGTTACTGTGGAAGAAAAGGAGAACAGATAACAGGTGGCAACTAGAGGGTCTTCTTACAGTCCACTCAAAGGTTTCTTCCTTTGTTCATACAGATAATCCATACTTGTCTTTTCTCACCCACAGAACATATTCACTTCTTCCTCAAGGGATAAAATCTCAGCTCAGAGTTCAAGATCTTTAGGTGACAGTTTTCTCTGTTGAGTCTGCATGTGACTTCTTTTGATCTGGCAATATAATAGATTAAGTACTAGACAAATAAGTTACCACTTTTCAACAGGCACACACTTCACCACTATCTACGCAACCACTAGTATAACAGTGCTGTAAGGACAGGATAATTGCAATTTAAAAACCCATTCAGAAAAAGAAAGAATGGGAAACACTTGGCAGTCATTGATTCATAACAATTATCATATCCTGCTGAGTGGAATTGTGAAAACTTTAAGCTCCAGCAGTGGAGTAAATTCCTTGGATAGCCTGAGTTGGAGTCTTTGATTTTTTTTCTCTTGAAAGAACACTGTCCTCATTTTCTCACGTGGCTCTGGCTTTCCCCTCTGAGAGATTTTTTTTTTTTTTTTTAATCATTATCCACTGTAGACACATCTGAAGTGGCTGTTTTCTTTCTTCGGGAACTGCACTGTTTTCACAGCTTACTTCCTGTTGAGTTTATTACTTGGAGATTGTTTTAGCAGTTTTAATAATAACAAGCTTTTGTATGCCAGATACTGGTCTCTTTGGCAGTCCTTAGTTCGTTAAACGTTTAGTTTGCCATCTCGGTGGTTCCATTTGTAAGTAACCTTAATATCCAAAGCTACTATTTATTCACAGGGTGGTTTTCTTGTTTTATTTACGAATCTGTCATCTGCCTATCCTCCCTTCATCCTGACTTAGTAAAGGCTACTTTTAACAGTAGGTTTGGGGGAGGGGGATAGCCACATCTGTTATCTTTTTTTTTTTTGGCTCCCATGTCTGATCTTAACAAAAATTGCCAGAGAAAAAATAGCAGCCACAGTCTTATTTCTTGCTGAGTTTCCTCTTTAGAGCTTGGCTCTCCTCAGTGTTTTCCCTTCTCTTATAGGCCTTTGCAAACAATAGAAAGAAGGAGGTAATACACATCAAGATTCTAGCCAGACCTGTCTAGCTAAAATTTTAGGCTTTTTTGTTGTTGTTGTTAAGAACATGGTCTGTCTTCCTAGGTACCACCAGTAGCAGTTTTACCAAATATTTTGCTGTAGCATTGTTAGAATTATCAGCTTTGTATTTTGATATATCCCTTGTCTATCCAGTTGCTAAATCAGTCACAGATACTTCTTACTTTGTTGCAGTAGTGCCAATTTTTAGGTATGAAATTTAGTATTAGGATATTAATTAGGCTGCTGTAACAAGAGGTCCCCCCTCCAAAAGGTAGCTAATGCATGGTAGAACTAAGTATTCTTTCTAGAAACATGGAATAATGACTCAGTTTAATGGCTCTGGTGTAATGTAGGGGAACCAGGCTCTTTCCATCTTGTTCCACTATTCGTAGGCTGTAACTTAATCTGCTTGTTCAAAGATAGTTCACAATGTACCTACGTTGCAGGTTGCTGGGGGTGAGTGGTGGTGGTAAGGAGAGAACATGAAGGCAAAAAGGGATGCCCATTCTAAGAGCACTGCCCAGAAGTTGCACATACCACTTCTGCTCACATCCTTTTGGCCAGAATTTAGTAATACGTCAGCACACAGTTTTAAGGGAGCCCAACAAAGGCAGTCTTTCTAAAGACCAAAATGTCACCTGCTTGAGTCCCTTCATTATACATTTGTTTTCTGTTTTATTATTGTTGTTGTGTTGTTTTTTTTATATTTGGGTTAAATTGCTGTAATTTTTCTAACTTCTTAATGGATGCTTAGATAATTGGTATTCTGTCTTTTTTCTTCCCAGCATATGCCTTTTAAGAGTAATTTTTCCTCTAAGCACACCTACTAGTGTTGATATGTTGTATTTTTATTCTGTTAAAAATACTTTCTCATTTTTATTTTTTATGCATGGATTAGAAGGGTTTTGCTTAATTTCCAAATATTTAGGGGTTTTCTGGTTGTCTTTTTATTGTTGATTTCTACATTGATATCACTGTGGTCTATTAACATATTCTGATTTTAATTCTTTGAAGTTTGTTGAGACTTATCTTATGGCCCAGGATATGGTTGGTTTTGTTTTTATGAATATTGAATGTCCACTGGGGAAAAAGTGTGTTTTGTTGTTTGAGGAATAGCATTCTATTTAGATAGATTTTGTCCATAATATTGTTCAAATCTGCTATATTCTGAGAACCTTTTTTTTCCCTGTCCATTTTATCAGTTTATTGAAAGAGATCTATTAAAATCTATTTTCATTGTGAATTTAGCTATTTTATGTTTAGTTTTTTCAATATTTGCTTTATATATTTTGAAGCTAGATCATTTAAATGTGTACACATTCTGTATTAAATCTTGCTGGTAGATTTGACCATTTTATTAAAATGTCTTCTTTATCTCTGGAAATGATTTCTAAATTCTACTTACCTACTATTAGTATACCTATTCCAGCTTCTTTGTGGCATTTGCATGGTATATCTTTTCCTGTCCTTTTACTTTTAACCTTTCAGTTTCCTTATGTTTAAGCTGTGGTATTTTTGTAAGCAGCATATTTATTTGTTTTTCATAGTTGAGTCTTTTAATTAAGATATTTAGTGCATTTACTCACTGTAACTCCTGTACTGTAATTGGTTTTAAATCTGTGACCTACCATTCATACTATTTGTTCCATATGTTTTATGTTCTGTTTTCTTCTCTGTATTGTTCTTTTTGGGGGATTAATAGGACTTTTAAATTTTTCTGGATATTATAACATGCATTCTAGACTTAGTAAAGTCTAATATAAATGTTTTTACCACTTTTAAAGCTTTTAGAATGCTTTAAATCCTCTTCTACCATTTTGTAATAGTAGTCATAGATTTTAATTCAATATATATTTAGAATCTACAGGGTATTTTTGTTTTTGTTGCAGTCAGTATTCATTTATATTTAACCACATATAATCTGTTTCTATTATTTTTTACTTCTTCCTACATCTCCATTTTTACATCTGGAACCATTTTCTTTCTTCCTGAAAAGCTCCTTTTATTTTATTTTATTTATTTTTTTGAAAAGCCCCTTTTAGTATTTATTTTAATGTGGTCTCTTGGTGGCAGATACTGTCAGTTTTTGTGTGGAAATGTCTTTATTTTGCTTTCTCTTTTGAAGGATAATTTTGCTGGATATAAAGTTTTAAATTGGTAGCTATGTACATTTAAAACTTTCATGGTATGTCTAGATGTGCTTGATATTTATTCTTTTGGAGCCTGTGGTACTTCTTGAATCTGTAGCTTTGTGTATTTCATAGGTTTAGAAAATTCTTTGTCATTATCTCATTAGATATTGC
Source organism: Grampus griseus (assembly GCF_964374135.1). Classification (NCBI taxonomy): domain Eukaryota; kingdom Metazoa; phylum Chordata; class Mammalia; order Artiodactyla; family Delphinidae; genus Grampus; species Grampus griseus. The sequence continues at coordinate 42,566,470 of NC_139000.1, read as the reverse complement.
TTCTGTGTCACATATTCTCTCTCCTTCCCTTCTTCGACTCACAGTTTCTTGTTAGACATTTTAGTCATATTCCATATGTCACTTAAGCGCATTTCTTTATTCTCCATTCATATTGTTCCATGCTTCACACTGGATGTTTTTTCCTAATTTTTTTCCTAATTCTGTCTTCTGTTTTGTCTAGCGTGCTATTAAACATTATTATCAAGTTCTTAATTTCTAGTATTGCATTTTTAAGTTATATAATTTCTTTTTATAGACCCCTCTGTCATTCTTTTTTTTTTACATATTAATCAAAATTACTTTAAAGTTCTTGATAATGCCAATAATTGAGTCATCTCTGTTTATTTCTGTTTTCTCTTTAGTTTTTGTTTCTTCTTATATCAGATACTTTATTATTGAATGCCAGACAGTATAATGAAATGTTATAGAGGTTTCACTGATTATTTTCTTCCTGTAAGGAGGTTTTCACTTGCTCTTTGTTAGACATCTAGACTGGGAACAATTTACCTTTATCTAGTAGGAATTAAACTTACTGGAGGCTGGGTTGCAGTTGTTGTAAAGCCTTGTTTACTCCTGGTTCATATCCACTAGTATATAGTATTTCTCTCTGCGTCCCATCTGACAGCCAGGAGTACTTCCTAGGGCCCATATTAAAGCCCATTTTTGGCAGATTCTGAAATTGTTTTTTTTCTTTTCAGCCCCATTCTCCATATCATTCTAAAATTGCTGACCATTTCACTCTACTTAGCAATAGCCTTCTGCTTAGTGTGTGTGTGTGTGTGTGTGTGTGTGTGTGTGTGTGTGTGTGTGTGTGTGTGTGTGTGTGTGTGTGTGTCTAAAGCACTTCACAAATAACTAGAAGCTAAACTACCATGAAGTTTTGAGATAACTTCTCTGCTCCTGTTTTTTGCCTTGGGGACTTTGCAAGGTTGCCTAGGTAGCATGCTTATAGTTTCAAGCAGACTTTTTTTTTTAATTGAAGCATAGTTACTGTACAATATTACATAACTTACAGGTGTATAATATAGTGATTCACAATTTTTAAAGGTTATGCTCCATTTATAGTTATTATAAATATTGGCTATATTCCCTCTGTTGTACAGTATATCCTTGTAGCTTATTTTATAACTCAGTTTGTACCTCTTATTCCCCTACCCCTATATTGCCCTTCTTTCTGCTTCCCTCTCCCCACTGGTAACCACTAGAATATGAGTCTGCTTCTTTCTTGTTATATTCACCAGTTTATTTTATTTTTTAGATTCTACATGTGATACCGTACAATCTTTGTCTTTCTCTGTGTGACTTATTTCACTTAGCATAATGCCCTCCAAATCCATCCATGTTTCTGCAGATGGCAAATTTTTATTCTTTTTCATGACAGAGTAGTATTCCTGTGTGTGTGTGTGTGTGTGTGTGTGTGTGTGTGTGTGTGTGTGTGTGTGTGTGTGTGTGTGTGTATGTGTGTATACACACCCCACATCTTCTTGATCCATTCATCTGTTGATGGCCTCTAAGGTTACTTCCATATCTTGGCAATTGTAAATAATGCTGCTTTGAACATTGAGGTCCATGTATCTTTTTGAATTTGGGTTTTGGGGTTTTTTGGCTATTACCCAGGAGTGGAATTGCTAGGTCATATGGTAGTTCTGTTTTCAGTTTTTTAAGAAACTTCAATACTGTCTTCCATAGTGGTTGCACTAATTTACATTCCCACCAACAGTGTATAAGGGTTCCATTTTCTCCACATGCTCGCCAACATTTGTATTTTGTGTTCTTTTTGATGATAGCCATTCTGACAGGTGTAAGGTAATGCCTCACTGTGGTTTTGATTTGCATTTCTCTGACGATTAGCTATGTTGAGCAATTTTTCGTGTGCCTGTTGGCCATCTGCATGTCCTCTTTGGAAAAATGTCTATTCAGTTCTTCTGCCCATTTTTTAATCTGATTGTTTGGTTTTTTGATGTTGAGTTGTATGAGCTGTTTCTGTATTTTGGATATTAACCCTTTATTGGTCATATCACTTGCAAATATTTTCTCCCATTTGGTAGGTTTTCTTTTCATTTTGTCAATGGTTTCCTTTGCTGTGCAAAAGCTTTTAAGTTTAATTAGGTCCCATTTGTTTATTTTTGCTTTTATTTCCTTTGCTTCACGAGAGGGATCCTAAAAAATATTGTTGCAGTTTATGCCAAAGATCTCTGCCTATGTTTTCTTCTAGGAGTTTTATAGTATCATCTTAACATTTAGGTCTTTAGTCCATTTTGAGTTTATTTTTGTATATGGTGTTAGAGAATGTTCCAATTTCATTCTTTTATATCACGCAGACTTTTTTTTAACATGACTTTTCAACTTGTAGGTGGATTATTGCTTGGTCACAAGTTTCCTCCTTCACAGATGGAAATAGAAGTCTAAAAAAGGAGATCCTTAGCTGAACAACCATATAAGGGAAACATCTATGATTATTGGGAATTTTGAGAAAGATATTTATGGCCAGCTAGCTGTTTTAGCCACATACATTTTGATAAGTTGCAGTTAGTTGAACTTTAATTGATATCATAGTCATTTATATTAGAAAACAGTTTCTTTTTTTTTGAATTTTACTTAATTTTTTTCTATACAGCAGGTTCTTATTAGTTATCTATTTTATACATATTAGTGTATACATGTCAATCCCAATCTCCCAATTCATCACACCACCACCACCCCCACCCCCCACCGCTTCCCCACCTTGGTGTCCATACGTTTGTTCTCTACATCTGTGTCTCTATTTCTGCCCTGCAAACCGGTTCATCTGTACCATTTTTCTAGGTTCCACATATAGGCATTAATATACGATATTTTTTTTTCTCTTTCTGACTTACTTCACTCTGTATGACAGTCTCTTGGTCCATCCACGTCTCTACAAATGACCCAATTTCATTCCTTTTTATGGCTGAGTGAAATTCCACTGTATGTGTGTACCATATCTTCTTTATCCATTCGTCTTTCGATGGGCATTTAGGTTGCTTCCATGACCTGGCTATCGTAAATAGTGCTGCAGTGAACCTTGGGGTGCATGCACATGAAAAGATGCTCAGTATCACTAATTATTAGAGAAATGCAAATCAAAACTACAGTAAGGCACCACCGCACACTGGTTAGAATGGACATCATCAAAAAGTCTACAAACAAATGCTGGAGAGGGTGTGGAGAAAAGGGAGCCCTCTTGGACTGTTGGTGGGAATGCAAATTGATACAGCCACTATGGAGAACAGTATGGAGGTTCCTTAAAAAACTAAAAACAGAATTACCATATAACCCAGCAATCCCACTACTGGGCATATACCCAGAGAAAACCATATTTCAAAAAGACACATGCACATGTTTATTAAAGATTCACGAACTTTTTTTTTTTTTTTTTTTTTTTCCGATACGGGGGCCTCTCACTGTTGTGGCCTCTCCCGTTGCGGAGCACAGCCTCCGGACGCGCAGGCTCAGCGGCCATAGCTCACGGGCCCAGCCGCTCCGCAGCATTTGGGGTCTTCCCGGACTGGGGCATGAACCCGTGTCCCCTACATCGGCAGGTGGACTCTCAACCACTGCGCCACCAAGGAAGCCCTGTGCAACCTTTTATAAAAAAAAAAAAAAAAAGGAAGGATGACTCAGGGTGGAGTTGAGAGCCACAGAGAATTGTTCCTAGACTTTGAAATCTAATCAAGAAACTTATTTATCTGGCTGGATTTCAGAGCTTCTTTGGACTAGTGGCTTCCTTCTGCCTTGTATTTGTTTTTGTTTTGTTTTTTTACATCTTTATTGGAGTATAATTGCTTTACAATGGTGTGTTAGTTTCTGCTTTATAACAAAGTGAATCAGTTATACATGTATATGTTCCCATATCTCTTCCCTCTTGCGTCTCCCTCCCTCCCACCCTCCCTATCCCACCCTCTAGGTGGTCACAAAGCGCTGAACTGATCTCCCTGTGCTATGCGGCTGCTTCCCACTAGCTATCTACCTTATGTTTGGTAGTGTATATATGTCCATGCCTCTCTCTCGCTTTGTCACAGCTTACCCTTCCCCCTTGCCGTGTCCTCAAGTCCATTCTCTAGTAGGTCTGTGTCTTTATTCCTATCTTACCCCAAGGTTCTTCATGACATTTTTTTTCTTAAATTCCATATATATGTGTTAGCATACGGTATTTGTCTTTCTCTTTCTGACTTACTTCACTCTGTATGACAGACTCTAGGTCTATCCACCTCATTACAAATAGCTCAATTTCTTTTTGTGGCTGAGTAATATTCCATTGTATATATGTGCCACACCTTCTTTATCCATTCATCCGATGATGGACACTTAGGTTGCTTCCATCTCCTGGCCGTTGTAAATAGAGCTGCAATGAACATTTTGGTACATGACTCTTTTTGAATTACGGTTTTCTCAGGGTATATGCCCAGTAGTGGGATTGCTGGGTCATATGGTAGTTCTATTTGTAGTTTTTTAAGGAACCTCCTCTGCCTTGTATTTGAATTGGAATATCTGTAATTCTTATCCTATATCTGTCCCACCATTCTATGTTGAGAGTGGTGGGAGCAAGCAACTCATCTTAGTTTCGGTTTTAAGAGAAATTGTGCCCCAGCAGTTGTACTTAATAGATTACACCCAGGAACTTCATCAACATCTGGACTTGATTTAGATTTTAGACTTTGAGCTGATGAGAGGGATGAGATTTTAGAATTTTTATTTAATGAGAGATGTAGATGAACTGATTATGTGGTGAGATACAGATTTAGATGATGAGATTTTGGACTTTGGGCTATGATGGGAGGCGACTATTAGGAACCTTAGGAGGGGGACTTCCCTGGTGGTCCAGTGGTTAAGACTCCACACTCCCAATGCAGGGGGCCCGGATTGGATCCCTGGTCAGGGGACTAGATCCCGCATGCTGCAACAAAAGATCCTGCATGCCACAACTAAAAAAAAAGATCCCGCATGCCGCAGCGAAGATCCCATGTGCCGCAACTAAGATCCAGCATAGCCAAATAAGTAAATAAGTAAATAAATAAATATTAAAAAGGGAACCTTAGGAGGTGGTGAATATATTTTGCATTTGGGAGGAACGTGAGTCACTAGGGGCTACAGGACAGATTTATGCTTACCATAGTTAGGGAAAACTCAGTTAATTTATAATTATATTAAGAATTATTTAGTAAGTCTAATGTATTTATAATTTTTTCTTCTCATTTTTTGTAGCTTGTCCTATATAGATTAATTCATTTTACTTCATTTTATAATGGAAAAAAATACCATGATAAAATTTTATTTTAGTAATTTAATCCACAGTTGAATCCACAAATACAGAACCTGTGGATACAGAGGGCTGACTGTACTATGCCTTTTTTTTCTTGAGATAATGTTGGCTTATAACATTATATAAGTTTCATGTATGCAATATTATTTTTCTACTTCTGCATACACAGCAGTATGCTCACCACCAAATATTTAGTTTTCATCGGTCACCATACAGTTGACCCCTACCCGTTTTGTCCCCCACCACTTCCCCTCTGTTCTCTATATCTACATGTTTCTTTTGTTTGGTTTGTTCATTTATATTGTTTGTTTTTTATTTTTTATATTACACATGTAAGTGGAATCATATAGTATTTGTCTTTGAACACTATGCCATTTTATATATAGGACTTGAACATCCTTGGATTTTAGTATCTGCCATGGGTGAGGGGTAGGGGGTAGGGGACAGGTGTGTATGTTCTGGAACCAATTCCCCAGGGATTCCAAGGGACTTCTGTAAAATAAAATACAGAATACAAGTTTTGAGGAATTTTCATGTATTTAAGCATATTTAAGAAATTCTTTTATTTATTATATCAATAGTGTTGCTAATGTTAGTACTTTCTATTTTTTATAAAAAATGAATAAGAGGATAATTAAGAAATGTTTTATTGATTCACTTGCTTTTTTTGTTTTTGTTTTTTTTTGTTTTTTTTTGTTTTTTTGCGGTGCGCGGGCCTCTCACTGCTGTGGCCTCTCCCGTTGCGGAGCACAGGCTCCGGACGCGCAGGCTCAGCGGCCATGGCTCACGGGCCCAGCCGCTCCGCGACATGTGGGATCTTCCCGGACCGGGGCATGAACCCGCGTCCCCTGCATCGGCAGGCGGACTCTCAAGCACTGCGCCACCAGGGAAGACCGATTCACTTGTTTTTAAATAGTTATTTTTACTAACTTGTTTATTTAACATACTTATCTATTACTGGGCAAGTCTTTAAATAAAAATATTTTAAGAACATGTTAATTTAATAGTATTGGTTTTTCTCTCACAGGTTTTGCAGCCTTGTGACTTGTTCTATCAAGCTACTCAGATACGTACAGATCCACAAGTGATTGAATTATCAGTAAAATCCCTGACACTGAAGGTAAGTTACAATGTAGTCAGTGCCCTTTTGAAAAAATTAATGAAACTTAGAAATAAGCAATTATTATAGCAACTCTTTTGTTAAATAAGCAAAAAAAAAACTATTTTTGAAAATCTTTTATGACACGTAATTTTAAAATGATATTTAATACATATTTTATAATGAACGTTTTCATATATTTTGTTATTGGCAGTTGACTGCTTCTGTAGTTAACATCCTTATAGTATGGTTGATCCGTTTAATATCGACATATAAATATTTTAACTATTGAAATTAGTTATGATAATCAAAAAACTTTTTTGTGGGCAGCAAATTGTATCTACTATTTCTTGGTTGTAAGGTTAGTTCAATATTAATTCCTCTTGATCCTTTACAAATATATTTAATGCTTTTTGAAGTGTGTATTTTTTGAAAGTGGTTTATGTAGATTTTTTAATTAAATTTTTCCCCTTAGGTTTCACCAGTTATCATAAACACTGTGATTACCATAACTTCAGCACTTTATACAGCTAAGGAAACCATCCCACAAGAAACTGCTTCTTCTACAGCACATTTATGGGAAAAGAAGAATACAAAGAATTTAAAAATGTGGTTTCTTGAAGAACCAAATGAAGTTGAAAAAATAGCTTCCCCAACTGAATTGGTACCCAAAGGAGAGATAATAAGAATGAACATTGATTCTATTTTTCTAGTTCTTGGGGCTGGAATTGGTCATCGAACAGTACCTATGCTTTTGGCAAAGTCACGTTTCTCAGGGGAAGGCAAAAACTGGAGTTCCCTAATAAATCTCCACTGTCAGCTTGAGCTAGAAGTAAGCATATGTAGTATTTTTCCAGATTTTATAACAAATAATGCTATACATGGACTATTTGGGGACTCTTACTTAAACATTTAAATTAAATTTATCCTAAGTATGATGTTGGTTCACAAAACTTTTGGAAGAAAGTGTACAAATTTATGCCCTTGATATAGTTGTTTTTATGTGTATGTTACTTTTAGAGTACATGTCCATATTAAGTTTATATTTCAACTGGTTTCATTCATCTTAAAATTGATGATATTAATAGATAGTTTTGAGTAGATGAAAAATTCTTAATTTTAAGAATTAAATTGAATATCCTTTTTCCTTTAAAATGATAATAGACTATTTCTTAATCTCTTCTAAGATAGTAATGTAAAGAATGAGAAAAATATGCCTTATACTTTTATATAACGCAGAATCTTTATAATGTAGTGAGACTCCACCAAGGTCTTTCAGATTTTTGTGAGAGTCCTTTAGTTATATGGAAGATATTTGCTTTGAACCAACATATATTTTGCTTCAGAATTTATCTACATAGAATCATCCCAGAGATATTTTGCTTTAAATTATTAATTGAGTTGATGTCAAGTAGAAACTAATCTGATACTCTACCTAAGTCAGTAAATATGAAAATTTATAAGCTCCTATAACATTTGTGTTGATACAGAGTTATATGCTAATAGAGGTGGAACTGACAGACTAGATTTCAACTTTCCAAATTTTAGCTAGAATTATCTGTATTTTGCAGAGGATTTGATCTAGGATGTCCAAGAAGGTCAGAGAATTCAAATAAGTGCATACTCATTGAATCATATGTTACTTGCCTCAAGGGCTTTCGAAAAGTCAGTGGAGGTAGACAGATATGTTTAAAAAATGTCAGTAGTGTTTGATAGATGAACACAGCTTTCGATGTTAAGCCCAGCCTGAAAGTCAAGGAAAGATACCTAAAAGAGAGTTTTTTTCTGGATTAAATTGTGAAGACTAGACCACGAAGTTAGCCAAGTGAGGAGAGCATGAGGAAACTAATGAATGGCATGTAGACGGTTTTCACATGGAAGAAATAGCACAGCCAAAAGGAATGCTGGTGGGAAACAGTATGGAAGATCATTTTAGAACATATCAGAGTGCCTTATTTAAAAAATTAAAAATTCTCTCTCTAGGTACATTATTACAATGAAATGTTTGGTGTGTGGGAACCTTTGCTTGAACCCTTAGAAATTGATCAGACTGAGGATTTTAGACCATGGAATCTTGGAATCAAGGTATTTTTGAAGTCTGAAAATTTTTTTCAAATATTGAGGATGTCCACATTACACATACTTTAATCGCAACAGAGTTCAGGTATCTCATTATGAGCCTTTCCACATGCTTCCTTGTTTGACCTCTGAATGTAATTTTCAAACCCAAGGCCACTGCCTCATGGGCTTGTAATACAAATAATTATGTAGCATTTATTATGCACTAGACATTGTTCTAAATAATCTACTTTTGCTTTAACCCTTACAACAAACCTCTGAAGAATATACAGTTTTAAACTTCATTTTAACATGTGATGGGACTGAAACTGTGGAAGTTAAAGGACTTCCATAAAGCAATAATACCTTTAAATTGGAAGAGGTGGAATTAAATACTGGCTTCAGAGTCCCCACACATAACCGTCATGTTAAAATATCGCCAGCATTTTCTTGAAGGTTGTTGTCTATCCCAAGTTTTCTTTGATCTCTGAAGGGTGTATATATAGAAGAAAATATAATATTATTTGTTTGAAATATAGTGTGAATTTATGTAATCATACGAATCAGGACCTTTAGATGGATGAAATTGTGCTTCTGAAGCAAGAGACTGCAGCATTCCTAGCATATCTCCTCCCTAATAATGATTCAATCAACCTGCAGACAAATGTTCAGTGGTTTAAAGCCAGTTAAAGGAACAGTAAAGGCTTGGCATATCCAGCTTTTTGTATTAAACCAGGACTTTTGATTTTCCACATATTTCAGATAAAAGATTTGGATAAAGGAACTTATTTGGCGGTTGTTAGGTCAGGATACACATAGGCAGTAGACCTGTGAGTTCTAAAAAGAGGTAGGTGGTATTGATTCACATGAGCCCTAGGTCCTAGTGGCACTGTTCTGCAACTATTGTTGGACTTTTTAAGTCCCTAGGTTTCTGTTCTTTATTTATAGCATTTATAGCACCAGTAGATTAAACGACTTTTCTTGCCCTGAATTTCCACATGCTATGATGTATGGGCTTCTAATTTTCATTCAGATGCTCCATGCATTTAGTAATTTTAGGGGTTATTTTCCCTTCTAAATTGTGCCTGCCATTTTAGTATAACTGAGGAGGAGGAGAATTTTTCTTCCAATACTGCTTCTATCCAATGCGACCTTAGTTGGCTGATGTCCAAGTAATTCCAAGTAAGGCAGTGGAACTGATAAAATGTATTGCTCTCTCTAATGCTGTCATTGGAATTTGTCTAATGTTTGCTTTTCCTTTGCAAAATGAGTTATGTTGTGCTCCTAGGAACAAATTTTTCTCATATTTCTACAATTTATATTTTATTTTAGATGAAAAAGAAAGCCAAAAAGGCCATTGTTGAGTCAAGTACTGAAGAAGAAAATTACAAGGTACCAGAATATAAAACTGTCATCACTTTCCATTCAAAAGACCAACTAAACATTACATTATCCAAATGTGGCCTTGTAATGTTAAATAATTTAGTCAAGGTAAGAAAAGTAACTTGAAACTTTAAACATTGGTGTACTAGTCTGAGTTAACCCTTTTCTTTTATTGAACAAGAAGTTTTTGTTAACTTAGTTATTTGTCATATGTCCAGTAGTGTTCTGCTTGTCGTTTAGTTTTCTACATTTTCTTTTATTTATGATAACCCTTTCTTATTAGGCATTTACAGAAGCTGCCACTGGATCTTCAGCCGCCTTCATAAGGGATCTAGCACCATTTATGATTTTAAATTCTCTTGGACTTAGTATCTCTGTTTCACCAAGTGACTCTTTTAGTGTGCTCAGCGTACCTATGGCAAAATCATATGAATTGAAAAATGAGGAGAGTTTAAGTATGGATTATATCCGAACTAAAGACAATGATCATTTCAATGCAATGACCAGCCTAAGCAGCAAATTCTTCTTCATTCTTCTTAGTAAGTGATAAATTACCTTCCTGGGGCTTTAATTTCTTTTAAGTTACATTTTATATCCCATTTTACTCATTTGTGGTATCTCACAGGTTTTTTATCTCCTTTCTAATATTTTGCAAATTTCATTATTTCCTTTGCAGGGCTTTGCTTGCTGTTGTCACTTTATCTTTGTATTTCAAATTCTGACTTTCTTTGGCCACTGCTTTATTTAGAGTATGGTAATTTACTACTTTATGTTTTGGAGAGGAAAATTATTAAATCTCATCCTCAGTCAGCATTTACAGACTTAGCTATAGGTGGTTGTTTTAATCACTTTTAGTATAACTCAGTAGAATTGCACCAGTTTTGCAACTGAACGAATTCAGAATAAGGTTTGAATTCATGAAATGGCACAGGGTAATGGTTTTGGGGTTTGTAAATGGTTTTTGTGTTCTGCCTATTGAGGTAGAGGTTTTTTTCCTTTGTCCTTTATGTTTCCCAGAAGTTTTTCATTTTCATGAGAGGTGAAAGTAAATACATTTTTAAATTATCATAGTATATAGTCATTGTGAAGTTAAATATTAAATAGTCCCAAAGCCTCACTGACACCACTTTCTGACACTCTGACATTTAAGTAGTTATGGAAGGGAGGATATTAGAAAGGTTAATTAGACATGGAGGAGGGGTACTAAAACTGATAGCTAATACTTTTTCCTAGTCAGGAAATGATTCATAACAGTGGCTAGGTTTCAGATGTTGTCCCAGCATTGTCCATGAATTATTCTCATCAATTTTACCTCTGTTTGTTTTTAAACTGACATTTTTATGGGATAGTAGGGAAGAAGGTTATATAAATAGATAATTCACCCCAATACAATATATGTATATATATATATTAGATACAACTGTAAAATTTTAATCAAACCTTAGATATCACAAAGTGTCACAGGTTGGTGGAAAAACTTAAAAACTGAAAAATTGCAGCTACTTGGTAGTTGCCAATGACTGCCTGAATGTATTAGGCTCTGGTTATTATGACAGCAAACCAGAGAACAGTGTTCTTGTATTTTCTAGTAATTTCTCTCATCAGTCAGTTATTTTTAAAAGGTTATGTTGTTGTCTTAGGTTAAACTACTGAATGAGATTTCTTTTTCAATTAAAAACTTTTTTTGGTAAAATGCTTTGAAGGTTTTAAATGAATGATGTAGGTATGTATTGTGGATTTTTAAAATATCCCTTTTTGTAGCTTTCAGTGATAATTATTCATAAGTTTAAGAAATCATCTGATGTTTCTGGTTTAAAATGTCTACTTAAAATTAATATATGATGAATTATAATAAAAACTTTCAAACATGTATATTTAATTTAGCACCAGCTAACCACTCTACTGCTGATAAAATCCCTTTAACAAAAGTGGGACAACGACTGTACACTGTAAGACACAGAGAGTCTGGAGTTGAAAGATCTATTGTTTGTCAAATTGATGCAGTGGAAGGAAGTAAGAAGGTAACAATTCGCTCCCCAGTGCAGGTACGGAATGATTCATTTTTTTGTGAGGTCATATTGTGTATATTTGTATGCTAATTAAAAAAAAAAAACTAAAGCAAATTACTACCAAAAGAATACAAACTGTAATAGAAATATAGCTAATAGCAAAAAGAATAATCATTATCAGTAATTATACTACTGTAATACAAGCAGTTGTAGGAATATTTTGTAAATGTTTTTGGAATATTATTTTGTAAAAAAACAAAAACCAAAAAAGTCAATATTTTGTTTTAGCTCTTTGTAGTATGTATTTATTCTTTCGTTTCAATTAGAGAATACAGTGAGAGAAATTTGTACACCTTTATTGAGGTAAAATTGATGTACAATAAACTGCATATATTTAAAGTTGATGAATTTTGACAAAAAATACACATATGAACCTTCATCGCAATCAAAGTAATAAACATACTTATCACCCCAAAAAGTTTCCTCATCCCCTGTCACCCCATTCCCATGCATCCACTTATATGTTCTTGTGGTGCGTTAGTTACACAATATAGAATTTTATGTAAATGAATGAAGTACAGAATGGAGTCTGGCTTCTTTCACTCAGGATAATTTTGTATGTGTCAACTTTTGTGTATTAATGTTGTTGCATGCAGTTACGTGTTGTTGAGTAGTAATCTGTTCTATGTATATACCACATACCATTTTTAATGAATTTTTGTATATGCTATAAAGTGAGGGTTGAGGTTCATTTTCTTCCGCTTGTCTATTCATTTGTTCTGACCAGGATTATCCTTTTTCCATTAAATTGCCTTGACACTTTTGTCAAAAATAAGTTGACCATATCTCCATATCTGTGTGTGTTTATGTCTGAGGTCTCTAATCTGTTTCATTGATCTATTTATGTCAGTACCACACTGTCTTGATTACTACTTTATCCTCAGTCTTGAAATCAGGTAGTACAAGTTGTACCACTTTGTTCTTTTTTAAAGTTGTTTTGGCTAGCCTAAGTCCTTTCCATTTCCATTTAAATTTTAGACTTCAAGTTTTCAATTTTTATTTAGAAATTTTGATTAAGTTGGCATTTTTAATATTAATTTTTGATTTTTTCTTGCTAGTAGAAATACATTTGGTTTTTGTATTAACTTGTATTATGTAACCTTACTAGATACATTTATTCTAGTAGCTTTTTTATAGATAGAGATAGTTATGATGTCTGCAGATAAAAATATTTTTACTTCTTCCTTTCCAATCTGATGTTTATTGTCTTTTTTTTTTGTGTGTGGTACGCGGGCCTCTCACTGCTGTGGCCTCTCCCGCTGCGGAGCACGGGCTCCGGATGCGCAGGCTCAGCAGCCATGGCTCACAGGCCCAGCCGCTCCGCGGCATGTGGGATCTTCCCAGACCGGGGCACGAACCCATGTCCCCTGCATCGGCAGGCGGACTCTCAACCACTGCGCCACCAGAGAAGCCCTATTTTCTTTTCTCTTGTTTATTGCACTGGATAGAATCTCCAGTACAATTTGAATAGAAATTATGAAAGTGGATGTTTTTATCTTGTTCTCAATCTTAGGGGAAAAGTATTCAGTCTTTGACCATTTAGTATATTTTGAGTTGTTTTTTTTGTTGTTGTTCATGATCCCTCTGTTCGTAGTTTACTGAGAGTTTTTAAATCAGAAATGAATGTTGCATTTTGTCAAATGATTTTCTCTATCGAGAGGATCTTTTAAAAAAATTGTTAATATGATGAATTACATTGATTTTTAATTATTATATTAAATAATGATTGACTTTTAAATGTTAAATGAACCTTGCATTCCCAGGATAAACCTCATTTGGTTTTGAAGTATTAACCTTTTAATATATTGTTGGATTGATTTGCTAAATTCACGTTTATAATTTTTGCATTTATGTTCATGAGGGGTGTTGGTATAGAGTTTTCTTGTAATGTTTTTCTTAAGTTTTTAAACGACAGTTTCACTTTAAGGGCTATTCATATTATCTGTCACTTCTTGAGTGAGCTCTTCTAGTAATTTTGTCTTTAATGAAATTTGTCAGTGAACTATTTTTGCTTTTACTTCACTTTTCTTTTCACAGGGTGTAGAAATTTAGATTGACAGTTATTTTTTCCATACTTTTAGGATGTCATTTCACTATCAACTCTATTACATTGTTTCTGACCAGAGTCTGCTGTTATTCTTAACCTTTGTTCTATGAAATGTGTGATTTTATTTTTATATACTTTTAAGTTTCTTCCCTTTATTACTGGTTTTAAGAAATTTGGTTGAGATGAATCCTACATGTTTCTTGTACTTGAGTCTTTTAAGCTTCTTGAATCTGTGGATTTATAGTTTTCATCAACTTTAGAAAACAATGTTGCCATTGTTTCTTCAAATATTTTTTTCTGTCTTCCCCCTCTCTTCTCTTCTTCAAGTAGGTATATATTAGAGTGTTTAAACTTATGCTGTCTGATGCTCTGTTCAGTTTTTCTTTCAGCTTCCCCTGACCCCCATGTTTCTGTTTCAATAGTTTCTATTATTATGTCTTTAAGTTCACTTTTCAATGTCTAATCTGTTCTTAATCTCATCCAATGTATTTTTATGTCTAGAAGTTCAACTTGCATTTTTATTTACATTTTCCATGTCTTTTTATATATCCTCAGCTTTCCCCTAACTTTTGAACATATCAAGTATAGTTATATAAATGTTTTAATATCCTTGTCTACTAATTCTGTCATGTGTTTCATTTCTGATTTGTTTCATTTTATTCATTTTTTAATGGGTCATTTTAAAATTCTTTTTGTGTGTCCAGTAATTTTTTTACCAGTTGCTTAAAATTGTGAATTTTACCTCGTCAGGTGCTTTAGATGTATTTGTACCCCTTTATGTATTCTTGAACTTAATTCTCCAACACAGTTATGTTAGTTGGAAAGTGATCCTTTCATTGCTTGTTTTAAAACTTCTTAGGTGAGACTCAAGCAGCCCGTAGCCTAGGGTTAATTTTGCCCCACTAGTAAAGCACTGTAACCAATACCCTTTGTACTAAACAAGATTTTACCACTTTGGTTGGTTAGAAAAGGAACTGTGTGTCAGCACCAGAGATTGTTCTGCCTGCGGCTTTCAGATGGATCTTTACTGAGCCTTAGACAGTGTACTGATGTGCATGTGCCAGACGGTACTGTACTGAAGTCTTTGGAACAGGGGGCACTCTTAAAGTCTCAGGAGTTACCTCTCTGTAACTCTCACCTCTCCATGCAGCTGTCTTCTCTCTCATGTAATGTGCTGTTAGAGTAAGCCTCATTGGCTTTCCCACATTCTAATATCTATCTCTTCAACTCAGACTGGGCTCTGTTTGACTTCTCCTTCTCCACACAGTAATCCAGAAACTCTCCAGGTAGTAAGATGAGGTGACAATCTTAGGGCTTATCTTGGTGGAGTTTTCTTTCTTTCTCCCTCCCTCCCTCCCTCCCTCCCTTCCTCCCTCCCTTCCTTCCTTCCTTCCTTCCTTCCTTCCTTCCTTCCTTCCTTCCTTCCTTCCTTCCTCTCTCTCTCCCCTCCCCTTCTCTCTCCCCCCTCCCTCTCTCCCCCCCTTTCTTTCTTTTCTCTCCCTCTTTCTCTCTCTCTAGCCCTCCCTCCCTTCCCTTCTCTTCCCTTCCTCTCCCCCTTTCTTTCCTTCTTTCTTTCCCTCCCTCCCTCCCTCCCTCCCTCCCTCCTTTCCTTTCCTTCCTTTCCTTCCTTCCTGTGCCACCTTTTTGTCCATTACTTCATGTGTATTTTTTTTCCCTGGTGTTTTGGTTGTTTATATTGGGAAGTTATATCTGGTCTCTATTTTTCCATCAGGGCTGAAAACAGAGGTTCCTTCTCTTTCATTTTTGATTTATGATGAACTGTATTAAAAGATGACAGGGCTTCCCTGGTGGCACAGTGGTTGAGAGTCCGCCTGCTGATGCAGGGGACATGGGTTCGTGCCCCGGTCCGGGAAGATCCCACATGCCGCGGAGCAGCTGCTCATGAGCCATGGCCGCTGAGCCTCCGCGTCCGGAGCCTGTGCTCCGCAACGGGAGAGGCCACAACAGTGAGAGGCCTGCATACCGCTAAAAAAAAATAAAATAAAATAAAAGATGACAATTGGGCTGCGTCATTATCGTAGATTACTTTTGAATTTTATTAAATAGTAAAACATTAATGTTAAATTTCTTATAGGTACTTTCATAGAAATGAAAATATATGTCTCTTCTTTTAAATTGGTAGAGCAGTTTATCTAGAAATAAAATATAGTGTAGTTAAGTTTATATATTTATCAGTTCTTAGTTTGCACTCAGTATGTTTTATATTTTGGTATGATTTTTAAAATATAAAGATTTTAGTAAGATATAGAAAGAATACAAGAAAATGGTGTTACTAACCAGTTTGTTTTTGTCTATCCCAAAGATAAATATAAACGGAGGTTTATCTCATAATGTGTGTTAATCAAAATAATGTTAATCTTTTACATCACTGTTGTATGCTACTCAGTGGGTGAGCTGTTCCCTACACACTATTTGATTCAATGAGTAGCATACAACAGTGATGTAAAAAGGTAGACATTTGCCAGCCAGTGGCTTGGTTTTCACTTTTATCATATAGACATCTAAAACTTGGATATAATATTTTTCCTATTAATTTTTTCTACTATTTTTGTCTAAACGAAAAGTTATTCCTTATATCAAGTTCAAGAAGATGTTATTTTCTTCTAAGATTTTTAAAGTTTTGTTTTTGAGATTCTTTTTCTCTAAAACTAGAAACTTTCCTTGTAATTTTTAGCAAAGATAATTGCATGTTTGGATTTTTTTTTCTAATTTATATGAGCAAGATAAATATTGCCTGATAATTCCTTTGCTGGGATATTTAGATGGAATATTTTTTAAATGTCTTTAGATTCTTAGATTAATGATACTAAATGTTACTTTTCTTTCCCAGATTAGAAATCATTTTTCAATACCACTTTATGTTTATGGAGGGGACACCTTATTGGGAACGGCTTCACCTGGAAGTGAATTTAACATACCATTAGCATCTTACCGGTGATTTTTTTCTTTATCCTTTTGTTTGCCCTAAGGTCTCTTATACACTTTTTAGTTTCTGATTTAGTAGTGATATCTATCTTTAAGTTATCAAACCATGATCAAATTTATCTTGTTAATATCTCATCTAACTTATTTAAGTTTCGGCACTCTTAGAAGATTTTTTTAAAGAAATATTATTTAACTTAATGTATATAATGTATATCCTATAAATTATCTATGCTTTCACTAGTAAATATAAATTACATGCTTGCAATATAACTATCATGGCCATAGTCATATATATTTATGATTTTTAAAAAATTTCTTACTGAGCATGAGTGGTGGCTTCTAGATTTATTTACACTATTATGAAGTGATTTTTACTTTTCTAGGGTTTTATGATAGAATTTTTAAGAAATTTCTTTAGAAAATGTAAAATATTTTATCTTTTAATCTACATATTTATCTATTAATTGTTCATTGATAGAATTGTAATGTAAATAGAGGTAGACAGTTGATCCTTCAACAACATGTGGGTTAGAGGTGCTGACGCCCATGTAGTCAAAAATATACATTCAGTTGTCCCTCAGTATCCATAGAGGATTGTTTCCAGGACCCACTGCAGATACCAGAATCCCTGGGTGCTCAAGTGCCATAGTCAGTCCTCCACACCTCTATTTCCACATCCATGGATTCAACCAACTGCTAGTCATCAAGTACTTTATTTGCTGAAAAATGTCTGCTTATGAATGGACCCGTGTAGTTCAAACCCGTGTTGTTCAAGGGTCAGCTGTATAGTACATATAAAATCTTTTATGTATTAAGAAAGGACTATTAAAATTGTAACAGTACTAATGATGGGCTAGTTTCTTAATCATAGGCTTAATATTACAAACAAGTATTATTATTATTTAGGATATTTAATCTGGAATTGAAGATAATCTCTTTTAGGGAGATTAAGCTCTCTTGGAGAATAAAAACTTCCTCAGAATAAGCATCATAGCTTGTTAAGTACCATTTCACAACACACTCTAGACATGGACCTTTAGACCTATGCTACAAAAGGATGGAGGCAAAATTACAAGCAGTGCTAAAATATTCCTTACCTCTATTTATTCTGCCCCATACGTAGGAGTTCAAGATTGGGTCCCTAATGCTTAGAAGACAGCCTAGCAGTTTTAGGCACATATTTTCAGAGAGTAGACCTGCTCACCTTAATGAGTGTTTTATTGCCTAGACCTTCTAACTCTAATGAGTTTTATTGCTTAGTTCAGACTTGCTGAGGGAAAGAGTTATGTTGTCTAGAGAACAACCACAAAATAGTTGTTTATAGTATCTGACCTTGTTCTAGAGAGGATTTGGGGTGGGTTATAAGAGTAGATTAAAAAGTAGCATGTAAGATATGTTCAAAAGTTTCTGTGAGGAAATCCATTTTGTCCTTGGATAATAAAAGTTAATGACACTCTGCTTTATTTTTAGTAAATATTACTATATATTTTGTGTTTCTGTCCATAGAAGAGAAAAGTTAGGCCATTAGAGTATCTTTACACTTTTTTGTTCAAGGCTAAATATTTGTTACATGAAAGTTAATCTATCTTAATTAGAATTATTAATGACTGACTAGCTTGGATTTCACATTAGATATTCTTCTAATCTAATGCTTAGATATAGATACTCATATTTAAGATGTGAGGTCTTAAATTAACAAATGGATATCATTCTGTAGAATTTAGGTATACTTATTCTTAAGTTTAATTCATTTAACAAGTATTTACCAAGTGTTTTTTTGTGTGGAAGGCACTACTGTAGGATGCCAAGAGGAATTGGCATGGCTATTCTGCTTGAGAGATTGATATATAGGTACAGAAAGTAGAAAACAATGGGTTGTTGAGAATCACAGAAAAAGTTTTAGTTGCAGAAAACTATGAAAAGGAAAGAAGGGATTAATGATTAACTCCTGAGAGACGT
The DNA here is from genome assembly GCF_964374135.1 of Grampus griseus. Taxonomy (NCBI): domain Eukaryota; kingdom Metazoa; phylum Chordata; class Mammalia; order Artiodactyla; family Delphinidae; genus Grampus; species Grampus griseus. The sequence continues at coordinate 42,547,628 of NC_139000.1, read as the reverse complement.
ACATGAATTGTAGTTAAAATATAATAATGTGGAGATTAGTGGGGAAGGGCAATCTTAAATGGAAGGAATTGCATAACAAAGATAAGGAGGCATGAATGCACAGGATTTGTACAGGTCTATAAAAGACTAGGGGTTTGCCTGGAATGTAGTGTGCATGTTGGAATATGAAATTTGAAAGGTTAAGTCCACATTGGGATAGTTGCTCGCTCATTGTCTTGCCCCATTTATATAAATTTTATCTTCATCTTTAATATCTATTTCTTTCTTCCTCTCTCAGACCATTTGGTGTTCTTCTGTTTTAAGACCATTTAATGCATCAGCTCTTCTCACTCAAAACCTCTTGCCATTGATCATCTGTCTCTCATGTTTTCTCTTCATTCATTTCTTAAACTTTCCTTTAACCTTGCATATGTCTCTAGTTCAGCTCTACCCTTCAGAAACAAAGCTTTTGGGGAAAATTGTGACCTCTGGAAAACACTCTGCAGCCAGTCTAGAAAGAGTTAACCACACTCTTCATGCCCTTAGTCTTCAGTATACATCTGGGTTTTCTTTGAGGGGGGGTACCAATCACAGTGCAGTAGTTATCTTTTAACATTACATTTCCCATGTGATTGGTATCTCCTTAAGAGTAAAGAATGACTTACTCATTTGTTCATTTTCAGTTTTACCTTCTCATTGGTAAATAATAGTCCAATAAATGTCTTGATGGAAAAAAAATGAAATTTCAGAGAGAATGTAGAAGTAAAATAGGCTAAATCTGATAACTGATTTTACAGGTAACTATATCTATGTATGTAAGGGGGGAATAAGGAAGAGTTAATATTATTTTATAGTCCAGAGTGCCAATAGCTGGAAGTTCCTGAAAAAAGGACACACAGAGAAGTGGGTGTGGAGGGTTCAGAGTTCAATTTAGCAATTTAAGGCACCATCCGACATCATTACAGAAATATGTAGTAGATATTTAAAATTTTGGGGACTAGAGCTTAAGAAAACAATCACAGCTAGAGATAGTATTGACACTTGTCACACAGTAAGGGATAGTGTCACAATTATAGGTAATTAGTTTTACAAGTATAAAAATACTTAAGTGTTTATACTTGGACACACCTTAGGTTTAAAAAAATTATTAAACCCAAAGTACATTTGCAATGTAAACAAAGAATGTGATTTTTAAATATAAGGATTAATCATATGTGACACCTAATAATTTTATTACTGTCTTCTTACAACCACTTCTGCAACTATGCTGAACATTTCTGTAAAGCTAAGTATCTATTGAAAGCTTTCATTTGATTAACCTTGAATACCTGGTGATTAATTTTTCAGTAGAAATATATTTTTGCTTCACAAACTCAATCATGGTATGTACTTGGGACCACATATTCCAGGAAAGCCAACTTCTTTAAGTTAAGTGTTTAAGTCACAGCTGTATGTGTGTGTTTTGCATATATGATGGGTATGATTACGTATTTTCTGTGAGAAACCAGTTATTATCTTGTAAACATACTTCTAAGACAGCAAGTTTGTAAGAAAAATATTCTTCTCTTGGAAGCCAAATAACTTGATTGGTTTCCAGAAAGTTAAGATGGAAATTGGTATCTGTATGTCTATCTTACTATCTCTAAGAAGAATGTGAAAATATAAAAATTTATTACAATAGTATGGAGGGAGATAATTTCATTGTTCTAAAGCTGTAATCAAACAATTAAACATGTATTTTCTTTTAAAGCATTTTAAAATGTATTTTTTAATCTTTTATGTAGATCACTCCTTTCCCTGAAGCCAGAAGATGAGGACTATCAAATGTGTGAAGGAATTGATTTTGAAGAAATTATAAAAAATGATGGCACTTTTCTCAAGAAGCAATGTAGATCTATAAACCCTTCCAAGAAGCCATTTATCATTAATATTGTCCCAGAAAAAGATAATTTGACATCTGTGTCAGTGTATTCAGAAGATGGTTGGGACTTACCATATATAATGCATTTGTGGCCACCTATTCTACTCCGAAATCTTCTTCCTTACAAAATTGCTTATTATATAGAGGTATTCTGGAATTTTTTAATGCCCTCCTGTCTTTGATTTTGTAGCTTTAGTTATTTAAAGTTATGAACAATAAAACAATGTTTTAAAATTCTAATAAAAATTATAGTACTGGTGAATAGACAGTACAGATATTCTTCAAATGGAAAAGAAATGTTTCAGTCATGTTATATGAAAGAAAATTAAAAAAATTTTTTTTCCACTGATTTACCTTAGGAATCTGGTTACTAAGTTGACTATAATTCATACACACAAATATGATATGCCATTTTAAAAATCATTTATGAAAGTAATAGATATTCCTGTAGAAAATTTTAGAAAATAAAGATTATTAAGATTGTCTATAATCACATTATCTGAAGGTAGCACTTCTGATGAAGTTATCATTTCAGTGCTAAAATATATATTTTTCAGTCTTTTCCATGAATGTATATTTCATGTATATTTAAAAGATGGATACTAACTTTTCAAACATGTATGAGAATTAGTATTAAAATGATAGTACTAGACTTAAAACTTGCTATATTGTATTATTCTTGTGCTAGTTTTCTAAAAGGATTTTATGCCCTATAAAGATGCTTTTTCTTTTAAATACTCTTTGTTTTAAGATATTACATCTGATTCCTTCCTGTTGCTGTAACAGGAATCTCTCCATCTTAGGATTTTAAGTAAATATTCCATTTGCCATTGCTTGTCAAATATAAGAAAGTAGTTCTTCATTGTAGTATATTATTTGTTTTATTGCAGTCTTTTAATTATTAATTATTGGGATTTACTCTGTTTACACTTTTCTGTTAAATTTTTTTCGGAGTGGGGGAGTGAACACATCTATGGTTTAAGAATATCTGTTTTCCATATGGTTGACAGATAACATAGTGGTTAAGAATTTACACTTTGCTGTCAGATAGATTTGAGATTGAATCCTACCTCTATCGCTTACTAGTGCTATGTCTTTAGGTAAGCTAATTTCTAAATCATTTGTCCAAGCCTATAAAAGGGGGATAGTAATAAAACTTTCATGATTGGGATATGGTGAAATCAAATTAAATAATGTTTGTAAAGGACTTAGCACAGTGCCTGACAGGCATATGGTTCCCATTTATTTACCTCTCTAGCACCACCAGCACTACTCTTCTATTTTGTGGAACATGTCAAGTATTGATAGCTTACCTTGTTTTTGCTTTAAGTAATTTAAAATCTTAAGGTGAAGAGATTCCCATGTTATAACAGGAGGGAACCAGATTAGAGTTGCTGGAAAAACAGGTGAAATACCCAGATGGAATGTCTATCTATGTTGCATTTTAATAGAACTTTTAACTTGATGCTTTTAGGGATCACATTCTGTTTGCTAGTTTCCAAAGGATATGATCACTTTTTAGAAAGACAGTTTAGCTGCGGTGTGGAAAAGGGCTTAGAGGAGATAAGAGCAGTTAGGAGACTCTTAAAGGGAGAGGTTACAGTGACATGAACTAAGGTAATGCAAGTGTGAGTGGAGAGAAATGAACAGTTTTGAAAGCTACGTAAGATTCAGTATAAACAGTGATTGGAAATGGGTTATGAGAGTTTGTTAAAAATCAAAAATGGGAGTTAGTAGGGATTGCTTATTTTGGATTACATACATTTTTCATTATTTTGTAGTTTTTACAACTAAAATCACTAGTGGATAAGATTTTTGTTTTACTAATTATAGTGTTTTATAATCTTCATTAGTGCCAGCAGAATTTCACACTATTTTATTTTATTTTCACAATAGTCCTTTGAAGTAGATCATTTAGACCATTTTACAAATACAGTAACTCAAATCTCAATTTATAGAAATTTATACAGTTGACAGAGTTAGAACATGAACATAAGTCTTCTCTTTCTGACAGAGGTATTTCAGAATCATTTGTATAGCATTTGGAATCATTAAATAGAATATTTTAGTGTATTATTCTGAAACATTAAAAATTTACTGTATTTTTTTTTTATTATAGGGCACTGAACATAGAGTTTTTACTCTACATGAAGGCCATTCAGCCCAGATTTGTACTGTACAGTTGGATAAAGCCAGGCTGCATTTAGAATTACTTGACTATCTTAATCATGATTGGAAAAGTGAATATCATATAAAACCTAATCAACAAGATATTAGTTTCATCAGTTTTACTTGTGTTACAGAAATAGAAAAGACTGATTTAGATATTGCTATCCATGTGACTTATAATACTGGCCAGACAGTTATGGCATTTCATAGTCCTTACTGGATGGTCAATAAAACTGGTCGAATGTTACAGTATAAAGCAGATGGAATTCATCGAAAGCATCCACCTAATTATAAAAAGCCAGTTCTCTTTTCTTTTCAGCCAAAGCACTTTTTTAATAACAATAAGGTATGTGAAGTTTTTTTGACTTTCATTCTTTATCTACTTATCACTCCTTTTTGTTTGTTTAGAAGAATAAAATATTATGAAATAGGTAGAAATAACATTTGTGAAATATTTGAGGTTAAAAAGGTTAAAATTTAGTCTTGGGAAGGGTTTAGTGCATTAACAGTATAATATTAGTTTAGGCTAAAAAGCAAAAAATATATCAACTTAGGTAGGAATTTTTAAAGGTACCTAAATACTAATATATTTGAAATATTTTTTTCTAGGTTCAGCTTATGGTAACTGATAGTGAATTGTCAGATCAGTTTTCAATTGATACTGTTGGTAGTCACGGAGCTGTTAAATGTAAGGGCCTGAAAATGGAATATCAAGTGAGTTCATCTTATGCTCATCAGGAAACTTTTTTTAAGCTCTACTGAGTACTTAATTTTTATCAGGATGTTATGATAATGGAATAGCTTTTGAAATGTTGCTATTTTTTTTTCCTGTAGGTTGGTGTCACTATAGATCTTAGCAGTTTTAACATTACCAGAATTGTCACCTTTACACCCTTTTTTTTGCTTAAAAACAAAAGTAAATATCGTATATCAGTGGCTGAAGAGGGAAGTGATAAATGGCTCTCTCTTGATTTGGAGCAGGTGGGTAGATGAATTCCAAAAAGGTACCTCTTTAGATTTTCATTTTTCTTTGAAGTTTGATACATGAAATCACTATGTAATGTTCTAACTCTCCACCCCCACCTCCCAATTTTGTTTCAGTTCCATGAACATTTGAGTATTTATTTGTACCAGAATAAACCAAGTAAATAATTTAATTATTAAAATCCGAACATTGTCATCTAGGAATGTGTTGCTTGATAATAGAGGTAGACATTTAATAATTACTAACCAAATGTCGTTAAATATGGCAGTAGAAGACTGGGTAAAGTATAAATGCAGCAAAGAGAAGGAAATTATTTATTCTCTTTAGGAAGCTGTTAGAGATGCCTGTATAGGGTAGGTTAAGCTAGTTATTTTAGGAAGACAGTAGTGTCTTAGGAATGAAATTTTGATTCTACTCTATCTGTAGCTATTAGGTCTCTGGGTAAGAGCTTTCTGAAAGACTGCCTGAGGTTAATAGAATACTTCTGAAGAAATTTTATTTTAAGTATGTTAGGATTATTAGAGAAGTGTTTGCTATTTATATTCATTATGCCTTTTTGCTTTGAAACCATCTTTCTGGAATCATTCTTCTTGATGTACCATCCTTTGGCATTTCCTTTAGAGCTGATTTGGAGGTAAATACCATCAGTTTGTGTTTATCCATAAAAGTTTTAATCATCACCTTTCTTTTATGATACTTTTTCTTGATAATCAATTCTATTTTTTTCTACATGTTGTAGCATTTATTATATTCTGGCTTCCATTTTTGTTGAAAATTCTGCTGTGCTTCTGTCATTTCTCTGGAGGTTATCTTTCCTTTTTCTCTAGCTGCCTTCACAGTTTTCTCTCTGTCTTTGATGTTCTGCAGTCATACTACTGTTTGTCTGCATGTGGGTTGCTTTGATATATCCTGCTTGAGATACTTTATTCCTAGACCTGTAGATTAATATATTTCATACCTTCTGTAAAATTTGCAGCTATTGTCTCTTTAAATACTACCTCTCCTCTTCGTCCATTTCCTCTTTCTGGGTCTTTAATCAGATTTGTTCTAGAACTTCATATTCTTTCTTCCATATATCCTATTATCTTTTTTATATTTTCTATCTGTATAATTCTTTGCTTCATTCTGGATAAATTCTACATATATATTTTCATAGATTTTCACTTTTACTATATATATTATACAGTATATATATATATATATATATATATATATATATATATATATATGCTATTTGAGCCTTCAACTGAGTTTTTTTTTTTTTTGCGGTATGCGGGCCTCTCACTGTTGTGGCCTCTCCTGTTGCGGAGCACAGGCTACGGACGCGCAGGCGCAGCGGCCATGGCTCACGGCGCAGCCGCTCCGCGGCATGTGGGATCTTCCTGGACTGGGGCACGAACCCGTGTCCCCTGCATTGGCAGGCAGACTCTCAACCACTGCGCCACCAGGGAAGCCCCAACTGAGTTTTTTATTTGAATAATTACATTTCTCATTTCTAGAAGGTGTACCTTTTTTCATGTTTGCCTGTTTGTTTGTTCTTTCAACAGTATTATTGTGTGTACTCCTTATGTGCCTTGTGATACATCTTTTAACAAAACCACAAGTACCTGTCCTTGTGTAGTTTACATTTCAGTGGGAGTGTAGGGAAATCATTAAATGGATAATACTATAGTCAACTAGTAAAATACATAGTATGTTTAGAGGTGACAGGTCTAATAGGGAAAAAGGAAATAAGACAGGCTAAGAGGTGTTAAGAGTTCTAATGAGCAAGAAGTGGGCTATAATTTTACATAAGGTGGTCAAGGATAGGACTTACTGAGGTCACATTTGAACAAACTTGGAGAAAATGTGAGAGGTACACTTGTCAAGAGTTCAGCTGAGTTGGAGCTGAGATGCCAGGTACAGGAATAGCTGATAAAGACAACAAGCTAAAACGAAAGTAACACTCAGGACTTTAATTACTTACTGCAGTAGTGTAAGTAAGAGGCTAAACTGAAGAAAGCACCACCTCCCCTTGTACCATTTTTCCTATGGAACAACGTTAGTTAGGGGTGAGGTGGATCAGTGAGGGTAGTGTCATTGTCAGGGGAGCCCTGAACAAATAGCTCTTACTGTTTTATGGATCTGGGGGTGGCAGAAAACAAAGGGGAAGGGCTAGGAATGGAAAAGTACTGAGCACCAAGTCAGAGTAGAGAAAAAGCATCTTGAAGTTCCGCCTCTCTCCTTGATAAAGAGGTGTTGCAGAGATTCTTGAGGAAGGCCTCTGCCAAAGGCCCTGGTAAAGAGGCCTCTGGACAAAGATGCCTGTAGTAGGAATGCAGATATTTGTAAGGGCATAGCTAGAAGTGGGGGCTGAGTTCTTGAGAATGCAGTGCGCTGGCTGTGCACCTAGTCTGGTATGGGGAGGGCAGCTTTGCCCTGTGAGACCTGCCAGATAAAGGTAAAGCCTTTGTAATTACCAGTGGTCTGACCTGAAAAATTGCATATAGGTTTTTAGCCAGGAGCTGGACCCCTCAGCAGTGTGGATATCTGGGGAAAGAGCATTAAAGACAAAGAATCAGCCAGGGTAGGTGCCCTAAAATGGGAGAATATTTGGCATGGTTGAAGGATAGCAAAAGGGGCCGATATTATTGGAGAGGGAAAAGTATTTAGAAGAGAACAAGACATAACAGTGATAAAGAGTAATCATGCAGAACTTTGTGACACAAAACTTTGTGAATTACAAGGATTTTAACTTTTGCTCTGAGTGAAATGGAGAGAGCTATTGGAGGGCTCTGAACAGTGATTAAACACAGTATACTCTCAATAAATATTTGTTGAATGAGTATAGATTTTCTTTGGCAAATGTTTCATATGTGCTCATTAAGTGTGGATTCTTGGTTTGTTGGATGTAGAGCTCTCTATATATCTAGATGCCAAATTATAACTGCAGCTTTGTTTTACTCTATATATTTTCTAGGTATATTTTTTTCCATACTTTTATTTACAGTAGTTCTATGTCTTGCCTTATATGTCAATTGCAGATAAGATTATTGGGTCTTCTCTTTTTAAAAACCTAATCTGTAGCTTCTGTCTTCCAACAGTTAGTTTATATTTACAGTAATTGCAATTACAAATGCACAACAACTTATTTTTTATTTTACTTTTTGTTGCCAACTTCAGCTTTTCTCTTTTCTGTTTTTTGTTTTGTTTTGTTTTGTTTTTTAACATTTATTTATTTATTTTGGCTGCGCCGGGTCTTAGTTGCAGCATGTGGGATCTTTGTTGCAGCATGTGGTCTTATAGTTGTGGCATGCAGACTTCTTAGTTGAGGCATGCATGTGGGGTCTAGTTCCCCAACTAGGGATCAAACCCAGGACCCCTGCATTGGGAGCCCAGAGTCTTACCCACTGGACCACCAGGGAAGTCCCTCAGCTTTTCTTAAGATAAATTTCTTTTGCTAATTTAAAATCTTCACATTTTAATTTTGGCTTACAGTAGTGAACCTTAACTTAAAATGCATATTTATGATTATTAGCAGTGTTGATTTGTAAGGAAGGCTTACAAATAAGCAAGGCTTGAGGGTTTTCAGAGAGCACATCGTTTTTAGTCTTCTCAGTTCCTCCTGGGAAATATGCTTGGATTAGTATTGCTACTGTTCTGACTCCCAGATAAGTTTCCACTGGGTTGCAAGAAGCCTCAAGTGGGAATTTTCTCAGCCTGTTATAGCCTTAACCATGTCCCATGTCTAGTTCCATTAACTACTTTTTATGGTTGAATAAAACTGACTTTATCAAGCTAAGGCACTTGACTCAACCATCTAGCTTCTTCTGCATTGCCCTCAGGTCATATGGTGATGATCATGATGAGCACATGAGCAGTCTCATTGAATTATGTGAAGTTACCAGCCTAGTCAGAGTCGGATCACACTAAGACCTGATTTACATAATAGTTTACAGACAAGGCTGGCTCTCCATTCCTGTTCTTTTAGCTCTTTTCTTTGTTTCCAGCTCCTGTTGTCTGGTCTTCTTTCTGGGTGCATTGACTGTCTCCTATTCTGTTAGTCTGGTTTCCAGATCACTGATGTCCAGGTGGTTTCTTAAGATTTTGAGCCTGTTTTCTACTCTGAACTTTAGACTTTAGATACTTCTCTTGGTTTTTGCTTTTGTTTTTGCTTTTTTAATCCTTATTTGACTTCCAGGACTCTGGATTTAATATATGTCCTGACTTGACATTTGTGTGTACTTTGACTACTGCTTAATTACTAAGTGATGCCCACAGCCCAATTACAACTTTTAGTAACTGAACATTCCCCTGTTTTAAACTGATCACTTGGCTCAGTTTACTTACTTTTTTTCAATCCATCTCTAGATCTGGACCACACTAACGCCTCTTCACAGCACTCTATCAATAGCTCTTCAACTTACTACCCATTACTGCTTGTGTTCAAAGTGCCCCCAAGTGGCACCCCATCTTGAAGTCAGCAGCTTATAGCTAAGCAGTCCAGTAACGAGAGCAGTGTTGAAAGAGGTTTAAGACTATTTTAAGTCTACTCTGATGGGTTTATTAAAATGATAAAGGTCTTTATGGTGAAATCAGTTTTACTTAAATAAATGTATGTAATATATGTTTTAGTGTATCCCCTTTTGGCCTGAGGATGCTTCTAATAAACTTCTTATTCAAGTTGAAAGAAGTGAAGGCTCTCCCAAAAAGATACATTTTAACAAGCAAGAAAGTTGTATTTTATTGCATCTGGATAATGAGGTAAGTGATTCTTTTGTGTGTGTAGTTAGAGAAGCTAATATATACTTACTAATTTTTTTTTATTAAATGATTTTTTTTGTTTCACCAAAAATGAACAAACATTTCTCTTTGCAAAGGGAAAAGGTTCTAAAAGGAAGCAAGAGACATAAAACAATTTAACTGTTATATGGAAAGTTAGAGCAGGGGTCCCCAACCCAGGGGCCATGGACTGGTATTGGTCCTTGGCCTGATAGGAACCGGGCCGCACAGCAGGAGGTGAGTGGCAGGCGAGCGAGCAAAGCTTCATGTGCCGCTCCCCATGGCTCACATTACTGACCGAACCATCGCTCACATTACTGTCTGAACATTCCCCCCTCCCCGGCGCCGTTGGGGACTGCTGAGTTAAAGTGCCTAGAATACTACAATATACCACATCTTGAATTTGACCCATCTGTATATGATAATTGAGAGTCATGGTTTTCCAGAAATGCAGTATAAAATCCTGAATTACTTTCCAAATCATCAAAAAATATATTAAGTTATGAATAGTTTTTATTATTAAATGTTATTGGTTAATATTCTTTGGACAATGATCACATTAGAGAATATTTTCTTTCCCTTTTTGCTAGCTTGGAGGTATCATAGCAGAAGTTAATTTGGCTGAGCATTCTACAGTTATTGCATTTTCAGATTATCGTGATGGAGCAGCTCCATTCCTGTTAATAAATCACACCAAGAATGACATTGTTCAATATAAGCAAAGGTAAGAAGATTATTACAAATACAGTATCCCCTGATTTTAGCAGAGTCTAGCTGATGAGACATTGACTTTATGATAATTTCCTAAGAGTATAAACACCGTTAGTGGCATTATGGCCATGTAAAACAATGTCCTCATTAAAAGAAAAAAAAAGTATACTGAAGTATGTAGGGTTAAAACTGACTTGAGATCTATAATTTACTTTTTTTAAAATTCCAACATAATTGACATATAACATGAGTTTCAGGTGTCCAACATAATGATTCAATATATGTATATACTGTAAAATCATCACCACTATAAGTCTAGTTAATATCCATCACCAAACACAGTTAAGATTTTTTTTTCTTGTGATGAGAACTTTTAAGATTTACTCTCTTAGCAACGTTCACACATACAGTAGAGTATTATTAACTATAGTCACCATGCTGTACCTCGCATCCCCATGATTTATACATTTTATAACTGGAAGTTTGTGCCTTTTGACCACCTTCACTCATTTCATCCACCCCAACCCTGCCTCTAGCAACTGCCAATCTGTTCTCTGTATCTGTGTGTTTGGTTTTTTTGGTTGTTTTCTTTTTTCTTTTTTTGTTTTTTTTTAGATTCCACATATAAGTGAAATGATACAGTATCTGTCTTTCTCTGACTTGTTTCACTTAACATAATGCCATTAAGGTCCATCCATGTTGTCTCAAATGGCAAGATTTCTTTATGGCTGAATAATATTTCATTTTATATATACCACATTTTCTATATTCATTCATTCATCAATGGACAGTTAGGTTGTTTCCATGTCTTGGTGATTATAAATAATGCTGCAGTGAACATGCATATAATTTTTGAATTAGTGTTTTCATTTCCTTTGAACAGATAATCCAGCTGCTGGATCACATGTTCTGTTTTTAGTTTTTTGAGAAACCTCCATACTATTTTCCATAGTGGCTGCACCAATTTACATTCCCACCAACAATACACAAGGATTCCCTTTTTCTCAGCATCCTTGCCAACACTTATTTCTTTTCTTGTCTTTTTGATAATAAGCATTCTAACAGGTGTGAGGTGATGTCTTATTGTGGTTTTGATTTCCCTGATGATTAGTGATATAATTTACTTTTAAATGCTTCAAAAACAAAAACGAAAAGAACTGAAGCAAGTATGACAAAATCTTGGTCATTGTGGAATCTGGTGAGGAAATTGTCAGGGTTTATCGTAAGAATTTTGTCTATTTTTGAAATTTGTTTTTAATGAACATAATGTAAATATTGATTCTTCAGATTTTTTTCAAACAGTAGATACCTTTTTCTTGCTGAGGCATGTAGGAAAGGAGCGCTACATTTTTAAGCTTTTCTAAAGACTATATTTATGTCTTGATATTTCAAGACTACTCATTATATCATTTGTTTCAATATACTGTGATACCTTATCCTCTTAGTACCACTACAATTTATGTAACCTTCTGTTCCTCTACTTATGTGTCCCAGGTTGTCTTGAATTTATTTTGTCTACTTTTCTTAGTTTGTTTTCATGTCACTTATCAGTGGGCTCATATTTATCAGTGCATTTATGCTTTTTTTCCACTGCTAACTGTACACTTAGAATCATTGACTAAAATAGGCATTGATTGAGTGAGAACCCAAAGCTTGAGCTAGCACATATCTAGAACTCCTCCTTGCCTATCAGTTCTCTCATTTGAGGAAGATGTTGAGAGAGAGTAGAGCCTGTTTTCTATGATTACCCATATTATAAAAATAATAAGTTGGTTGATTAAAACTGACAAAGGCAAACAAATGGTTTTTTTCTTATTTGTCCTTCAATTCACGTACCTCAACTAGCCTTTCCCAAAGAAACTGTCACAGAATTAAGACGTCCAAAAAATGATTTGGGTGACTATTTTCTCGATTCTCTCAAGGTTAGTACATAAATGGTAACATTCTAAGATACACAGGAGCTAAGTTAATTCTTTACATACTGTGGGTGATGTAGGGCATTGTAGCTTAATTCTCTGACATCTGGTTGAGCCTGACTGAGGCTGAACTAGAGACTTCTCAGTCTTTTCTTTGGCCTTGACTTTGCACCGTTCTTCATAGTACAGTTCAGATATAAAGTGTCTAGAAATTTTATCTACTGCATTGTTACAGTTGTAAAAGTAAGGGATAAGGGAGAAACTAGAATGTGATCCTGTGTAGAAATTCTGAAACTTAAAAATTACAGTTTTAATGGAAATTTATAAAATTAATATATAGATTAAAGCGTTTGTCACATTGTGTTGTTATTTTCTTGTGAGGTTAAGACTTGTACACATATATAGTTAACATTCTGAGGACTCTGGTTACTTTTTATTTTCTTTGAATTTCCTGAGATAAATTTTTTGTGTGTGTGTGTGGTACGCGGGCCTCTCACTGTTGTGGCCTCTCCCGTTGCGGAGTACAGGCTCCGGACACGCAGGCTCAGCGGCCCTGGCTCACAGGCCCAGCCGCTCCGCGGCATGTGAGATCTTCCCGGACCGGGGCACGAACCCGTGTCCCCCGTGTCGGCAGGCGGACTCTCAACCAGTGCGCCACCAGGGAAGCCCTCCTGAGATAAATTTGAGATGAATTTTTTCATGAGGAATATTCTGCAGTGAATTAAATAGATTAAAATTTATATGAATTAAAGCATTTCTAAATATTTTTAAACCAAATTTATCTGATCAACACGGTTACATTTGATATTTTTTCATAGAAAAATAAGGAATATAGGGCTTTTGTTTCCTCTGCCTTCCCTACCCTTGGCTTTTTTGTTGTTGTTAATATGGTTTTTGTTTCCTACATATAAAAATAACAACTGTCCATTATTTTTTAAAATTCTGTAGGAAAACTGTGAAAAGAAAAACATAATCCCTGGAATCCCAACACTGTCAGCATTTTGATTCAGTTATTTTTTTTACTATTGTTCTCTATCTGTTTATATTTCTGAATCTCTTGTTTTTAACAGCTATTGTGAGCATGTAAATTTGCTTCAAAAACACAATTTTCAATGAATGCATGATATTCCATCATTTAGATGCACTATAATCAAATGTTCTTCTGTTGTTGAGAATTTATTTCCAGTTTTATAATGTTAGAACCTGTTTGTCTTTTAATAAAAATGTTGAACCCCCCCAAAAAAAATGTTGAACCCATTTGTAATTCTTATAACAACTAATTTATAATTCCTTGCCATACTTTTTGGTAATATGGATTATTTTCTTCTAAGGATGATTTGGAAAATATACATTTAGTTTCTCTTGTAGATAATTATTTTGTGTTCTTGGAGATTTTGATGCATATTTTACTTTATTTTATTTTATTTTATTTTATTTTACTGCATCAGGTCTTAGTTGCAGCGTGCAGGCTCTTCGTCGCGGCGCGTGGGCTTTTCTCTAGTAGTGTCACACCGGCTCCAGAGTACGCAGGCTCAATAGTTGCGATGCACAGGCTCTAGAGTGCGTGGGCTCAGTAGTTGCGGCGTGTGGGCTTAGATGCCCCGCAGCATGTGGGATCCTAGTTGCCCGACCAGGGATCAAACCCATGTCCCCTGCAGTGGAAGGCAGATTCTTAACCACTGGACCACCAGGGAAGTCCCAATTTTGATGCATTTTAAATTTTGAGAGTGAAACAGTTATCTGCTAATTCATCCATGAAAAATTTGGAGTAGTTTACATTTTCTTTAATTTCTCTTTCCAAATTCTCAGTTTCTTATCAATATAATTTGGGATTTTTGACCCAGATGAATATAAAATGGTTAGTTTTTCAAAAATATGTTCTTGAAGGTATTTGCATTGATTCATAGCATATTAACAACAAGTTAATTTATTTGACTGGTTTAGTTAATATTTCTACATCCTAGTTCTTAAAATTTTATTTTTAGTCATCTCTGGCTTGGTTGGAAAAAGTAAGGGTTTGTGGATAATAGGTTATGCTATTGCTTATTTGAAAATGTCTTTCTCTTGCAAATTAACAATTTGACAGAAAATTTTAAGTCATAACTTCTTGCCTCAAAATTGTGTAGCCATTGCTCCATTGTTTTCTGGCATTCAGTATTACAGAAAAGTGTAAGAACAGTCTTACTTTTATTTCTTCATGGGTAATTGTCCTAGATGTTTATAGGCAGGTTTTCCTCTATTTTCTTAAAATTTGAACATTTTACAAAGCTCTATCTAGGTTGATATTCTGTTTCCATTAATTTAGTCTGATACCCAATGAAGTCTAATCTGCAGAGTCAGCTTCTTCAGCTCAGAAAAGTTATATTTTATTATTTCTTTGGTTTGTAGCTTCTCCATTTTCTTTTGGGGAATCGTTTTATGAGTTGACTGAGTTTCTTAGATTTGTATCCCATGTCTTATGGTTTTTAGAAATAATTGAGCTGTATTGTCTTTGCCACAGTAAAAACAATACTTTGGAAAGGGTCACCAATTAAATTCTCTTAGATTTGGTATAGATAAGATAAAGTAAGTGGAATAATTTTCTTTTATAATTAATTTGTATTAAAACAAAAGTTGACAAAGTAGTTTCAGCAACCTGGAGATATTTATTTCCTAAATAGGACAAATATTTCCCTTGAAATATTCTCATTATTTTCTCAGAAAACCACTTTTTTATTGTATAAGGAAAATTTTCAGTCTACTCTTTTTTTTTTTTGCGGTACGCGGGCCTCTCCCTGTTGTGGCCTCTCCCGCCGCGGAGCACAGGCTCCAGACGCGCAGGCCCAGCAGCCATGGCTCACGGGCCCAGCCGCTCCGCGGCATGTGGGATCCTCCCGGACTGGGGCACAAACCCATGTCCCCTGCATCAGCAGGCAGACTCTCAACCACTGCGCCACCAGGGAAGCCTGAGGAAAATTTTCAGTCTACTCTTAATCAGAACTATCACAAATCTCAATTAATGGACTCAGAATTAACGAAGTATTATTTTGGATTCTTTAAATGATCGTATACTTGCACTTACTTTAATGCATATTTTTTACTATTTATGTCAGTTCCCTCTGTGAAATAGAAGATTCCCTCCCTCCTGGAAAAGCAATTCTTTATACGTGGGCTGATCCAGTGGGCTCTAGAAAGCTGAAGTGGAGATGTGGAGAAAGCCACGGTGAAGTAACACAAAAGGATGTATGTACTGGATTGATTATTATGGTGTTCTCAGAAGTCTTTTATTTATTTATTTTTTAAGTTACTCTCTTTCAGCCTTACTAGTTTTGAGGCCTCTTTTGTGTTTCCACTTCTTAAAAACTGCGAAAGATTTTTAAAACAGTATTCAAACTTTAACTTAACCAGAAATGTTTAAAACTGGAAACAGTCGTATTTTGTCTGCCTTTTTATATTCTATTATGTTATAAAGGGTAAACTTAGGTATTTTCAGCATTCAATTTATAAACCAATATAAATACATTCTGTGCATTGAAAGTCATCCCAAGTCAATTTAACTTCTGTGAAGGATATTTAGGGATCTATTAATGAAAGAATTTACCTCTGGATGGCAAACTGTTATTTTTTATAATAATAAAGTTAGGTATAAACATTCTGCAGTAATATATTAAATGACTTTCAGAAATTGTTTTATTAAAGTTTTATTGGTCTTTCAAAATTTATCTTAATTTGTTCCCTATTCCAGTGTCTTTTTTCTTGCCACTAGTTATTATTTCTCTTATCAAATGAGTATTGAACTTTTATTAATTTTTATGACTTTTTGTAATCTTTTGAGATGATTATATGTTATCTGGGCTTTGTCTTATTTGGTTGGTTTTTTAATATTAGACCAACCTTGTATTTTTGGAATTGACTTGCTAATGCTTTAAGACTTTTGCTTGTATTCATGAGAGAAGTTGGCCTGTAACTTTCCTGCCTTGTAATGTCCTAACCAGATTTTGATGTTAAGGTCATTCTAATACATGCTGGGAAATATCTACGATTTTCCTATTTTCTGGAAGAGCTTATGTAAGATTGGTATGATTTCTAGAATGTTTGGAATATTTGCTAGAGTTCACCAGTGAAGCCAAGCCATCTTAACCTGCAGTAGTCTTTGTAGGAAGGTTTTAAATTATGAATGCTATTTTATTATTAAACATAGGGCAATTCAGCTTTCTATTTCTACTTGTGTCATTTTGGTAAGAGGTTTTCTAAGAATGCTTTTATTTCATCTCTGTTTTCTAATATATTGATATAAATGTTTTCATAATATCCACCTTTTTATCTTTTAATATTTATGGGGATGATTCTCTTTTTCATTCCTAGCATAGACTATTTGTCCCTTCATTCCTTTTTTCCTGATAAGTTTTGCTGAGATTTTATTAGTTTAATTAGTTTCAGTTTAGTTTTGTCTGTCAGAAAACCATCAATTTGCTCTTTTGATGATCTCTTTTATACATTTGTTATCATTTTCACCTGTTTCCGCTCTAGTCTATATTCTTTCACCTTTCTTCCGTTTTAATTTGATAAGTTTCTTCTAAACTCTTGAAATAGATACTGTGTTAGTCTGCTCAGGGTGCCATAACAAAATACCTTAGACTGGATGGCTTAAACAATGGAAATTTATTTCTAATGGTTCTGGAGGCTAGAAGCTTGAGATCAGAGTGCCAGCAGGGTCAGGTTCTGGTGAATCTGGTGAGGCCTCTTCGTGGCTTGCAGATGACTGCCTTCTTGCTGTGTCCTCACATGGCAAAGAGAGAGTGAGCGAGCCCTCTGGTATCTCTTATAAGGAAACTAATACTGTTGGATCAGAACCCTGTTTACACCTTCCCCCTCCCCCAGGCTGTCATTTAACCTTAATAACCTCCATAAAGGCCCTATGTCCTAACACAGTCACATTGGAAGTTGAGACATTAGCATGTGAATTGGGGGAGGGGGCAAATGAGTTCATAGCAGACACCTAGATCATTGCTTTTTAGACTTCCTTCACTTCTTGTTTCAAGTCACTTAACGTCACGAACTTCCTACCAAAAACAGTATTAGTTTTATCTCACAAATTTTCCTGTGTTTTATGTTACTTATCTTTTAGTTAAAAATATTTTCTAAATTTCATTGTGACTTATTTTTATATTTTGGCTTCATGGTTACTTAGGTTATCACTTTTCAGAAGTATTTTCTAGTTTTGTTTGTTTATTTCTAACTTAATCCCACTGTGACTAGAGAACATACTCTGATTCAATTTTTTGGAATTTATTGAAGTTGACTTTGTAGGCCAGCATGTGGTCAATTTTTGTAAATATTTTATGTGTATTTGAAAAAAATATGTATTCTGTAGTTGTTGGTTACGGTATTCTATGTGTTACCAGGTCCAAGCTCACTCTGCTCGCCACACGACAGGCCAGTAAATTGGGAGGTGTTTATAAATTTATTTATTTATTTATGGCTGTGTTGGGTCTTCGTTTCTGTGCGGGGGCTTTCTCTAGTTGCGGTGAGCGGGGGCCACTCTTCATTGCGGTGCGCGGGCCTCTCACTGTCGCGGCCTCTCTTGTTGCGGAGCACAGGCTCCAGACGCTCAGGCTCAGTAGCTGTGGCGCACAGGCTTAGGTGCTCCACGGCATGTGGGATCTTCCCAGACCAGGGCTCGAACCCGTGTCCCCTGCATTGGCAGGCAGATTCTCAACCACTGCACCACTAGGGAAGCCCTGGGAGGTGTTTAGGCAAGGAATAACGACTTTATTCAGAATGCCAGCAGACTGAGAAGATGGCGGACTAGTGGCCCAAAAAAACATCTTGTTGGGATCTGGATGCCAGTTTCTTTTATAGAACAGAGAGCGGGAGGAGGTTAGGAACTAAAGTAAAAAGCCCATTTATCTTGCAAAACATCTCCTCACAGTGGCCTTCATTGGGGAGGGAATGTGTTAGTTTCTTCTTTTCTGCAGCCATTCACAGGTGGGCAGGGTCAGATTGTCTCCCTGTGAGCTGAACAGAGGTACTTTAGTTTAAGGTTCAGGCAGAGAGGCAGGGTTCCCTGAGGCATGCCATTATGTATGATTATAATAACAAAAGCAGCAAAAAGCAAAGGTTAAAGTCAAAGAAAGAGATCCAACATGGAGTCAAAATCGGCTGTTCCCTGTTACATATATATGTTGATTTATTCAAGTTTTGTTGAATTGTTTAAATCTATCTCATTAAATTTTTTGTTTGCTTGTTCTGTTACTTGGAGAGTGGTGGTTAAAATCATGGATTTACACATTCCTTTTTTGGTTTTGTTAATTTGGGCTCTTATATTTTGAAACTATGTGATTAGGTAGATACAAATTTAGAATTGTTATGTCTTTTTGTTAAATTGATTCTTTTATCAGTATGTAATATTACAGTGCCCACCACAGTATCTTTTTAGGCTTAAACATTCAGACTTACAAAACTATCATAGGCCACAGTTTACAACTGCCTGCTTGGGTGGATACAGGCCAGGAAACACAGCATACCAGCAGGAAGCATCAGACAAGTTTAGGAGGTATTCTCTTTGGTCACTTCAAACAACAGCTTTGATGTGAGGGAAAACAAAGCTCACTGGTTGTGTTATGAGCCCCCTTGACCTAGAAGCCCTACCCCACAGTAGCAGATATCTCTTATAACAACCCATGAGCATAGCTTGTAGGTTTTCTGCAAGGGACACAAAAAGATCATCACATTAACAGAAGCCTAAGGCTTTAGCTTCCTACTGTATTACAGCATTCATTCTTGACTTATTAAAACCTGCTGTAAATTAGTACTTGTACCACTTTCCCAGTAATGTAAGGACTTTAGAACTCTTTAACTCCATTTACTCCTTCCGTCTTATGTAATATTGTTGTGTGATTTATTTCTAAATAGGTTAACTCCCATAAGAAGTATTATTACTGCTTTCTACAATTAGTATTCCATTTAAATTAACCCACATATTTCTCCTTTTGCCACTTTTCATTTCTGCCTGCATCTCCATACTTCTGTTTGGGATCATTTTTCTTCTCTTTACTATTTTTTTAGTGTGAGTTGTTGACTAAAAAGTTATTCACAACCTAAAAGTTGAGAGTTATGTTTTATTGGGCGGGAACTTTTAGGACTTCAAGCCCGGGAGGCAGCATCTCGAGTAACCCTGAGAGAACAGCTCTGAGGAGGCAATGGGGGAAGCCAGGTTATATAGAAGTTTTACAACAAAGGGCAGGTAGTCAGGAACATCAAAAGATTATTGTTAATTAAAGAAAACCAGATATCCCAAGTTAAGGAACTTAGTACTTTTCTGTGTATAGGAAGATGCAAGAGTCTGGGCTCACTGAAATCATTCCTTTAATATGCATCTCAGCTATCTCTGGCCAGTATCCTGTGTTTTCACATCCTGAGTTTCCTCAGGGCTCACCGTGGGGAGTGGCTGCAGTCTGATGGCTGCTAGATGGCAGGTATTCTTCGTGAGTTTCCTCAGGGCTTACCAGCTCACCATAGGCTGTAGCTGCAATAGCTGATGACTGTAACATCCTTGTTTACTGATATGGCAGCCAGTATTCCATTTATCAGCGTCTACAGCTGATTAGTTTTCTGTCAGTTTTATTCTGGACATGTCTTTATTTTGCCCTGTTTTTAGTGGAGTATTTCTGCTGGATATCAAATTTCAGGGTTGGCACCTCTTTTTTTTCTCTTTATCTTTGGAATTCACCATTACATAAATGTGAGACTTTTCATCATGTCTCATGACTTTTATGTGTTCTGTATTGTTTCATCTTTTTCTCTCCTTCCTTCAGTATGGATATTTTCTTCTGACCTATTTTTCACTATACTTCTCTCGCTGTATCTAATCTGCTCTTAAAATCATCCATGGAGTTCTTAATTTTAGTTATTGAAATGATGAGTTCTAAGACTTCTATTGTAGAAGTTTTTGTTCCAAAATTCTGTCTTGTTACATAATTTCTTGAATGTTTTGATCATAACTACTTTGAAGCCTATCTGACAATTTCAATATCTAGATTTCATATGGATATTTTTATATTTTCTTTTTTTTCTTGTTTATTTTTGCATGCATGTTTATTATTTTTTTTGCATGCATGTTTATTTTTGCCTGTGTGCTGGACAAAGTATATGAAAAATTTTAAAGGCAATTCGAGGCTCCATATGATGTTCCCTTTCTCTTAAGAACATGTGATTTTACCTTTGTAAGGTAGCTAGTCTAGGGGGAGAGTACCTTAATGGGGATTGAAATTATTTGAACCTGGTCTTCAGTCCTTGTGAGGACTTGTGTATTTCCAGTTTACCCTGGCACCTAAAGTATCGCCCTTTGGGGACTCAACTAAAAGCCTAAGCTGTTGACCATTCTTTTTGGTATGCCCTGCACTCCAGTTTTGGTCCTTCCAAACATGAGACTCCCAATTTTAATGTTTTTCTTAAGCTCTCAGTGTTTGCTTCTGCTTTTAGAACTGGCACTTGTGAACTCTGAATACAAAGTTCACTTTTATTGGCTTTCTTTCTCTCTCAGATCTTGGCCCCATTCTCACTACCTTGGTAACTTTTCTGTCTTTTCAAACACATATTTTTCCTTTTTAGATTTTGTCCAGCTTTTGCTGTTAGGAAGAGTGTTGGTCCAGGACCACCTAGTCATCAGTTGCCAGAGCAGAAACCCCTGGTATCTTTTTAAAATTAAGCTTGTTAGCATAGGGGAGTGTAATGGCATTTTGTGTGTTGATTTTTTTTATCCAGAAAATTCACTGAATTCTCTTATTAATATTGATTATTTGTTTTTTATTTTTCCATATGGACAATCATGACACTTAGAAATAATGAGAGTTTTGTTTTCTCCTTTTCAATCCTTTCATCTTTAATTTCTTTTTGCCTTACTGGACTGGCTAGCATCTCTATATACTGTTTAATAAAAACTGATATTAACACATGTCTTTGCCTTATTTCTGGTCTCAAGTTATATAACTTCAATATTTACCTTTAAGTGGGATCTTTGCCAAAGTATGGTGTGTGTGTTTGTTTGGGGGGTTTGATAAGAGGTTAAAGAACTTCTCATCTAGTCTTTGTTTGCCAAAAATTTTTATTATGCCTGGATATTGAATTTTGTAAAATGTTTTCTGCCACATAAGTACTATTTTATTTACATAACATTCCTTTCTTGCTTCAGACACTCATCTTGGATCACTTTCCTTTTGCCAGTGTTTAATTCCTCCTATAGAATTTCCTTGAGTGACTCTGTTGATGATGATATTTAGTAGTTTTCATTTGTCTTTAGGCATCTTTGTTTCCTATACTTTTCTTCACTGAAGGATATTTTTGCTGAGTAAGGAATTCTGGGTTCTGAATTGTTTTCTCTTAGCATATTGATGGTATTTTTCCAGTCTTTTCAGTGTTGCTCTTATGGAGTCCAGTGTTCTTTGAATGTATTTGAGAGGGCTGCCCATAATTGGCCTAACTTTATTTTTTAAATTCATGATTATTAGATTTATTCAGGAAAAAAGACTTCATTTTAATATAAAAAATAAAAATAATCAAATATTTGACCTGTTGATTAGTACTTTTGCATATTTATATCAAAATGATAGATCAAGTTTATAAAGGTAAATCTGTAATCCAGTGTAAATATTAGAAAAACTTCAGACTTATTTGGAAATTAGTTTATTTATATCTTAATGTAGTTTTAGTACTATGTATTTTATTTTAGAAAGTGTTACAAGTAACATGACTGTGGTAACAACTCATTTTTAATTTTAGTGGATTATAACATGAATGTGTACTATATATTATAATTTCCTGTTAATCAGAGTGTTCACTTAACTAGAAATTCATTGCTGACAGTTAATTATTAGAAGTTAATTATTGAAACTGAAGACCCTGATATCAGCACAATAATTATATATAAAGGCTTCCTGCAGAATTAATCCTGTAGTATTTGTGCTTTGTAGAGCATGCAACTGAGGTGTCAGATATTCTTTATCTTATTTAGTTCAGCTCTACAAGGAAATATGAATTTCTGACTGAACAACTTTTAATGCATAACACATTGATTAGTCTTATAATAAATCAGAGAAAATAAAATTTTGTGTTATTAATTAGCCTAGAAAGGAAGACTATTTAATTAGATTTTACTATGGTATTAAAAGAACAGTTGACCTGTCTTCCTGACTTCATAATGATTATGGCAGAAGCTGTCATCAACTGATTTTAATTATGTAAATTTCCAAATGTTATACAATTACTAATTTATTTTGTTCAACCCTGGGAACGAGGTGCCATTACTATTCTCATTTTTCAAATGTGGAATCTAGATTTTGTGTTGGATGTGACCAAACTCTAATTTTTTATTTTTTTGATGATTTTTGTTTCAGGATATGATGACACCTATAGATCTGGGGGAAAAGACCATTTATTTAGTTTCATTCTTTGAAGGCTTACAACGCATTATTTTATTCACTGAAGATCCAAGGGTATTTAAAGTGACATATGAAAGTGAGAAAGCAGAGTTAGCAGAGCAAGAAATTGTGTTGGCATTACAAGATGTTGGAATTTCTCTTGTCAACAATTATACAAAGCAAGAAGTAGCCTATATTGGCATTACAAGGTTAGATGCGTTAAAATTTGGATACATTTAAGTGATCAGTTCTTAATCATTAAGAGTGGTGATTGTAAAATCTAAAATGAGTTAGTTTAAATTTTCTGTTTTGACTATTCATTGATACTAATCTGAGGTAATGCTAATTTAAAAGTGCTTTGATGCTTTTTTTTGCCTTTTGAGATAAAGACATACCAAAAATCAAATTTATCTCATCATGTTGTTGATTTTCCCAGTTCTCTAAAAATTAGATTTATTCAACTTATCAAAGGTATATTTTCTTTCTTTAATATGTCATAAGGAAATGTTTAACTGTTCATTACCGCCTACCACAGTGCAGGGTACACCACAAATCTAATCTTTTTCTATGAGTTTGTTTGTTTTTGAAGTACATTTGATCTGCAGCACTATGTTAGTTCCTGGTACATAACATAGTGATTCAGTATTTCTGTTCATTACAGTGATCACAATAAGTCTAGTTACCATGTGTCACCATACAAAGATATTATATTATTATTGACTATATTCCCCACACTGTACATTTCACTTTCTAATCACTTTCTACTTTGACCTTGGCACTTTAAGATCTAATAAGATAATACTGTATTTACCATTTCCCACATAAGTCATCACCAGTAAAACTCTTTCTTTCCCTTTTGCACTTAATATTCCTGTTTATAAACACTTAAAATTAATTTATGTATATTACTGCCAAATTTGAGAGTGTTTCTATATTGCAGTCTGTATAACAAGGATAATGTAGTTTTAATCCTTTACTTGAGTTAAACTCTCAAATAAATATATAAATTAAAGGTATATGATACAGATTTGACTTTGTTTTTCTATGTAAATTCATCTGGAAATGCCCCTGACTTCTCCTTGAATGCTATCCACGCCATTTAAAAAGTCATATTAAAGGGAATTCCCTGGCAGTCCAGTGGTTAGGACTCTGTACTTCCTCTGCAGGGGGCACGGGTTCAATCCCTGGTGAGGGAACTAAGATCCTGCATGCCACTCGGCATGGCCAAATGAATAAAAAGGCATATTAAAACTATTTTCTTAGAAATTTTTTTTGTTCTCAAAAAAGTATGTTTATTACTTAAATTAAAATGTCAAATAGATAACAGATTTTAAGCTGTGAAACCTGATATGTGCTATCTCCTATGCTAAATGATGTGAATGCAAAGGGGATTAATACATGGTTTGTACCTTTCTGTTTATTAAGTGAACATAAATTTTAGAAGGAATAAACAAATAGAATAAATAAAATTAAATAACTTACATACTTCAGTAAGCAAAACAAGTGAAGTAATTTTAGAATGTGGAAAGCTTTTAAATTCTGCAATTAAGTCTTATAGCAATTTTTTAGTAAATTAGATTTGTTCCATTCACTGTCTCTCCTAGATTACTGTTTCACACTTTATCTCTTTTTAAACCCCCATTCTCTCTCAGCTCACTGCCTTGCATCTTACTTCACCGAGTAAACTGACACAATCAAAAGGGAACGTCCAAAGACCCACTCCCAATATCTCAGCTTCCTATGCACCAATATTTTTTACTTACATATTGCAGTGACACATTTCCTAGTTATCATAGACACATTGTATGTGCTCCTATTTAAACATATGTTTCTACTTTTGCACTATATTTCATTCACTCTTGCCTCTTGAGACATTGATCCAGCAATTCTCTTCTTTTTTTCTCCTACCTCAATAATTTTTGGCTCTCTATCGAATTGTTCCAACCAGTGTAATTTCTTTCAACTAAAAAAAATTCTCTTGAACCCACTTTTCCTGCTACCTACTGCACATTTCTTTGCTTTACTTTATAGCCAAACCCCTTAGAAGTGTTAATCTATTACAGAAGATATATTCACTATCTCCAATTCTTTTTTTACCCATTTTTCTTTTAACTATTCCAAACAGGTTTTTGCTTTCAGTATACCATGAAACTGGTCTTGGTAAGATCACCAGAGACCTAAGTATTGCCAGGTCCAGTGTACAATTACCAGTCTTTGTATTGATTATGTTTATAACATTTAACACAGATCCCTTCTTGATACAGTGTCCTTGATGTTACACCCAGGATATCTCACCACCTTGGTTTTTCTTTCTGTTCCAACATTTCTTATTCTCACTTGTTGCTTGCTTGTCTTTTTCTCAACTGCTTAATATTGGGTACCTTGAGGCTCTCAGACCTTAGTCCTCTTCTCTGTTTCAGTTTTGATTTCAAATACCGTATATATGCCAAAAACTTCTAAAAATATATCTTCAGCCAGATTTTTGTCCTGAACTCCAGACTTACCTATCCAACGACTTACATAAAATCTTTACTCAGGTATCTAAGAGACTTCTTAAGCTTTGTAGTATGTAAAACCAAACTCCTGATCTCCTTCTACCAAAACCTGCTTTCCCACTGGAGTTAATGACAACTACATTCTTCCAGCTGCTCAGGCCAAGAACTTTGGAATCATTTTTGATTCCTCTCTTTATCTTACACCCCACATGTAATCCATCTAAAAGCAGTGTTTTGGATCTAGCTTCAAAACACACGTAGAATCTGACCACTTTGTACTGCCTCACCCTTAGGCCACCGCAGGCAGCGCCATCACCGTTTTTCTCCTGGCTTACTGCATTACATTCCTAACAAGTTTTCCTGTTCTAGTCTTCATCCCTTTTTTTTCTTTCTTCCCACTCCAACACATAGTACATTCTTAAACCTTAGGTCAGACTATGTGGCTGATTATCTTCTCATAATCTTTCAGTGGGTCCTCCTCTCAGAATAAAACTCGGAGTCTTTACAGTATCCTCAAGGCTTTACGTTATTTTGCCTCTCATTATCTGTCTTACTTCATCTTCTACTCTTAATGTGTTCCAGGCATGCCAGCCTCCTTGCTCTTCTACCTGGACGACTACAGGCATGCTCTGCTTGGAGTCTTTGCTCTAGCTTGTCTCTCTACCTGAAATGTTGTTCTTCTCTTCCGTGCTGGATAACTCCCTCATCTTCTTTAAGACTGTTGAAATCTCGCCTTCTTAATGACACCTCTGGTGGCCACTCTTTTCTGATGCTGCCACTTTGCATATCCCAGTACTCAACATCCAATTTACCCCGTCTACTTTTTCTTCTTTCAAAAGCATTTTCACCTCCTAATATATTAAAAGATGCTAATTTACTATTTATTGTCTATCACTCCTCAGGTAAAAGAAAGCTCCAAAATGGCAGAAATGTTCACTGATAATCTCCCTGCCACCTAGAATAGTGCCTAAATAGGAGTTTAATAAGTACTGGTTGAATGAATTCATGTTTTTAAACTTGTAATGTGCTTGCTTACAACTAGGGATATTGCAAAAATTTACTGAAGGTTTTTCAGTAATGGTAATTCATGTAATAAACCAGATAAAATGAAAATGTTTATAAATTAGTACCATGATTTTTGCTTTCATATATAAGTTCTGATGTGGTTTGGGAGACAAAACCCAAGAAGAAGGCAAGATGGAAGCCAATGAGTGTAAAGCACACTGAGAAGTTAGAGAAAGAATTTAAGGAATATACTGAATCTTCACCATCAGAAGATAAGGTTATTGAGTTGGACACTAACATTCCGGTAATATTTTTAAGTACTGATATGAAGTTTTAATTTTTATCTGTTGTAATTAGATGAATCACAAGTTAGTTTTTAAGGAGAGACTAGTTTGCTTACAAAACAATGAATCCTATTATACATACTTTATATAGAATATTTTAAAGGGATAGTTCTCTGTATCAAGATTCAGACTTTCTTAAGCCGCTAATGATCTACTCCTTGGTTAACAAGAAGGCAATAAGTTGCTTTGTTTTATTTTTAAAACTGTTTTTTCTTTTATTGCTTTATTTTTTTGATAAATTTTAGTAAAGTTATATAAAAAGTGATAAAACCAAGTTATAAGGATTATATGAATATTTCTGTGAATTGTATGGATATGGAGTAGATCTCAGTCAAAATCGCATCAAATATTTAGCCTACTATTTAATATTATCTTTAAAGTTTTTTGATACAGATTTCTAATTTTAATCAATTAATAAATAAAGAGAAATTCCATGTGTTTGTGTGTGTGTATGGGCATATTTTTCAGGTTCGCTTCACACCTAGTGGTACTAACATGAAAATTCTGCAGCCACATGTAATAGCTATAAGAAGAAATTACCTTCCAGCATTAAAGGTAGAATATAGCACATCTGCACATCAATCATCATTTAGAATTCAAATTTACAGAATACAGGTGAGTTTGAAAAGATAGTCAAATTATATTCTAAAGGAATATGACAATAAATGTATTCGCATAGTCTGTTTTGTCTAGTACTTAAGTTTCATTGTTGGACTAGAGTTTTTGATTCCTTGTACTTCTTAAATTTTGTTATTCCAGTCAGGTTCTATAATTAACATATTAATATACTGACCTGTTGTTTGTTTTCTTAGATCCAAAACCAGATACATGGTGCTATATTTCCATTTGTGTTTTACCCCATTAAACCTCCTAAGTCGGTCACCATGGATTCAGGTTTGTTTGTATTTTTACATTGCCATAAAAATGGTTGTATTAGCTATTTGGTTTCTTTTACTTTAAAAATATGAAGTGAAACCATTCTCAAGTTTAGTGTCTATAGGATCATTGGAAAATTAGCTTGAAAAAAAACCAGGAAGTACTCAACTAACTTCAATAAAACTGAGTGAATACTGAAGAAAAGATTATTTAGAAATATATATATAATGTTTAGAGATATTAATTTTTAAAAAAGATTACTAATTTGTAAACCCCTAATTTAGAAGCCACTAGAACCTTTGAATAAAAAGATAAGACCCTGAATCTGTTTTCACAAAGACTTCCTAATGATTCTAATACATACTTCTGGTTTAAAATCACTAATTTAAAGGATCAGTTAACCTTAGAGTGAATACAGATAATTAAAAAAAACAATCCTGGAGTCTGAAATTAAGGTTGTGATAGATCTTACAGATATCAGTAATTTTAATTGATACTCACGATTTAGTAAATAATTTAATCGTCCACTGTGATGTGTATTAAATTGCAAGAAAATGCTTATCTTTTGTTTAAAGCATCATTAATCATATTTATTAATCTTTACAGCACCAAAGCCCTTTACAGATGTCAGTATTGTCATGAGATCTGCAGGACATTCGCAGATATCACGTATTAAGTAAGCGTCTTAGTACATTTATTGTGTGTGCATTTAATGTTTTAATTTAAATATGAGTTAATTGTACTCTTAAATAAATAAATTTCAGATGAGTCAAAGATTTAAGTGTAAAATATTAAATTATAAAGGTCATAGGAAAAATCAATTATTTCATAATCTTGGAGAGTCAGAAAGCTCCAAATGAATTATACCTAGGTATTAACAATAGTCATTTCTGAATTGTGTGTATTTTGTTATTTTCTTTTTTATTTGTTTTCTCTATTAAGTTGTCTATAATTACTGCATACTGTTTTAGAAACAAGAAAATAATATTTTCAATTCAGTCACCACCCAGTTCAAAAAATAGAACACTGACAGAAACATCCATCTATGTATCACTACCATATTTCTTGTTTCCTCCACCGTATCACCAAGATAAATACTATTTTTATTCCCTTTTTAAAATACTGTTTTATTGTTTATGTGTACCTAAACATTATGCTTCTTACTTTGCCAAAATTTTTCCTAATTAAAGAAAAATTTTTTAACTGTAAATATATTCTTGGGACTTGCTTTTTTCATTCAGATTTTTACTACAATTTATTTTGTTGTATGTAGCTAGAGTTTATTTATTATCACTAGCATGTAGTGTGACTCTTGTGTGACTATATACCACAGTTTACTTACCGATTTCCTCTTTGTAGGCATTTTCGTATTATGAGTTTGTTGCCATTATGAACAGTGTTGCCGTGACATTTTTTCATTCATTCACCTAAAAAGTCCTAAGTTTCAATGTTTTAATATTTATCTAATATTTTTTCCTATATAATTTTGTTAATGCAGTTAATCAATGATTTTTAAATGTTTTTCACCTTGTATTATAGGTATTTCAAAGTGTTGATCCAAGAAATGGATCTCAGGTTAGATCTTGGGTTTGTCTATGCTGTATCAGAACTTATGACAGCAGCTGAAGTAACTGAAAAAACGGAGGTAAGACTTATTAATAATATGATGGGAAGAATTAGGGAAAGAGGAGGACTTAAAAAAATTGTAACATTATACATTCTTAAATGTATTAAAATGGTTTTAAAAATCAAAATTTTTTTATTATGCTGCCGTGGTTCTACATTGGCAGACATCACATTTTCAGATTATAGAAGTTGGAAGCAAGACAAATAACCTTTTTATGATGACTTAGAAAATAGGAGGAAAGGTTTTAGGCCAGTAGTAAGGGGAAGAGGATAATCAGTCATGTTTACATCACTTTTTTCCTATTTTATTTTTCTGGGTTACTTTTGTATTGATTAGTAATTTAGAAATTTGGATATGCCAGGATATTTGATGAGAAAAGGGATAAGGCAAATAAAAGGTAAGATATCCTTGCATATACCTACACACATCTTCCATGTACTTTAAACCATCTTTAGATTACTTATAATACCTAGTACAATGTAAATGCTATGTCAGTAGTTGCCAGGGTGTGCCAAATGGAAGTTTTGGTTTTTGGAACTTTCTGGATTTTTTTTTTTTCTTTTATATTTTCATTCTACAGTTGGTTGAATCCACGGATGTGGAACCTTGTGGATACAGAGGGTCAGCTGTATACTGAAACAGTGCTGGGTACTTGTCCCCCTTTCTCCAAGGCTTATTATTGTTACTGGTTTGTTTATTAGTTCAGTGACTGGCTGGATTATTTTATTGAAGTCTACCCCACCCCCACCCTTACCTTTCCCTGCATTGTTAAGCCTTTGATGTCGCTCCTCAGGGAGGTAAAGATTTGGGACACCCACAGTTACCCTGGAATAAAAGTGGTTTTTTACAGGGCTCTTTGCATTTCTTTCCATGATGGCAACTGCTAATTGCTGGATGATTGCTCGAGTTTTTTTCAGTAATGCCTTAGGGCATAAATTGCTCTACAGACTAATCCAGTCAAATTTGGCCTCCTTTGAAGGAAGTGATCTGAAGATAAGTGTTTGCTATTTGTTCCAACCCCCGTCTCTTTCCCCAGTTCTTTCTTTCACAAAAACTTAACAGGCCTACAGTTTAGCCTGTATCTTCACTGAATCAAGGATTTTCCTCCCAGTTGCCTTTCACCACAACATTCACTGTTTCCTAGAGCACTCTTAGGCCTGAACTTTACATTTTGTTGTAAATGAAGTCAGTTTCTTTGGGAAGAGATGAGGAGCTGTCTGTTTTAAAGTCTACTCCCACACACACATACACCCCCACCCCCAGGCAATATCTCGGGACCAGAGCTTTGGACCTCTAGAGGTGGGCCAAGGGTGATCAGACCTCAGTATTCTCAGTGGTGTCACACCCAAGTAGAGCCTTTGTTCTCTGAGTGGAGGCTGGGCAGAAGAGGGAAGCTCCTTCTTCCCCTGTAGTTTAGGCTCAGCAGCTAGTAGCTGGGGGCAGGATGAGAAGTGCTGACCTCTGATCCTCCCAAGATGAAAGTCTTCCAGTTGGGAGGTGGGGCAGAGAAGGAACTCTGAGTTCTTGGGTGCACCAGTCTAGATTGGAGTTCCGGCTTACTGAGTTGGGAGGGGGAACTGAGAGAATGGTCCTTTTTCAAATACCACAGAGTCACTTTTCCTACCAAATTTTTATAGATTTTCTTGAATAGATGTTTTATTTGGTTATACCCTTAGGTATAGAGGCCTTAAAAGTTTGTCTTTTTAAATGAACTTTACCAGTTTCACTGGAGAGCTAAAGATCTCCTTACACCATTATCCCAGAAGTGAATTTCTAAATATACTTTTAATAAGGTTATCATTTTGAAGTTTTTGTTAATCAGTTAAAATGTGAATGTTGGGCCGTTTCTCAACACACAGAAGTACTAGATTTGTGAGCATTTGCAAAAGAAATAGTGTTGATTATCAAGAATGAAAGCACTAATCACTTCATGAAAAATTACTTTCAGTGCCTTCCCTTTTTTGATTTATATTAGTGACCTCTGTAGATGTCAGTAATGCATTTATCAAAAAGCTGCAAGTACGATTGTATTATTCCTAAGAAAGTGTTGATGGATTGGATTAGTGGCCTTTTGGAATAAAATCTATGGTCACGTGAAGAAAACCTTAGTGTCTTTTAATGTATTGGATGGAAACATAGAAGATATGCTTATCAGTTTGTGAGTGACTGAACTTTCCTAACAGTAGAGATGTTAGTTTCCCTTCTAAGGCAGTAGGTTCCCAATCATGAGCAATGTTGAATCTGGATATTATAGGGAAGTATTCTGCAGCGTGTGAGCTATTAGCTTAATACTTCTACAGAAATATCCCTTATGTTTTTAATATTTTATGTTCCTTTATAGGTTGAGCTTTTTCATAAAGATACAGAAGCTTTCCAAGAAGAATATAAAATAGTTTCATTAGGAGATTCATCACAAGTCAGTCTCTATGAATACTTTCATATATCTCCTATCAAGGTAGGGGAAAAATAAGTCATTTTTATTGTCCTTGATAATCTTGGTAATAGCAGATTGATTTGATCTGTTTGGGGGAATACAACATTTAAATTATATTGTTAATAGTATATAAGTTCTATAACTTCACAATTACAAATATAAGTAAATAACAAAGGAATGATACTTTTAAATTTTTATTATTTATTCTTATAATAATTTTTTATCATGTGGAAATAATAGTGGAACCACCTACAGTATGTTTATATGTTTACATCTTGACCTAACATTATGTTAACTTGCTATCTATTAAGGTGTTGTGACAATTTTCAAACTTTTGTGTATGATATTAGTATAAGTTTGAAAATAATTTATAAAGTAACCTTGATTTTAAAATTGAAGATTGAATGGAACTAAAAGTAAGTTCTTAACATAAAATTTCTATGAGTTAACTTACATAATACTTGAAGAAAATTACTGTATAACTACTTATACTATATATAATACATATAATACAAAAGTGCTTTTTAACTAGCTTTACCACACTAACTTAATTCTAATAGTTGAAACGTTCACTTTTGGAGATATTTGAGTTAATTTTCAACAATTTCAACTTCTAGATTGTTAATGTTATTAAAAAATGTATGAAGATTAATATTTTCCTACGTTTACCAAAAGAATTGGATTGAACTAAATATCATACATTACATGGTTGAATTTAAATTTTTTAAAGGGCTGTTTACATTTTAAATTCTTTCAACATTCCAGTTATTAATTTTGATATAATCTAGGTAACTTTGAAATCTTATTTATGGTATAGTGAATTTAAGATGATATTGAATTTTAAGAGTTAAAACTGTCATTATGAAGAAAGTGCTTTAAATATTTCTTTCTTTATCTCTTTAGTTGCATTTAAGTGTTTCACTGAGTTCAGGTGGTGAAGAAGCTAAAGATTCAGAACAACCTGAAGGACTGGTAGCAGTTCATTCTTTAAATCTTTTGCTGAAGAGTATTGGTGCCACTCTTACAGATGTACAAGATGTAGTTTTTAAGTATGTTTAATATTCAAATGTATAAATTGATGAAAAGTCCATTTTATATATACATTAAAATTTTATAAGTGAAAAAGTATGTAAAGTACATTGCAGATCATAGGTTGAATATGGTTTTTTGCTGTTAAATGGAATATAATTTAAGAAACATATTGCCTGGTAACCCTTAACTATTAAATAACAGAATAATTATTAAATAATTTCCTTAAGAAAGAGGGACAGAGGTCATGCAAGTTTGTGTGTTATATAAGGCCTTTTTAGCCTAGGGAAGGATTCCTAAGAAGCTGTGTATACCCAAAGATGTGATGTGTGGTGCTTAAAAGATGTTGCTTTAAGGCCTATGGGATCAAGACTCTTCAAAGCATATGTGACTAGAAGAAAATGAATGCCATGATAGCAGAAGTGAAGGGATCAGTTTAAATGTTACAGTCAAGAATTTAATGTGAGTCATAATGTAAGCTATTAGAGTATCTGACCAAAGAGACAGAGAGTCTGAGTGGAGACTTTAGATGAGCATGACCTTTGCAGATAGCACCTAGAGCTATTATTAAGAACAGTAGTAAGAATCAGTGAGTCTAGTAAGACATAACTGTAAATCTAGATAAAAGTTAGGAAACAGTCAAATTTAAAAACACAAGTTTGAAGACATCAGAAATAGGATGAGATTTCTAATCTTGCTGCTGTCCTATCCTTAGCATAGAACTTCCCAATTAGTGGTTCCAGGTATATGCTGTGAATAGGTTATAAATAAACTGATGGTGATTCTTCAGCTGTCAGCTGATCAGGCAGGACCTGCAGCAGCTGAACCCTGGCCATTCTTGAGCAGCCTCTTCCATTTATCTCAGTGTGTCAGGCATTTTCTGTGTGGGCCATGATAGGACAGAATTGAGAAATATAGTTCATGTCCAGGAGTGGGACCCAAGGTCTCTAAAATGCCTGAATTCTGTGAAAATATGTGTATATTGATGGCTTTTCTGAAGATAAGATCCATAGCTTTTATCAGATTCTTAAGAGGGTTCTTTGACCAGAATATGCAGAGATGTATATAGGAGTGGATTTCCTGACTGGTATGGGAAAATGTACTAAAAGGAATTTTTTTGGAGAAAAATTCTAAAGAAAATAAAACCATTCATTAATATTAAAAACATAATCTCCTTTTCTCTATATATTTATACATTTTTTTGTGTTTTTTTTTTCAGGCTTGCATTTTTTGAACTCAACTATCAGTTCCATACAACATCTGAACTACAGTCTGAAGTAATAAGACACTATTCAAAACAGGTTTGTCTGAGATTATTTTACAGAGGGACAAAGTGATAAAATGGTGAAGGCATATGTGTCTATAGAGGTATAATGATTTGGCCAGGAAGGGAATAGCCGTTTCAAAATTTTAAAACATGGTTTTTTCCCTCAGGATTGTAGAAAGAAGTTGAGCCCAACCACCATTTCAGTTTTTTGCCTTTCTACTTTTAGCCTTTGACAGAAATCTTTCCTGGATCAGTGTGGACTAGATGTAAATCTTTAAATAATAATCAGCTAAGTAATTCAGCTCACTTACTTAAAAAAATAGGTCAAGGGAAACTATTTATCAGTAAGTAACTGATGAACACAGGGCATTTTTAGTGTAATTAAGTTGTTTAGTCAATTAGATATATTATTTTAGTGGATTTTTGTCCACCTCTGAAGACTCCTGTATTTTGTGGTATAATTTATAGAGCATTGAGATAGTTGTATGGTGGACAGATCACTGAGCATGACTTAAGAGGTCTGGGTTTGGATCGCAGTTTTGCTGTTTACCCACCATGGCTCCGGGCATCATTTGACCTGTATGTTTCTCTAGTCTATAAAATGGTGGCAGTAATAATAACTGTCACACATAGTTGTAAAAGTATTTTGAATATTCTAAAACTTTATGTAAATAGGTCATATTATTTCTCGTACTCTAACACCAAATTGCTTTTTAAAACTAAGACTACTGATGAATACGGTGATATGGTTTAGGCTGAAATTGGTGGTGAGGGTGTTAGCCTGAAAAAAAACTGGATGTGTTTACTGAATATAAGGAAAAAAAATATTAAATCTGATAATCTGATTTGACTAATGTTTCTATTTCATTTTTAGGCCATTAAGCAGATGTATGTACTCATTCTTGGACTTGATGTTTTGGGAAATCCCTTTGGCTTGATTAGAGAATTTTCTGAAGGTGTAGAAGCATTTTTTTATGAGCCTTACCAGGTAAAATAGTTAATCTTGTGTTGTGCAATATATCACACTAATACTTTTGAATAAATAGTGCATCCCATTAGCAGACACAAATTACCATATGTAAAATAGATAAACAACAAGGTCCCTACTGTATAGCACAGGGAACTATATTCAATATCCTGTAATAAACCATAATGGAAAAGAATATGAAAAGTATATATATACATACATATACACACACTTGTGTATATATATGTATAACTGAATCACTTTACTATACACCAGTAACTAAAACAACATTGTAAATCAACTGTACTTTAATTAAAAATGATAATAATAATCACCCCAGTTAACTTGAGTTGTAGTTGTGAATGGATTTTTGGAAACACAACAAAAGGACATTATTTTGAAGCAAACAATGGTAAGAGGTTTTTGAGAAGTCTTTTCAAATATTTACCTTTTCCTTCAGAATTTAAACTTAAGACTTTACTAAGAAATACCAAATTTTAAGTGTTCTGTTGGAATATTAAAGATGGATAAAATTTGTACTGTAGTAGAAGGAAGATTCCCATGGACACACAGTCTTGCTTTGCACAGTGGTGTGGGACAGTAAAAATAACCATGCAAACTGACACTGTGTGAAACAATCTTATTAATCAATGGCAAAAATTATGATTGTTCTCTGTCCCTTAAAAATTTCTGTCAAAACATTCAAAACTCTCCTACTTTCACTTTTAAACATAGAAGATAATGAAAAATAAAGTAAAACTAGTATTTATTTTGTACACTATAATCTAAAATATTAGAAATATTAAGAATTAAAGTGTTTTTATTTCTTTTTAAAAATATTATATAGAGTAGTTTGTGGTTACCTTCTCATAATATAACATATACTCCGAGTAAGCATCTTTTGTACACTTTGGTGAATAGTCATATTCCTTTCTAAGTTTGGATCAACTTCTAACATTTTATCTTTTATACTTTGAATGCCATGAAATATCTGAGAATTATGTTAATGTGAAGTTTTCTTCTGATATCACTTTCTCTGGGACATCTTTATTCTTTTTGTCACTACTACTCTTCTTGTATATACCAAAAAAAAAATTTACCTTTAAACGTAAGCGTAACTTTATTTATTGTTATTCTTTTTTGACCCTTTAGGGAGCCATCCAGGGTCCTGAAGAGTTTGTGGAAGGAATGGCACTGGGACTGAAAGCACTAGTTGGTGGAGCTGTTGGTAAGAAACAGAATGCCTACCAAGAATGATTATGCTAGAAAATAATGATATGTTTTGTTTTACTAAAAGTATTACAATTTTGCTAGGTGGATTAGCTGGTGCTGCCTCCAAAATCACCAGTGCTATGGCTAAAGGGGTAGCAGCTATGACTATGGATGAAGACTACCAACAGAAGAGAAGAGAAGCCATGAACAAGCAACCAGCTGGTCTTAGAGAAGGCATCACGCGTGGAGGAAAAGGATTAGTTTCTGTAAGAAATTTCCCATGGTTGTGAACATTTTAGGAATATCTTTTAAAGCCATGATCTGTGAGTAAGGAAATAGACATAAAACTTTCATTCACTCAAATATTATTTGGATGTTGGTGGAGCAATGGGTTGTGACATAATAAAAAATATGTCAGTAGCCTCGAGAAATATTCTGTTTAAATAAAATACTTAGGAAATATGTTAATTCTTATGGTATCTAGAAAGCAGATCTTTGCATTTCTTTTGTAAGCCAGACTTGGTTCTTCAAGGTATCATGTCAAAGTATTGTAAATTTTCAATTGTGCTTTTCCTCTAGGGTTTTGTAAGTGGCATAACAGGAATTGTTACAAAACCGATCAAAGGCAAGTATAGTGATTCCTTTGGGTGATATATATTACCAAGGCTTTCATAAACTGATTCCATTTTCGTTCCTAATCCAATTGTCTAAAACTCTGTCTTTTTTCTATCCAGGAGCTCAAAAAGAAGGAGCGGCTGGTTTCTTTAAAGGTTTTGGGAAAGGTTTAGTTGGAGCAGTGACAAGGCCAACTGGAGGCATCATAGACATGGCTAGCAGTACATTTCAGGGAATAAAAAGGTAAATTCTCTTTGATGTAAAATATGAGTAAAATGCTTAAACCAAGAGAAATGAGATAAATCTCTTTGGCTTGAGGCACTTAATTATGAACCTGCAATAATGGCAAGTTGCATATGATCTTCCTAATTGCTTTTGATACTTCTTAAATTGTTGGTATTGCATCATTTCAGCTTCATAGAGTTCTACTTCATTTGTCATTCATTCCCAGCAGCCTTGGCAGGGAAGGTTTGGCAAGTTAAGCTTTTCACTTTCCTTGATTGCAATACATTACAAGAATGTAATGCTATACATCAGTTACAAAATTAGCAAATATAATATTCTGTCTCCTTTTTTGAGAAATAAAGAATGGCATTTTACATTCCCGGTTCAAACTCAGCTTGTGTTCACCCCTTCCTTTATGGTCTTATTTTGTTATGAAACTATTATATCCTTTCCCTCTATTTCTCTTCACTTGTGCAAATAATTTTAAACATGTTCTCTTTTCCTCCAAATTAAATTTAGCATAAGACTAAAATTTAGTAGTTGTGTTATTGTTACCTCTATTCTAGAAGTTTGTAACACATAAAACAATTGATTAAATTCATACTAATGAATTTAACTTAGAAACCTAACTTAGAAAATTGGTGGGTGGATATCTCCCTGACTTTTTTCCTTTGTACTTTCTCTGGCTTTCTGCTCTATTGCAATAAGTATTGTCATTAAATTAGTTGCTCCTTTTAAGTCAGTATTTCATACTATGCCCATAATGGGGTGTTTCCAGTTTTAGTTTAGAGTTAAGGTTGGGAAAAAGGGTACAGTTTTTTCTACCTGTAACTTTAGTTTCACAAATATAATTATTGAGTCATAATCATCAGAGAAGTTCAAAAGTCAATAACTCATAGGGAATTCACGATGACAATCAGACAAGAAAAGGAAATAAAAAATCAAACTGGAAAAGAAGAAGTAAAACAGTCACTGTTTGCAGATGACATGATACTATACATAGAAAATCCGAAAGCTGCTATCAGAAAACTACTAGAGCTCATCAGTGAATTGGTTAAAGTTGCAGGATACAAAATTAATACACAGAAATCTCTTGCATTCCTATACACTAACAATGAAAGATCAGAAAGATAAATCAAGGAAACTATCCCATTTGCCAACACATCAAAAAGAATAAAATACCTAGGAATAAACCTACCTAAGGAGGCAAACGACCTGTACTGTGAAAGCTACATGACACCGATGAAAGAAATCAAAGATGACACAGATGGAAAGATATACCATGTTCTTGGACTGGAAGAATCAATATTGTCAAAATGACTGTACTACCCAAGGCAATCTACAGATTCAGTGCAATCCCTATCAAATTACTAATGGCATTTTCCCCAGAATTAGAACAAAATATTTTACAATTTGTATGGGAACACAAAAGATCACAAGTAGCCAAAGCAATCCTGAGCAAGAAAAAAGGAGCTGGAGCAATCCGGCTCCCTGAGTTCAGTCTATACTACACAGCTACGGTAATCAAAACAGTATGGTACTGGCTCAAAAACAGAAATATAGATCGATGGAACAGTATAGAAAGTCCAGAGATAAACCCATGCACCTATGGTCACCCAATCTATGACAAAGGAGGCAAGAATATACAATGGAGAAAAGACAGTCTCTTCAATCAGTGGTGCTGGGAAAACTGGTGCTGGGAAAACCAGTTTCATTCAGGTAAACGAATGAAATTAGAACACTCCCTAACACCATACACAAAAGTAAACTCAAAATGGATTAATGACCTAAATGTAAGGCCAGATACTATAAAACTCTTAGAGGAAAACATAGGCAGAACACTCTTTGACATAAATCTCAGCAAGATCTTTTTCGATCCACCTCCTAGAGTAATGAAAATTAAAATAAAAACAAAAATAATTAAGCTTAAAAGCTTTTGCACAGCAAAAGAAACGATAAACAAAAAGACAACCCTCAGAATGGGAGAAAATATTTGCAAATGAACCAACCGACAAGGGATTAACTTCCAAAATATACAAACAGGTCATGCAGCTCAGTATCAAAAAAACAAACAACACAATCAAAAAATGGGCAGAAGACCTAAATAGACATTTCTCCGATGAAGACATACAGATGGCTAAAAAACACATGAAAAGATTCTCAGCATCACTAATTATTAGAGAAATGCAAATCGAAACTACAATGAGGTATCACCTCACACCAGTCAGAATGGCCATCATCAAAAAGTGTACAAACAGGGCTTCCCTGGTGGCGCATTGGTTGAGAGTCCGCTTGCCGAGGCAGGGGACACGGGTTCGTGCCCCAGTCCGGGAAGATCCCACATGCCACGGAGTGGCTGGGCCCGTGAGCCATGGCCACTGAGCCTGCGCGTCCAGAGCCTGTGCTCTGCAACGGGAGAGGCCACGACAGTGAGAGGCCCGCATACCACAAAAAAAAAAAGTCTACAAACAGTAAATGCCAGAGAGGGTGTGGAGAAAAGGGAACCCTCTAACACTGTTGGTGGGAATGTAAATTAGTATAACCACTATGGAGAACAGTATGGAGGTTCCTTAAAAAAACTAAGAATAGAGCTGCCATATGATCCAGCAATCCCACTCCTGGGCATTTATCTGTAGAAAACCATAATTTGAAAAGATATATGCACCCCAGTGTTCATTGCATCACTATTTACAATAGCCAGGACATGGAAGCAATCTAAATGTCCATCGACAGATGAATGCATGAAGAAGATGTGGTACATATATACAAAGGAATATCACTTAGCCATAGAAGAAATAGTGCCGTTTGCAGCAACATGGATGGACCTAGAGACTGTCATACTGAGTGAAGTAAGTCAGACAGAGAAAGACAAATATGATAGTGCTTATATATGGAATCTAAAAAAATGGTACAAATGAACTTAGCTACAAAACAGAAATAGAGTTATAGATGTAGAAATCAAACTTACAGTTGCCAAGGGGCAAGGTGGGGGAGGGATAAATTGGGAGATTTGGATTAATGTATATACACTATTATATATAAAATAGATAATAATAAGGACCTAACGTATAGCACAGGGAACTCTACTCAATACTCTAATGGCCTGTATGGGAAAGGAATCTAAAAAAGAATGGATATATGTATATGTATAACTGATTGACTTTGCTGTACACCTGAAACTAAAACAACATTGTAAATCAACTATACTCCAATAAAAATTCATTAAAAAAATTAAATGTCCTTCTTTGTGTCTAATAGGAATTTTTTTTTAAGTCTCATTTTTTTCTGATTTTAGTATAGCCATTCCAGCTCTCTTTTGGTTATTATTTACATGGTATATCTTTTTCCATCCTTTTACTTTCAACTTATCTGTGTCTTTGACTCTAAAATGAGCCTCTTTTGGACAGCATATAGTTGGATCACATTTTTTTATACATTCTGCCAATTTCTGCTTTTAATTGGAAATTGATCCATATGTATGTGTCTATACATATGGATACATTACATGGTAAGCTCTTAATATTTGTTGAATATGTGAATGTTTGTTGAATGAATGAATGAACAATAAATGAGTCTTTCTCATGTAGGTCCATACAGTCAAAAAATGTTAAATAAAATATTAACCAAATTCAGCAATGTGTATATGTGTTTCAAACAGTACATATCAAGCCTTAGAAGGAATGTGAGGGTATGTGAACATTAGAAAACCATGTAATGTGACTTAAAGCATTAATAGTTTGAAGGAGATAAACCACAGGATCACAGCAATGACCAGGGGAAAATTCCGTATTTAAAATTCATTTTTCATTCAAGATTTTCAATAACAATGACAAAAAAAAAGTTAGCAAACTAAGAGTAGAAATGAATTTCCTTGGCTTAACAAGCAGTGCCTTTAAAAAAAAAAAAGTTGCTGATATCTGTACTTCATGAATAACTCTTAGAAGCTTTACCTTTAAAGTTGAGAATGAGAGAAGGATGCTTGCAATCCCCTCATGTATTTCGCATTGTGCTGGAGGAGCTAATAATGCAATATAATAGGAAATAGGAAAAGCAAAAGAAATTAAAAGTCTTAAACCAGAAAAGAAAAAGCAGTACTCATATGCTGATTCTCTGATTATTGTCTACAAAGAAAATCCAAGAGAATCTATAATCACACTTCTTTACAGTTCTACATTTGTCTAGAGAACTTATTATTTGTGTCAAAAGACAAAATTTAAAAAAGAGAAGTGATGTAATAGTCTCATTTTATCCAAAAGAAGATCTTTTTTTAGTAGTTTCATTTTAAAATATACTTAGGAGTTTTTGAGTAATTTTAAAAATCAAGTTATATGTTTTCCCTCTAGAGCTACAGAGACTTCTAATGAAGTGGAGAGTCTGCGACCCCCTAGGTTCTTTAATGAAGATGGAGTTATCAGACCTTACAGGTTGAGGGATGGTACTGGAAATCAAATGTTACAGGTGGGTGAAGAAATATCTTATGAATTAGGATTAATATAGTCAAGTCAGCTTTTTATTTAAAGTAGCTATATAATGCTTTAAATATGTATTAGATTATTTGGGCTTTTATATGTTTTGCTTAATTCCATTTAAAGTTTCTTACATTTACTTAGGTTTTAAATGTACATTTATTTACTGTAAGAATTTTTTTTTTCTTTTTTACAGGCATCAAAAAGTTTGATATGAAAATAGTTAATGCATGACTTTGCAAGTGAAAGCCAACAGTAAATTTTAGTCTTAAAATTTACAAACTACGTACAGCTGTTTCAGTATTTTGAATGCAAAGAAAAGCTTTTATATTGGTAACTTTTTGTATAGGATTTTTAGCAAATCTGACCTTTTTATAGGGTACTCTAAGTTCTGTACTGGATTTACTAGATTAGTCGAAAGCCATTGTGCCTTATGTGCCCTCACAGTTGATGGTACTTATCTACCCGGTTAGACCATTTCTATTTAGGGTGCTTCCTTCAAACCACTAACAGCTTTTATTCCAGATATAATCCTCATGTCCAGTTAGGTATGCATAAGGAAAAGAAAAATCATGACCACTGCTATTGTGAATTCTTGGGTTCTCCTGCTTTTCTTTCGAAGATGCTCAAATGGCCATGACCCTCTTCCTGCTTTATGCTTGTGTGGTCTATTTAAAACCCTGTGGAATTGATAAGCAATTTACACGAAAACCAACATCTTTTAGTAAGGAAAATTAGCTTTTAGAACAATAGTCAGTTTGAAGATAGAATATTTTATCTGTTTATATAACTTCTACTTTGAAAGTTAGACTTTTAAAATCTGGATTATGCTGCAGATAACATACACAATACGATATACCAATTTAAAGTCGTTTCTGTTGTTTAGTTGTGAAATACTAAATTAAATCATTTAATTGAAAACAAGGAGGCTTGAAAATACTCATAGTAATAATAAATTGTACATATTTGAAAATACTCATAGTACAGACTTGAAAGTATTGCTAGTACTTGATATCTTTACGTTCACAGTATATAATTCTGCATTAAATGTACTTCCATAAACTACAAGTATTGTGTTAATGTGTGATATTTAGTTAAGTGGTTTTACATTGTGTTTAAAATGTTTTTAAAGCATCAGAATAATTGCATATTGGGATAGAACTGGCAATCTACTGAGAGATTGTGTTTTAAATGGCAGGTTGACAAACTCTACAATGACAGTATATCATTCTTTGAAAATATTGCAGAAGTCACCTATAGTTATACAATTGAAACATACATATCTACTCAGCACCTGCCTTCCCCTATTAGAACACAGTTAACATATTACTAATTCATTTTACTAAACTGAATAGTTATCAAATCACCTTTCACAAAACTATTTCTTGAGAAACTGTTTTATAAACTTAGTAGGAAGTAAGGATGAGTAGTGAGGAGAGTTTAGACATACATCCTCATTATTAGAGAACAGATGATAAGAAAGCCATGACATACCAAGTTTTTCACAGCTAATAATTTGATTTCAGTAACAAGTAAATTTGTTCTATACTTTTTTCCATTGATTGTTTTCTAAAGCTCTGAAGTTTGGGATTTAAGATCATGACTATTGACTGTATTTTTAAACATGCCTATTATTTTCATTAGGCCAGTTGTAGAATTAATTGCTAAAAGAGCTGTTTAAATGACTAAAATCTCACAATCCTTGTCAGCCATTACTTATTTTTCAGCAGGAGTATTAAACACAGTATTAGTCGGAATACCTATAGGAATTCACCAGATGCCTTAGGATGTTTGTGTTTGGCATTACTCTCTTACAGGTGTAAGAATTGGGTTGTTGCTTTAGTGGTAATGGTGCTTTTTTTGAATCAAAACTTTACTATTAGCAAACACTTTGAAATATACAAATACCAGTGCTGTGGCAAAGAAGTAGATGACATATAAACAGTATTTCAA
Organism: Grampus griseus; assembly: GCF_964374135.1. Taxonomy (NCBI): domain Eukaryota; kingdom Metazoa; phylum Chordata; class Mammalia; order Artiodactyla; family Delphinidae; genus Grampus; species Grampus griseus. The sequence continues at coordinate 42,504,274 of NC_139000.1, read as the reverse complement.
ATCTCATCTGCCTAGATTTAATCTGATTTAATAATAATGCCCTTAGAAAACATTTAATACTTTCAAATGTTCGTCCTTTTGTTTTCTAATTTTCTAAAAAGGGTGCTCTGTGTTCACTAAATTATATATGCCTATATATGATAATTAAATATGAGATACACTCTCTTATTGTGTACCTTTCTATCTAGAAAGTGGCACATAATTATAGTGCTTCCTAGTAGTCCATTAAAGCTACCTACTAGAGAAATAGAATAATTCTAACATAGTCACAAAATAATTTACTGGTATCATCAAGCTATTCTGTACATTAAGTGTACCAACCAGTGGAGTTTAGTTAAGTCTTATTAGGTTAAGAAATTATATCCATAATTACTGCCACACTTAGAGCTGAAGTCTTCTTCAAAATTATTGACTTCTTGAACATTTCATAATTTTACATGTTTTCCAAGCAATTTGCCATACTTAACTAACATTTGTGCTTCTTTTTTTCTTTACCATGCTTACAGAAAATTCAGGTCTACAGGGAGTGGATTATGACTCACAGTAGAAGTAGTGATGATGATAATGATGATGACGATGATTAGTCAGATCTGAAATGTTCAAATTCATATGTTCTTTGTCATTTTATTTGGAATGTTTCATTAACATGTTTTGTATGACTACTACCATAATGCCCATATGGAGTTAAAAGTACGTTTTCCTTTTAAAATGTTTTTCTATGTATTTTCAAAAACAAAAATGTATGCATTATTTAAGCACGGAAAAATGTATTTTATAGCCAAAGTAGGGCATACCATATATTATAGCATTTATGTGTTTTATAGCTTTGTAATAACAGTTTGTCTTTAAGATTTAAAGTTATAGACAATTTTTTTTTTTAACGTTCACTAGTTTCATTTTAAATTATCTGTTTATTTGTTAGCAAAATGCTGTTTTTAATGTTCTCTGTAAATTTTCTGGGCTGTAATATAATGTAATTGAGTTAAAAAAAAAAAAAAGAAAGAAAAAGAATAGTAATAGCCAGTCAATATTTTATATTTATTTAGTATTTTAAAAGCATCTTCGTCAAATTTCTTCTAATAATAACAAACTTATATAACTTGAAGCAATACGAATTTGTTGTTCTATTCCAAAATCATATAGGTTGAACTACTATTATAAGAAACATTCATGATTTGTCATAAAGGTTAGATAGTGAAATAATTTATAGTCTGAGAATGAAGAAAAATGTTCTTTGGTTCTTTTATTTCATTTTATTATGTATACATTTTCTGAAACAGTGAACAAAGTTGGTTTTACAATCATTATATTTACTTATTAGCTTACATATCCATGTGCTATATCCTTATTATAAAATGTTATGAATTCAGGACAGAAGAATTGTTATAGTAAGCATAATTATATGTATTTCTTCTAGATAATATTGGGAAAATGTTATCTATGTTTCTGAAAGATGTATAAGCAAATCTGTTTTATGTTTTGCATACTGAAGGCTTTTTTTTTAATTTCAAACTTAGATGAAACTTTTTGTTCTATTTTTCTAGTATATCAGATGTACTTAAAAAAAAATTCGAAAAAGTTAATGACTGTTAATAGTATGATGTTTAAACCCTTATGACTGCTCTGCATTTGGATCAACAAAGGAACATTTACCTTAATTTATGTTAAGCATTTTGCTTATAATGAGCTTATATTAGACTGTAGTAGATAATTGCCTTAATTGTTCAGCTTTTGGTTTAATTTATTCAGCCAATGACTTGAATCTCTTCTAATTCTTAGGTTTATCAAGATTTTATCTCTATAAATCATTATTTCTTAGAAAATGACTATTTCAGATTTTTAGTATTGAGCTTACAAAAAAAGAAGCTAAAAAATTTTGCTCTTGAAATTTCTACCTGCCTAGTAGCATTGATTCAAATTAAGTAGAAATCCAGGTTGTGTATGCTAGGACTAAGAAATATGTGAATGTCAAAGAATTTAATTACTGTTTTCATCAAAATATAGTATTCTTATCTTTTTGGAGTAAGGTAAATAAATTAAAACAGTGACCATTAAAATAGTCACTGCTGGTATCAGAGACAATTTGTCTTTGTCTTGCATCCAGTGCTCTCTCACCCTTGGTCAAAATCAAGCAAAGTCTGCTGCTTCTACTGGAAGCTGGAAAGAACATAGTCTATTGTTATGTATTGTGTATGCCTGAGGAAGGAAGGGTTTGGTAATTTCATTGACTTCTTGATTCCAACTATGCTAAGCATGCGGCCTTTCTAAAGGAGAAAATGCTAACTGCTTGTTTGCAAGAAATTTACTGAGTTTCCTGTGGTTGGTCTGTGACACTGTACAGTGTCTGTACAGATTTCACAAAGGTCCTTATGAATTTATCTGGGAAAAGTTCTGGATATTTTAGCAGTGCCTTACCATTTTAATGAAAAGAAAATTGGAGGTAGAATTACATTTATTTAAAATCTCTTAAACAGTAAAAAAGATTTAAAATAATATTCTAGTAACTAGTAAACTTTGTTCATGTGGCCTTAGGGATTCATCCTTAAGTTTTTAGCCCTTAAAAGTGGCATACATTCTTTTAACAGTATAATTGGCCTTGTTCTTTCTGTTTCTGTTTTCCTGCCCCAGTGAAATAATCTTTTCAAGCTTCTCTGCTGACAGGTATTAATTATTTTTTCAGTTTAAAAAATGTATTTATTATGTTAATTTTATTTGAGAAAAATTTAAGCCTGAGGATTGCTCTATGTTTTCTTGATGGAGAAATAGGACTTGGACAAAAATATCTTCTTATTCCTCATCAAATATATAGAAAATTAGTTCAATTTTGGGACTTTAAATGAGATGAACCGTTCTTTTGTTTGTTTATTAGTGGCCCTGTAATTAATTAGAACTTTAAAAATGGGAGTATCCATCTAATAGTGAGAAAGCTGAGTTTGAAAGATTGACTATGTAATACCACACCTTTCCATAACCTTTAACTTTATTTATATTCCAAATTTCTATGTGGTCATTGCCTATGTATAGAAAAAGGGATAAAGGGATGGAGAGTTCTTCTGTCTTCTTTTCTAAGGGAATAATCACTCATTCTCTATTTTCCTTTGTGTCTACTTGACACTTGAATAACATAGTGAAAACTGGCAAGAAGAAGAGTTTATAAAAATCCTAAAATTGTGAACACCTATCATCATGGATAAATAATCTGTTTTTAAGAGCCTATAAATGAAATTAATTGATGCTCACATTGGTATAGATATAACAAAGTAAATCCAGAGTAATATTACTGACTTTCAATATTCCTTATTGAAAAGGAAGTTGGAATAAATTTCAATTTGCTTCTATTTTTAAAATAATCAGAATTTTATAAATTTTACCTTTTGAAATTATTCAAAACACATATCATTGATGTAGTGTTGAGTGTTGACTTTAAGGTCATGTTATGAAAATTAACAGATGGAGTTAGATCTGTGAGTAGGAGATCAAAGTTCAACATGAAGTATGTGCTGCTGTATTTTTCGTCCCAGGGTCATATACACTATAGAATGATGACTGCTGTGACAGCTACTATAGTAGTTTGTCTGATTTAAGTCCCATGGTGAAATTTTGCATTATACTTTTCCTATAGTGATGGGAGGAGGACCAGAAACAACAATCCAACTGTTACTGAGTACTTTTCTACTGTATCTTCAAGCCACAGTTTTTTCTTTTATAGGTTTCCTTGCATATTTGTAATTTATTGTAGTAGTCCAAAATATTATAGGTCCTATAGGGTCTAAATAAGATACACAAATCATTCATTTAAGTCAAATAATAATTATGATGGTTATGTAAAGAGAATGTCAGTTTTATTTATTATCCTACACCTTTGAAATAAATGGAGATCAATTAAAAATGTTTAGATTGTTAATGTAATCTTTAATTTCAGTAGATGAATATTCAAGTTTATGAAGTGCAGTGAGTACAAGCCATACTATATACAACACCTCAAAGAAAGGCCTGAATCAAAGAAGAATGAAACACATGATTTCAAATAACGCAGACCGTGTTAGGGAGCTAATTAGAATAATTTATGATGGTCATATGTAGGAGTTTATGGCTTGGTTTGTTTTAATGTGGTAGACCTATTTTCATGTCTGTAATTATCTCTCAATCAGTGTGATAAATTTATTTAACAATTATTTCATATCAACCAATATGTATATAGGAATAGTGTAGCTCCAAATATCAGCTTTAAAATAAACATTTAATAATTTTATAAAATTGGTTTTTAATGTAACCATCTTTATTGCATATACATATCCTATGCAGTGAAATGGTAACAAAGATATCTACTAAATTTGCATTATGCTATTTCTTAGAGATCCTTAATTATTTGAGCATTCAAAATATAGTCATTGTGTTTTCATAAACAGATAATCAGGATAGTATATATAATTCTTAATCGGGAATGCTATGTTTTTATACTGTAAATTATTATCTATGAATAGCTTGTTAACTATATTATGTCTACAAAGATTTTTTGAATGTATTCAGTAAAGCTTGGAGTTTCTTTGAACTAAAAAATTTAGAGACTCGCACTCCATGGAAAAAGGTAAATCTCTCTTGCGAATCACTGGACTAACATTGATTCTCAATCTACAGTTTTAGTATTTTACAAAAGATGTGAAATTTTTCAAAAATTAAAGTAGATTATTTTCTATATTGTTAAAGTAATATATGCTCAGTAAAGAAAAATAGGAATAGAAAGGAAAAAACTTACCCTGTCTCCCCACCATTTATTATGGTGTATTTCATTTTTTAATTTTTATTCATGTAATTATGATTCAAATATATAAATTTGTTATATATTTTTTATTATTGTAAATTTTTATAAATAGAATTACTATTAACTTCTAAAGAGTAAAAATGTGACCCATTCGGTCCCCAGTGTGGGAAACCTGGTCTTTACTTATGGAATACATTATCACCAGCAGGACCTTTCTATGTTTTGTTTTGTTTTTTTTTTAAATGTATTTATTTATTTATTTATGGCTGTGTTGGGTCTTTGTTTCTGTGCATGGGCTTTCTCTAGTTGTGGCAAGTGGGGGCCACTCTTCATCGCGGTGCGCAGGCCTCTCACTATCGCGGCCTCTGTTGTTGAGGAGCACAGGCTCCAGATGCGCAGGCTCAGTAATTGTGGCTCACGGGCCCAGTTGCTCCGCGGCATGTGGGATCTTCCCAGACCAGGGCTTGAATCCGTGTCCCCTGCATTGGCAGGCAGATTCTGAACCACTGCGCCACCAGGGAAGCCCTCTATGTTTTTATAGTTGATGTAGAAGCTTTTTCTTTTTGATTGAACATATTTTTACCTTTTGACTCTGCCTTTTTTTAAAAAAATTTACCCCTTAAATAAATCTTCTCAAAATTCATTTGTGTATGTACATGTATGTATAATCTTTGTGTTTTTCATTGTGTACAGATATTGACAGCTGGGTTGTCCCATGGGGGTAGTATTTTTCAGCCATTTCAGACATCTAAAAATTTTATCTGTGTTTTCTTTGAATCTCTTACATGTCTTACAAAGATATCATAGATGCCATTATATAAGTTGTAGAAGGGACGCTGTTTTCGTTTGTTGTATATTTCTTTTCTTTCAGAAATTACAAATGTTTATAATTAGCTTCAAACACTGCCTTAATAGCAATTGGAAGATAACTACCTTCAGCTGATGTGGTCTTTCCCTTTACTTCCGGAAGAGAATTACAACTGATCTGGGAAAAAAACGGGCTTATCATAGGCAGTCAGATCACCAGAGTAGTGCTGAACATTCTTCCTGGCTTCATCTGAAATTTTGAGTAAGTGGACAAGAACTATGAGATAAAGGACTATTGGATTTCACTCTTCATTTTTAACTCTTCCTCTCCAGAAGCATACTTCTGAATGGGATGAGAAAACTGAAGAGAGCCAAATTCTGTTATCAAAGCAAATTAGAGTTAGCATCTCAGATAAAGCAGATGCCATGAAAAGATTACCTGTCCAACTTGGATACAATTCTCATACCTCATTTATTAGCTTAATAGAACTCTCTTGGAGAGTCTTTGGCACATCATTTTTGAAAGCATATACTTTTGAACATTTAGTAGTAAGTCCCACTAACTTTATTTTGGACCAGTGGACTAACTCACCCCACTTAGAACCTTCCAGAATTACATAAAAATAACTGTGTGAATAAGACTTTGAAATTGTATCTTTTTCTGGAGGTGATGGTCCCACTTAGGGGAGGTTCCAGTTTTCTCTTTGTCAAAAAAGTGTACAATGAATTTTTAAATTATTTTTTAATCCAGTAACTGAAATGAGACTAATTTGATTATTAAATCTTTTTCAAAAGTTTGTCATCATTTCATCCCATAAATTTATAAATATATTATGGAAGGATAAATATTAAAGTAGAAAATGTAGCACATTTAAAAGAAGTAAAAATGTTAAGCTCAGATAGGTTCAACTTGAGTCTTTCTGCTTACCGAGGATGTGCAAATAGAGCTAAAATTCTGCAGTAAGTTTTAGTTTAAAAGGTCTTTAGGCTTTATTTAGCTAAAGGTGCTAAATTGTAACCTGGGATTCAACCCATGACTTCTCTACTGATACATGAGAGCCCTACCTTACAATGTCCTTTGGTTACTTTTAACAGCACATAGGTTCTCAATATAACTTGAGCTTAGTAAAGTTGATTCATATTTTATTTTAGTGTGTGCTCTAACAATAATATTGTTAGAAGACTTTATTATAAATTATGAAAAGTCTTCTTTATTAGCCAAATATCCTATGAGAGAAAAGCTGTTGTCTTGCCAAATGAAACAGTTCATCTTCATAGAAAATTAGATTGGAGGCTGCTTTCATTCATCTAAAAACAAAATTTAATGTCATCTATAAAAGGAAACACCATGTATAGTTTTTTGCCAGTTAAGAGTCTTTAGTTGTAAATTCAAATGAAACTGATATCCTATCTGGTGATGATTCTGATGAACTGTATATCAGTGAAAATTTACCGCTAAAGAATCTTATAGGAAGCAGTATGGAGAAATGTACATTTAGACATTTTGTGCACTTTGAGTCTGAGTTAGTTGTTTATTAGTCTTACTACCTTCCAAAGAGATAATTATCCCTGGGTATTATATGAAATGGAAGTATTACAGGAGATGTGACACAGCTTGTGAACTATCTGAATCCATATTCCAATGAGCTGTTAAAATGGGATCCCACTTCATCTAGTGGAATATATGTATTTCTTCTATGCTAACTCATTTTGACAGTAAAGATACCTGGGGTGCAGTAATACCGTATGGCTCAGGGCCTGGATTCTGGAACCATGTAAACCTGAATTCAGTACTAGCCTTTTCCTTTTACTAGCTTTATACTAGCTTTTTTTTACTAGCTTTATACTAGCTTTTTTACTAGCTTTTTTTTCTAGTCTGATCTCATATTCCAGACTATAAAATGAAGATAATTGTAGTACTAACAGTACTTTGGTATATAATACCAAGATAATAGTACCTTGATGGTGTTGCTAGGATTAAAAAGCCAGGTAATATATGTGATTATTAGTACAGTGTCTAATAGGAACTTAATATATTTTCATTATTCCAGATGAATAATAACCAGTGTATGCTGGTTCTGGTCATCATTATTCTATATTCCTCATTTGTCTCCTCTTTGCCAAAATAAAAGCCATCATTAAATTTTGCCTTTTTTTTTTTTTCTTTTAAGGTTAATAGAATAGTTAGAATGTTGTGACGGTTTCCACACATTAATTGGTAAGCGATAGAAACAATAAAACCTCAGTGATTTGGACTGCTCTGAATTATTTCAGTATTTTGAAAGAAATGTTATTCTTTTCAAGTTTATATAGTATCATGGGTCAGTAAATGTTCAATAGAGGTTCTGCTGGAAATGCATTAGAGAGACTTTTGTAACTATTCACTTACAGTGTTTCTGACCAGTTTCTCTGGCTCTTCTTGTAGAATGTATTAGGTACGTTAATTAATGGTCTGCTGTTGTCAGTGCACATAATTATGTCATGAGCATAATTCTGTCCTTTCTCCAGACTGTTTTAGTTGAACCAGTTGGTGACAATTCACATCTCTTAAGATAATAGTTTCTTTTATTTGATTTTATGTCACAGTGTTATGCTCAGCTGTCCTGTGTAAGCTGTCAGCATAGTTTATACTTTGGCTGACTGTCAAAATAGCTTATTTGCATGGGAGGAGACAAAGGTATGGGGGGAATTAAACAAAGCCTTATTCCTCTTCAGATTTGATGACACAGTCAATGAGATTCAATTTTTTTAAAAAACCAATTTGCCTAACATAATAAGCTAAATACCAATTCTTCACTTGTGTTTATATTTATTCTGCTATATATATGAAATCATTGAGCTTTCAGGTAATGAATTTCTATATTTGCCCATGAAGCTTAGTTGAATACCTTGTTTTTCCTGGCTATAGCTCTCAGATCTGTTATATTTAAAGTAAATTGATAAAACCTTTTTTATCCCTAAGCCTTAATCATATTACCCTAAGGAAGTTATACTTACTGACTACATTTTTCTGTAAAGAGAAGATTACAAGTCATTTATTTATTTACTTCTTAAATAATTGAGAAATGGCAGCATTTACCATTTTAATTTGTTTTGTTTACCTCCCTGAATTTTGTCATTTTTAAAAGTACACTTAATTTTTTAGTATAATCTGTTGATAAACTTTTCATCTTTCCCCATTGTCTCCAAACTATTCAAATTAGCCAATCTATAGAACCATTTATTCATTATCCAGTAGATTTTCTTGCTCGATAGCATTTTGTTCTTTATCTTTTTCATCTAGATGAATTTCATTTTCCTTTTATCACTCATGCTGCTATCTTAAAAAATATATATATATCTATATATATACACCTCTATGAAACTCATCTTCCAAAAGAAACAGATATTGATCAGATTTTGTTTTTGTTTTTTGCTTAACTGTATTCTTATCTTTACCCAATTTTCTTAAATATATTTGCAATGAATATTAGCACCTTATATTGTTTGGGATTTAAAGTCTTCCATGTTAGTGATTTGTTCATATCTATCTTTTCATATTTTGCTTTGTTTTTTCAGAAATGTGTTTGTTATAGAACTGTGCTAATTCATAGCATTTAGATGGTTGGAAAGTGTTAGCAGTGT